>NC_091494.1:4783325-5092700 GCF_947461875.1 Haliaeetus albicilla | reverse complement strand
GAGGAACCTAGTGCTCAGCTCCCTTTTCCAGCTTGTACTCAGATGCTACATTTAACCTCAAGCTCTTTCTGCGTGTGTTAAGCTGCCTTGAGATCTTCTCCCCCCCCGCCCCCCGCTAATCTCTTCACAGCTAGGTTCTTACAAACCTGTTAGCAGCAAATTGAAGCCCGACTGATGCAGTCGCAGAGATGGGATGAGCAAGGGGGGTGGTGGTTGCGTGGACGCCAGTGTATGGAAAATGTATGTGGGGTTTTCAACTGTGTGAAGCAGTGGGCTGGAGCAGCAGTTGGTAAGCTGTGCCGGCTGTTAGCAGCCCACGGAGCCCACCGTCCTCCCAACTGCCTTGTCGCAAGCCCGCGATGAGGTGGCAGAAGGTCTGAAAGGAGGCTGAATCTTTTTTTTTTTTTTTTTTACACCATAGTTACATTGCATAACCCCTCTCTTTTGAGCTTTCCTGCTCATCTGCAGGATTGGAGAAGGGTGGGCTTTCTCCTTTTTGAGGGACAACCTGGCCTCTGGACTGTATTTGTTGTAGAGGGCCTTTTTAGCCACCTTCTCCTAAATGCTGAGTTGCTTCCCGGTAGAGGCAATGTCAAAGCCTGGAGTACTGGCACCTGTCTTATTTACACCTTCAAGATTATAATGGACTGCACTTGTAATTAAGAAGGAACATCCCCCATCAGACTCCTGGCTGGGTTTGATTCCTGGTCTCCGGTAGAGAGGGAGTGTGGTTTCCCTCTAAGTTGACCTTTTATTTTAAAAAAACCTGCTGTTGCAGATTCTCTTTGCTGGGGATATGCTCTGCCTTCTCTCTCTTGTGCACTAGGTGTGGCCTTTGGGCTTTTACTTCAAGTCTCAGGTTTGCTGAAGTGCTGATGGGCAGTGGCCGCTGTCTGAGGGGTGTAGTAGTTGGGAGTAAATTTTTTCTCTGTCTCCTAAACTTACTGTGTTGCAGATTGTAGAGTGACTCGACTGACCTCTTACAGCAGAAACATTGAGAAGTGAGGGTTTTTATTCGTTAGACATTTGGGCAGCTTTGGAAAATGTAACGGAGCCAAATGTGTTTGGTGTCTTGGTGGCAGCAGCTCCGCTGAGAGCATAAGTCAGCTGAGTAGTTGCCAATGGGAGAGGCATCTTCGGTGCAGAGCAGGTGGGTACTGATGTCCTTGTGCTGAGCTAAGCTGCAGAATGAGCCGCAGAGGTGGAGGAGTGCCGCCATTCAGCCACGCTGTCTGTCTGGATCCTGTTGACGACCAGACGAGATAGTGTAGGTACAGTCAGTAAGTGTCTACAGGCAACATTGCTCATGGTGATGATGTGTGACATCAAGAGCAAGCGCTGTTTAGGGGACTAAATAGCAATAGGGAGTGATTTTGGGTAGGAAATACTATAACAGCTCCAGTGACCTCTAGAGAATGAGGTCCATGGAGGTGGTTTCTAAACATGTTAAAATATTGGCAGCTAGTTACAGGTGTGCTGAGGAGAGGCTGTGCTCTTGGTCGTAGTGATGTGTCATGTGGCAAAAGCATATGTGGCTGTTTCTCTGTTCAGTTTGCAGGCAGTGGTTTCAAGAAATGCAGCGGGCACATCTAAATTCTTGCTGCTCTCTAAGAGGAGTTTTGGTTCCTAACAGCCCCTGGCCCCGCTCCTGCCATTCACCCGCTTCACCGGACCCTTCTTTGAGCAGTTCAGCCCATTACCCTGGCAGAAAACTGACTTTACCCAAAAGCTCCCTAAATTTCTGCAGGATGAATGAGTTGAATTGATTTGCGGAAGAGACCGGGGAAGAGGGGAGCCTGGCCATTAAGTTGGCTCAGCATCTTGTGAGGGCTCAGCATCTTGTGGGAGCTCAGCCTCACCTTCACCTGGGAGCATCTTGTCTCTAAGCAGAGGAAAGGGTTACAGCTTTTTCTCAGCTCCGGCAGGCAGGAATATTCTGCTTTTGTTGTTTGCCAGGATGGGATAAGAGGTTTCCGGGGTAGGTACAATAGGAAGCCTTAAATGTAGCGGCTCAACGAGGGGCTTCTTCCCTGCCTCCTGGGAGTGAGATGCCAGAGGAAGGACTGAGGCTTTTAAAATGCAGGACACGAACGGTTTTGGCACATGTACAGAAATGTACCCTGGGAGCGAAGATGAAAGGCGGCGGCGTGGAAGCGTAAACCCAAGTTGCAGCTGTGGCATTCGCCTTGGCCTTGGGATCGGATTGAGCTGGAAGCTTTTGGAGCTGAAGGTTTGATCCTGGTTTCAGATGAAAGCTGTCAGTGGAGAAACCGATGTGGCTGTTGCTTTCACTGCTGATGCCAGAGTACCTGTTACAGGGATATTCCCTGCAGGGGGGGCTGTTAGGCGTGTGAGGGGGGACATGGTGATGTCCAGGTCCACCAAGGAGATGGTGGCTGAGGAGATTTGGGAAGCAGCTGTACTCCAGGCAGCAAGACCTCTACAGCACACGGGTCCCGGACACACAACCTGGCTGACGAAGCCACTGGCAGAACCGTGTGTAGTAGAGCAGGGATGGACCACTTCTGTGACCAGGTTTGGTTGAGGGCTTATGGCCCACCGCTTTATGGTGTGACCTTTGGAGGCTGTGCTAGCGTGGGAGCTGCTGGGTACGTCAGGTCCTCTGGCTGTGGAGGGACCACCAGTCACCGGCATGATGCTGAGAGCAATAAAGCGATGCCAGCATTTCACACTCACCAGGCGTTGGCCGGGGATACTCACATTGGCTCTTTCTAACCTTCCAAGATCCTCCTTCCCTGCAGATGGGAAATGAAAATCCTTGGCATCAGCATGGAGCGGTGGAAGCAAGTCAAGCAAAGTGGCTCAGCCAAAAAAAAAAAAAAAAAAGAGGAAGAAACCTGTCCAACCCCAGATCGGTACAGCAGGGCATCCGTGTGCAATGCAGATCAGCATAGCTCTTTCTCCCCTGGTGCAGGTGTTGTACAGAGCAGCTAAGTACATGTACGTCTCTCTCTTGCTCGATGAATGGCTCTTACATGCTGTTGTAAAATGAGAGGGGCTGGGAATGCTTTCCCCGGTTGATCCAATCCCGGTGTTGGGCTTCTGTAAATCTCCCCTAACCGCTGGCAGTGCTGCCAAACCCTGCTACAGCACAGGGAGAGCGGGTTGCTCCCTGCTTCCCTCTCCGTGCCCAGCTGTTCCAGGGCAAATCCAAACTCATCTTGGCAGGTCGGTGAGAGCTTTTCAAACACTCAGTCTAAGAGTCATTTGTTAGTAACAAATGGGGGATTTGCCAGGACACGCTGCTCCATCTGGTCTGGCATCCTGTCCCCTACAGCAGCCTTGACGGATCTGCTCGAGGAAGGCAGGGGAGGAAAAAAAAACAAAACAAGGCGGCAGTTTTCCCATGGAAGGAAAACCACTTCCGCAGTCAGTTTGAACAGGGTTTCCTGGGCTGGAGCACCTTCGTGGCATGCCCTCACCTCTGCACCTGTCAGCGCAAAGTCTGCTTCTAATGGAGAATCTGAAGTGATGGTTGGTATATACATTTTTTACTACTGTTTTGCATTTCACTTCTGAACACCAGTGAGGCTGAGCTGCATTCAGACAGGACTTCGGTGCACTTCCCTTGCTGAGTGGTTTTTTTTTCTCCTTTTTCCCCCTGTGGTTAACGAGAGAAACAATCTGTTTATACTCTTCCTATAAAATTCCCTCATGTCTTCATCACAGTGAAATCTTTCCGTAGACTCCGTGCGTGGAGCCAGCCCTGCACAGAGATGGCCGGCGTCTCTGAGCCATTGACTTGGCGTGCTGCAAGTGTTTTTTTCTATTGCTCACCCTTTGGATGCAGACAAATCTCAAGGGCTGCCTGTCCCACAGCAGGATGGTGCATGCTCTCCAAATCTCAAAGCGGCTTGTGTTTGGACTGAGTTTTTTGGGGAAGAGGTGGGGATGTATCCGTAGCTGGGAAACTGCTTCAGTAGAAGAGGTGGCTACCCTTCTAGTGGCCATCGTCTCATTGGGTTTGCCGAGCTGTTTTGGTTGAGGTGCTGGTGTGCTGCCTGTGACCAGCTGGGGTTTAGCAGGGGTACCCGCATCCCCGGTCAGCTGAATCCAGGAATGTATTGGCCTGAAAATGGGTCCCACGCTTGTCCCAGCACTAAGCAGGCAGTGAGCAGGCAAGCTTGTGAGGGCAGGGCCCCTGACTGCCTTTCTGTCGACACCCCACGCTTTAGATCAGCTTAAGCCAAGTGTGAAACCACACCTTTTAGGTGGCGAAACACAGGTCGGTGCTAAAGGGGGCTGAAAAGTCTTAGGGAGCACACAGGGAAGCGGCTCCGTGAGCAGATCTGAAAAAGGAGCAAGCTCTGGGAGAGGCATGATGAGAAGAGGTTTAGCGAGGGGCTCACTGATTAAGACCCAAAACTGCAATTGTTTGTTTGGTTGTTTTCATTAAAAGTTCTTGAACTGGTTTAGTCTGAGCTGCTGCAGCCTAGGTAGAACCCATCTCTTAAATAACAATTTCTCTGCTTCTGACCGCCAAGCTCTTTTCACACCCACGGCAGTCGGTCTGACTCTGTTTTGTGTGTGTGTGTCTGTGTTTCCCAGTATCCAGATCTGAGCCAGGAGTCCGGATCTCCATTTGTCTTTATCTGCACTAATCCCCAGGAGATGGTTGTGAAGTTTCCCATCAAAGGAAAACCCAAAATCTGTAAGTAGTAAAGTTTCTACAGATGCCCCCCTTGGCCTTTCGTGCCTGCTCTCCTCACCACCTCTGCTTGCCTTTGCCATATGAGTTCGCAACCTTTGCCCTGTGCTCTTTGATCTGTAGGTGTTTGTTTAATGACTCGAATACATCTGTAATATTTTTTTTGTCTTCAGTTCCCCTTTCCCCAGATGTTGCTTCCTTCCAAATACATGCCTCTTCCTGCCTCTGCAAACACTCGGGAGTCAAAGAGCGCTTGTGTCTGCAGCTGATCCGCTTCTGGCATCAGCCTGGGTCGGGATACGAGCCAGCGCGGCGATGCTCAGGCAGATCCGCGCTAGCTCCTTGCCTGTGGTTCAAAATTACCCTCTCGCCCATGAGGATGGCGAAGGCTTGAAGCAGCAAGAGCTGCAGGGCCAGATGGATGTTCTCCATCCGCAGGCCGGCAGGATGGGATGTCCTGGCAGAACTTGCAGGGAAGCGCCGCAGCATCTGTCCGCGCTCCGCTTGCCAGCGTCGTTAGTCCCTTTTATGAGCCACCAGCCCCTCCGCAGGCTGCCAGTTATTCCTGCCCGCTGCTGTAAAAAGGATGGAGGAGGGATGCAGCAGCTGGGGAGCCTGCAGTCAGCTCCGTCCTTATTAGCAGCCTCCCCACCACACAGCCTGGGGAAGGCACTGTACACGCTTTCAGGGGATGTGAAAAATTAATTTGACGGGCTAAAAGCAGCATAAGCAGAAATAGTCTTGGCTGTTTGTTTAGCAGAGCTGATGACTGGGTTTTCTTTCTCGTTTGCAGAGTGATTCTCTGTGAGTAGTTACCTAGCGGTGCAGGAGCAGCAGGATTTCTCAGGACCGGTTAATAAGGGCTTTTGAAGCACAGCGTAGGGTTATTTTTGTTGCTTTTGAGTCATCGTCCCGTCCCCCGCCCCCCTTTGCTCAGAGAAGCACCGTTCTCCTACGGCTTCAGTCTCTCCCTGGGTGCTGGGGGTATTCCTGCCCTGCCAGGGTATTGAGCAGGGCAAAATGATTTGGTTTCTTCGCTGCCTTTTGTAGCAACATCTGGGAGGTGCGTTCAGCCGATGGCGACAAACGATGCCTGGTGAGCTGCAGTGCTCGGATCTTGCTAGCAGCACCGTCCTCCCTCAGGGTCAGGTCTTTCCTAGCGCTCCGGTGAGCAGGCAGGGTTGCGCCGAGTTACTTAGGATGCAGATGTCTTTGCTGCAGTAGAACAGCCTCGCCGCTGTTGCGTGCTGGAGCAGCTGCTGCATCCTCTTCATTTTTTTTTTTTTTTCTTGTTTTAACCTCTCCTTGCTCTCATACAGGCTCTCTCATGGCCCTTCACTGCCACACCTGCCTCCACCCGGCCCGTGGTTAGGAGGAGAGCTGCCACCGGCAGCTGAAGGGGAAGCTGCCACGCGGTGTGAGCGCAGGGCGGCCGGCTTCTGCGCGTCTGCCTTGCCGGGTGCAGGTGCTGCCGGTCCCCTCCCCATCTGTCACATCATCTCCTTTGTGTTGTGACACTTTCCTGCTTGGAGAAGGATCAGTCTAACAGCCTGGAAGGAAGCCGGCTGTGCTGGCGGCTGCCTGCGCTGCCCGCTCCTGCTGCTGGCCCTGCCTTTCCTGCCCTCCATCCCGACAGGAGCTGTCACGAGAGCAGCGGCGGGGGAGACTGTGGAGTTGTACGTTCCCTTCCCGGAGGGGACGTCATCTGTCTGGGTGATATTTGTGACAGCCTAGGGAAGGAGCAGGGAAGCCTTTGACCTTTCACTGGGGTAAGGCACTGTTTTAATAGGAGTTGGCATTACATCCGAGGCAGTCAAAAGCTTAATTCTCCAGGCTGGAAGCAGAGCAGGGGGAAGGTGCCGGCTCACGTCCCCACCTGAGCTTGCTGGCTGCCCTGGTCTCCTTGAAGCCTGGCTCCAGCCATGACAAAATGCCAGTTTGTCTTGTTGGGAAGCCAAGCCAGAGCGGTTTTCCTTGCCAGATAACAGCATGGACCTCGCCACGATGACATCTGAATGCTTCTCCGTTGCAAATTAGTTGTTTCTAGCAGCCTGGGGACGGGAAAAAAAAAGTAACATAGTTTGACTTTTGCTGCCAGGGTTATTGTTTGTGTGGAAGGGACGGGCACTGTGTTGGTATTGCATCTGGGAGCATGGCTTTCCCCAAACACATCCCTGCTTAGTTTTAGTGCGTGCGGACAAAGCTCGGTGGTGGTTCTCATGGGAGATTTCCTTGAATCAGGGCAGAGCTTCCCTGAAGCCTCCCTCGAGCATTGCTGAGAAACCTCCCTTCAACAGCCAGTGGCTGGAAGAGCATGGAGAAGCAGGCAAAGGGACACGTCGCAATGTGAGACGAGAGTCCTTAAATCATTGAGTGGAAAGAGAAGGGGACCCTGGGGCTGTGGCCTTATTTTTAGCCTTTTCCTAAAGGTTACCTAGCTGATGCTTTGTTTGCCAGCTGGTAGAGCAGAGGAGCCTCCTGATCGCTTTTGGGGTCCAGGAGGAGCAGGCAGGCGTGTTAAATACGAAGCTTACAGCCCTGGAGGTGACACGGTGGTGGTGGTGGGGGACCAGAGCATGGAGCGAGTGTGAACTTGCTGCCTTTCTCCTGCCAAAAACCCCACAGCTTGGCGACACGGCAGTCTGACACGCTGCTTCCGGACAGTCTGGCTGTGCTGGCTCAGCCTTGTTGGGTGCCCGTTGCTGTTTCCAGCCATTGCAAGGAGGGAACTTCTTCCCCATCCTTAGGCAGGTGGGGAAAGTCTTCTCCCACATAGGGTGGCAGAGGGGATGGTGGATCTCCCAGACCTTGTAGGGGACCATCTTCCAAACTCCGTGGGCTCAGAGTGAGAACACTGTCTGAAAACAGATGCTCCAAGAAATGCCCTGTTTTGCCCTTTCGCTTGGCCTCAGTTTTAATTTACTCATTTGTGATGGTGGAAGACTTTTGCAGACAGCCTTTTGTGTCCCGTGGGCTGCAGGTTGGCAACTGCTGCACCAAGACATTGGCAGTGTCTGGTTCCTGCTCCCAATTTCGACCTGACTGGAGTCACGTTTCAGTTTGCGGATCTATGGCACAGTGACTTGCAAATGCTTGCTCACGTTTGGTTTTTTGGTTTGTTTTTTTTTTTGCGTGTGTTATGGTTTTGGTGCATTGAACTTCCTTCTCAAGCTCAGACAGCAGCAAGGCTGGCCCAAAACTCGGGCTGAAGGAGGGGGATGGGTGTCAGGGAGGCTGCGTTGTGCTGGTGGGACATCCTGAGCAAAGCAGTTTTGTAACCTGCCTCTCCTGGGAAAAGTGTTGTCGGACCCTTTGTTGAGCTGAAATTGAGAAGTTTTCTTGGTTTGAAGAGAAGGTGATGGTCTCTGGCTGGTTTGGAGCCATTTTCTCTGGACAAGCGCCTGCTTCTCATGGCACGTGGGCATTTACCAGCAGTTTTTGGAGCAGTGGCCAAAGTGGGACTGGTTTGGAGCCTGGTGGACCTTGTCCCCACCGGGGATGAGATGTGCTGTGTGCTGCAGCTGGGTTGGAGCAACGCGGCTCTCCCAGGGGCCGCGTGGGCTGTGCTTCACCCACGGGGTGACACTGGGCTTGATTCCCCGGAGGGACAATGCTGAGGGACCCAGATGAAGTGCTGAAGTGCTACCAGCTCTGGCTCCATCCACCTCACTGGGTTTTCACTGGGACAGGCTCTGTCTGTCCATCTCCTTGGGATCAAACTTTGATCCCTTTGCCTCCTCTCCTGATGATGTGACCACAGTGGATCCCTGTGTCCCTCCCGAGGGACACAGGGGATGCTCCCTAGGGACAGGGGCCGCCCTCCCCAGCTCAGAACGGGGTCTGCAATTTTTGCTGCTGGCTTCTGCAATGCATTGGAGCCCCATCCCTGCTCCCAGCTACAGAGAGAGACGGGACGAGGCTGACATTTGGAGGATGGGAAGACGCAGGGGAGCAGGAGCAGGGAGGTGAGTTCCCAGGGAGATGTGGCATTAGGAGGTGACTGGCGCTGGTTGACGGCAAAGCCTCTCCAGGAGGCCAGCTCTTTGCTGTGCTGCCTCACTTAAGGTCACCTTCCCTTCCTTCCTCTCCCTTTTGGAGGAGGGCCCTTTGCCTGCGAGAGCAGGAGCATCCTTGTTTTTTTATGGGCAGGGAGAGGGGGACAGGGACACTCCTCTGAGGCAGTGCCTCAGCCTCCCGGCTTGCTTGCCATGCCTGGCTTTTGGCTTCTTCTGCAGGAGTTGCCCAAATCCTATATTCTTTGTCCTGCTCCTCTCCCAGGTGGGAGAGCGGAGCTGGCAGCAAAGCCACCGAGGGCTGTGAAGGACAAGGGGAGGCAGCTTTTGGTCCAGGTCCCACCGGAGCAGCCGGCCATGGGTGCCTGGACTCCCCGAGGTGCTGCCTGGTGGCAAAGGCAGTGTGGCCCTCCCAGCTGGTGGCCTTGGAGGCCACCAACCTGGCCCTTGGCAGCACAGGGTGGTTGGTCCCCATCACATTGTGTGCCCCATTGCGTCATCGTCCCCAGGCTGAGGGTTTATTGTCCCCAAGCCCAGCTTTCTGCCATGCTGTGGTGAAACAGTCCCCAACATGGTGCTTGATGGTCCCCCATCGCCTTCAAATGTGTTGACACGCATCCTGCGGGCAAGTGAAGGGATCATTTCCCCGCCCCATAGTGGTGGGCAAGCGCTGGATGTTAATTTACTCTCCTCCTCACTGAATTTCCCCCTCTCCAGCGTCTCTTTGCCACGTTGGACATGCTTGCCCCTGGCTCCCTGGTGTCGCGCCTGCGGAGGGAAGCCACGGCGGCTGGAAACGCCTGGCTCCTCAAGCACGATAATTGAATGTGACAGGAACACACTAACTAGGAGACCTCGCTGCCTCCAGCTGATTTGCATTGCAAATAGCATTTAAAATTAAAGAGTGATGAGGGTTTGTTGTGTTTTGTTTTTGTTTTTTTTTTTTTTTTTAATCCCCTCTTTACAGGGAAGCTGGATGCAAAGATCCATCAGGGAGCAAAGAAGGGGTTAATGAAGCAGAAAGCAATGGGGTGAGCCGGTGGGGAGCAGCAACATGTTCCCACGCAGCACCCGACTGTCACCGAAGGTTGCCGGGATGGTCCTCGACTCCGGAAAGCAGGTGCAAGACGGATTCCAGAGCACTGTTAGGTATTGCTTTATCCATTGTATTCCAAAAGCATTAAAAGAGATGTGTTTTCACTGAGCTCTCATCAACAGCCCTGTGCTTCCTGGGAAGTCATGCACTGTGGACAAGGGTGGGTGGGAGATGGAGCTTGACGGGATGGGGTTCAACCAAGCGCTGGGATCTCCACATCTCCCATGAGCACCAGATCCCAGGACAGGCGAGGGGAGCTCGCCAGCAGCGGCTAACCCCACTCCATCCGTCTTGGCAGGTGGGAGGTAGCTCCATCCTGGCTTTGGGAGCGTCTCCCTCCCCAAAATGCGCCTTGAGGTTTTTGGGCTGGATAGGGTCAGACACATCGTGGTGCTGGCCTCGCAGGAGAAAGGCAAGAAACTTGGGGGGGACGAGGGGGATGGCGCCCAACAGCCAGAGAGCCTGAGCCCTGCCGAGCGTGTGCTTGGGGAAGCGGGAAACTCGGGGTAAGAGGTGGGCTCTGTTCCTGCTCAGAGGCTTTCTGCTCATGGGAGCGTGCCCTTCCAGCTCTTGGCATCGCTGGGAAGTGCCCAGCCTTAACGTCCCACTCTCCTGATTTGTATCAAAGCAGCAGCCACCCTGCAAAAGCTGACCCGCCCCTCCAGCAGCTGTGTGCATGAGCTAAAAACCCGCTCTGCCTTATGAATAAGATTAATTTCTCCTTTTTCTTTAATCCTTCATATTCAGCATTTCCCCGCATTGCCATGTCTGTGCTCATTACGCATTCGTGTTCACTGGGCTGTGAGCCTTTCCTGCCATGTTGCTTCAGGCTCTTCCTTGTTGTGGTCTAAGTGCTCCTCCTCATTCCTCGGAGCCCACCCTGCTCTGGAGGGGACAGAGCAACCCCCGAGCACTGCTGGCATCCCTCCTCCTCCCCAGGGCCACAGTGGGGAGCAGAGCAGGGCTGCTGGTTCAGCTGCTTGGTGCTGTCACTGGTTACAGGTTGTCCCAGTCCTCTGCTTCGGTTCCTGTCGCTACCCCATCAGGGAGGAGGAGGAGGGTGCGAAGCCTTCGTGCCAACCGCCTGTGCCCCCTGAAATTTGGCAGCTGGATGCTGCAGTGCTGGAAGCCGACCCACTAGTGCTGCCGTTTGCCCTGGAAGTTGTCTTCTGGCTCTGTCTTCTGCTTTTGCTGCCTATGGGATCTCTGAGATGCTGGAGGTGGTGGATCTGGATTCGACGCCCGCCCGTGTCGTTCCTCATTTGGAAAACGCTGGCGGGTGTTTCAGCTCTGAGTTGCCTGGGCTTGGCACGGAGGTCATGCTACAGGAGCTGCCGTTCAGCCTGGCAGAGGGAGGTGGGCTTCTGCCGCTTCCTTCCTCCTCTGGCTGCGTCCCCCCATCCACCAGCCTGTCACTGTCCCTCGTGTCTCACCAGCACGGTCCCAATCAGCTGTGCTGGGACTCCCGGTGACGTCCCTGCACGTTCTTCTTTTATCAGGGAGGTCCTCCTCTCTTGCATGGATGTGCCTCAAGAGCGAGGGGAAATGTCAGTGGTGCCTGCATGGAGAGGGATGGGGGGCTTGGGGTGGCATCCTGGGGTCCTGGTGCTGTGGGGAGAAGGAGGTGGGAGGGGCAGGACATTGAGGTCACTTTGCCCAAGGTGCCTGCAGCTCCATGGAGCATCTCTCCTAGAGATGGGAAGGGGTTGACCCTCGAGCAGCTGGCCTGAAGGCAGCGCTTGTGGGACCAAGGTGGGGGAGACGCTCTTCCAGGCAGAAGACAGGCGCGTGGAGAAGGAGGGTCCAGTTACATGGCGGACAACGTCTTTCACAAAGCATCACAGGTGTCTTTGCTGCCCTGCCCTGCGCCTCCCCGGCATGGCCTGAGATGAGCGGGATGATCGGGACACTGAGCACCCAGGGAGGACACGCTCAGCACCCAGGGCTTGCACCCGGGCTCGGGGTTTCCAGCTCCTGCTCCTTATCCCAGGAGTGCAGCACCCTCGGACACGGCTGTGACAGCGTGGGATCTTTTACCATCGCCGTAGGACAAGGGGACTGTGGGACTCGCGTCCTGTCCATCACACCCAATGCCCATCAAAATCCCCATCTCAGGGCACTGCTTCCCAGGACAGCTCTCCCACCCCCTACCTAAGCCAGGTTTTTAATACGAGCCTAGGATTTGGCTTCATGTCAAACCAGATCCATCTCCTGTGTCCACTTCCGTGAAAGCGGCAGCTGTTTTGTCACCTCCCTGTCCTTTATATCGCTCACAGCTCACATCTTTGTGTCACCCGAAGGTTTCATCCCCAAGGATTTCACGTTCTCCACTGTTGTTAGTAAAATGCACTGAGTCCTGCAGCACTGGCGGCTCCAGCAGCCCCGGGCAGACTGGGTCGCCGGCGCTGCTTGTGGTCATGGCAAAACGCACCATCGGAGGGATGCCGAGATCGTTTCCAATGAAGCCTTGTAGTCTGGCAGTGTTTTTATTTTCCTCCTGTATTAATGACATCATTTGTGGTTTTGCCGGGGAACGAGCAGACTGAGGCACTGATCCATCCTTGGTTTGTTCTGCGTTCCTGGCAGAAGCTGGTTTTCCCACCCTCCAGAGCATCATCCCTGGTCTGGGATGTGCTGAAAATCAATACCCAATGCCCAGAACACCTTTTACCCAATCCTTTAAAAATTTTTGGTAAAAGCTGACCTGAATTTATTAATATAGATTGTCTTGGGGCCCACCAGCGTTGGGTTTGTGCCACGCGAGGACAATTTCTCTTCACCATGATAAGGAAGAATTTCCCCTCTTCTCTTTTGGGCTAAATGAGTGCTCTTCTCATCCCTCTTCTCCTACTGCTTTAAACCTCTTCTGGCTCCCCTCCTGCCTGCCCCAGCCCCAAAATCCAGAGAAACAGGGTGATGGCACCCAAAAGGCAGCCCTTCACGCTGTCCCACCTCCTTTGCCAGAGGCTTGGCTCTCACACCGTCCTCGTTTGGGGACGAAAAGCATCAGAAGAAATCGGCGTCTCCTTTGGTGTCCTCCTGAAACCGTGCTGGAGGAGGAGACCTGCCATCCCCAGGGATGGTGGCACTTCTCTGGGCTGGGATGCCCCATGCTGGAGCCTGGGTGGGTGGATGGAGGTGGTGGTCCCCCGCTCCGTCACCTTCGCTGCAGGACTGTTTTCTGGCTCTGAGGTCTGCGCTGCCAGCGTGCTGGCTTGGATCGTGTACCCCATCTTCTAGTGGCACAGCTCGCTGCACCGGTTCGCCTTGGAGCTGGGGGCCAGCTGCTCCTGTGCTGGGCTGGTTTTGGGGTGTCCCGAGGCCAGGGCTGGGACAATCCCCGCTGGGATGAGCCGAAATTTCCTCGCTGGCCAGCGTGTGGCACGGCACCAAGGCTTTGGGGTGGGTTGCGGAGGTTTTGGGGACATGTCACCTCCTGGGGACGAGGAGGGCTGGGGATCCGGGTGCTTTCGGGAAGGAAGATGGTCCGTCCGTCCCACGCTGGAAATCTGTTTGGGGAGGAAAAATGACGGCGTGGGGCACGACGGCGTGGGTTTTTTTTGGGGTGGATGTGCATCCTGGGCGGTGACCCCCGGTCCTGCCCGCTCCCGGCAGGTCTCTCCCAGCGGTGCCCTGCCCGAAAACCAGCCCCGAGCCGTTCCGTGCCGGCCCGGTGAGTGGAACCGGTGCCGGTGCCCGCCCCCCGATAGCGCAGCCATGGGGGGACCATGCCGGGCAGGGGGTCTCACACGGCACCCCACAGCCCATAAAACACTCCCGAAAAGATGCCCCCCCCCCCCTTCCCGAGGTGACACCCCGGCGGCTCCGGCTCCTCAGCAGGGGGAACGCTCCTCTCCGGGTTTTGCCCGCCGCCCCTGCGCCCCGGCTCCCGATCCGGTCTCCGCTTTTTCCGGCCGCGGCTTGACCGGAACCCTGGCGCCCCTCTTTGTGCTGGGGGGCCGCGCCGCTCCGGGTTTTCCACCCCGCCGGGGCCGGGGCTTTCCGCCTAGTCCACTCTCCGTAACTCCACCTTCCGGGTTTTGAGTCGCACCCCGCGCCAGCCCGCTCCGGCTACCGCTCTGGTTCCGGCTCCGGGCTGCCGCGTCCCCGCCGAGCGGAGCCGAGCGGAGCCGAGCGGAGCCGAGCGCCCGCCCCGCCCCGCCCCGCTCCGCCCCGCCCCGCCCCGCCAGGCGGACACCGGCGCGGCCTGCGCGGCGCGGCGCGGCCCACAGGCGCGGGTGGCATGGCGGCCCCGGCGGCCGGCCCCTAGCTGCCGGCGGAGCGGAGGAGGAGCGGCCTAGGTGGCCCCATGGAGGAGACTTAGGGCCTGCCCGTGGACGGGAACGGAGCCCGGTGAGTGCGGGCCGGGCCCGGCCTCCGCGGCGCCCCGGCGGGGTGGGGGTTGGGGGGGGAGTGGTGTCGGTTAGGGATCCCCCGCGGCCGTTGGGCCCGGCCCGGGTCGTCGTTCCGCCCCCCCCCCCCCCCCCGCGACTGTTGTGGCCCCGGTTCTCCCCCCGCGGTGACCGTTGGGCCCTTCCCCCGCGGCCGTTGGGGCCAGGAACCACCCCCCCCGGCCCCCCCCCTCCCGGTTTAAGCCCCCTCCCGTGGTTGGGCGCCGTCGCCGTGGCCCGGGCACGTCCCTCTGTGACCGTTGGGACGGGGGTGTGTGGCCTCCCCCCCTCCCCCGTGACCGTTGGGGCCCCGTCGAGGTCGGGTGGCCGCCCCCCCCAGGGGTGCGGGGTCACCCCCCCGCGACCGCGGGGGTCACCTCCTCTACGGCTGCGGAACCGGGGGGGGGGCACCCATGGGGCGGTGGGGCCTGGGGTGCAGTGCCCCCTCCCGCCGGGTTGCGTGATGGGGGGGCTTGGTGTGTGCGTGGGGTCACGGAGCCCTCACGGCTGCGGTGGGGGAGTGGGGGGAGGATCCGCTATGTGCGGGGTCACCGCCGGGGCAGGTTTTGGGGTGAGGGCCGGGAGACGGGGGGGGCACGACACGATGCATGTGGGCCGTGGGTGGTGGCAGGACACGGGGATGCGGTTCCCGAGAGGGCGGCTGTGTCCCGGGGGGGATGTGGGGGGGTGGGGTGGGTGCGTGTGTCTCTCTCCATCCCCGCTCCCCCCCCCCGTGTCTGTGCGGGGAGGGTTTGGGGGACACCGCACCCCGGCCCTCTCGGGGTGCCGGTGGTGGTGGCGGCGGGGGGGTTCTCGGCACAAATCACGGAAGATTACATTTTCCCGAAGACGTTGAGGGAGCACGAGTTGTCTGCGTGAGGTTCTGGAGGGGGCAAACGCTGCGAGCGCAGTGAGGCCACCAGGGCCAGCTCCGCCCCCCCCCAGCTCTGCTTTGGCCAGGACCCACGGGTGTCCCCACTTGCCAGTGACCCCGGCGGGGCAGGATGAGCAGCTGTCCTTGGAGCCCCCGTGCTGGCCGCCACGGAGCCCTGCTGGCGAGGGTCAACGCGTGGGGGCCCAATCCCGGGATTGGGGCGGGGGGGAGAGTGGGGTGTGACACCACGGGTGACAACGTGGCCGTGTCGGCGAGGCGTCCCATAAAGGCTGCAGGTTTCTGCGGGTGGAACGGAGGGCGAGGACGGCCACTCCTGCCGTGAAGCTCTCCCGCCCGTTGTGTACACGGGGAAGGTCACAGGTTCAGGTCTGGTCTGCGAGACTTGGCTCCCCTCCATCTCCCAGCAGCCCTCTTTTTTTTTTTCTTTCTTTTTTTTCTTTTTTCTTTCCCCCCCCCTTTCTGGGAAGGCCCTTTCCCTTGGAGGAGGTGTTAGACGCACACATCTTCTGTGGCACCCACCGAAGAGCTCATGGGCCCTTCCCCCCCCCCCCCCTTCAGAAGAATTAAGGATACTGGCATCAGGGCTGGCTTTTGGGCTCTGGCGTGCGCAGGGGCGGTGCGGGTGCTCGCAGCCTTCCTTGCCTGGACATCCTCAGGAAAACCGATTTCCCCGCTTTGTGCGATGACTCCGGCATCGGATTATGCTGCACATTTCTAGCTCTTTGTTGGCAGTACGCGACCGCACACGCACGGCACTTGAAAAATCCAGTCAGCTTATTTTATTGATTAGCTCTTGACCAGAAATAATTTATAATTTATTATTTTGAAGCTGTTTCAGTCTCGAAACAAAAATCCTTGCCCTTTTATGCCCTCGTTCATCCAGCAAGGTTTTCTCCTCTCCCTGCGGGGTAGAGCTGGCTGAGGAAGGGAGACGTGAGCAGCACCGGGAGCGCGGCCGTCTCGGTGGTGCAAAAGGACAAGGATTTAATGTTTCACCTAAACTGGCCTCGCGTTCAGGACAAGGGCTGCAAGCCAGTTTAGAGCCACCAGCGGAAATTAATTATCAAGCAAGTTGTAATGATCTGTAATTGAGTATGGCCAGGACATGGGGATTTTTTTTTTTTTTTTTTCAAGCTGGGCGCTTGGACTTGGTTTCTAGTGGAGGGTCTGTGTGTTTTGTGAGTCGCCATTAGGCTGCTCGTTAGCTGGAGGGGCTGGTGCGTGCGCGTATACGCACGTAGGTGTCTCTTAATACACGTGTTATCCTACCGCGGCGTCCTCTGTGTGTGCCGAAAATGGTGTTATTTTTGGGGGGGGGGGGGGGAGAAGCTGCTGCAAATAAGGAATGTTTGTCCTTCTGTAGCCCTGTGCTGTGGGCTGGGTGGCAACCACAAATAATCTCTCCTCTGCAGTTGCAAGGTTGCAAAGTCCCCTCGCGCTCACTGCACCCGACTTGTCGGACGTCGGCGGGCACAGCATCTGCTCCTGCTGCCTCTAAAGCTTTTTCCTTTTGAATCGTTAGGCTAGCTGAAAATGTGCCTTTTTCGGGAAGAAAGGGCTCGCAAAGCATAAAGGCAATGAGGCGTTCTCACGCTGTGTTGGAGCTACCTAACAGCCTGTGTATCTTTATTATGTATGAACAAGAAGGAAGGACAAGAGTTCACTCCGTCTGGTTTACTCCATTTGAGAACCGGGCCACGTTGAATTGAAATTTGCCTCCAGATTATATTTACGGTATCTTTTTAATTCTAATTGCATAAATTAAAGAAAACCAGAAGCTGCCTCGTCTTTCTAGCACTTCCCCGCAGGCGTCCTTGCCGAAACACAGTCCATGTCCGTGAGTCATGTCCCCGCCGTGGCAGAGGTTGGAGACCCGTGGCTGGGATCACACTCCGGGGGCTCAGGCGCGATAGAAAGGCGGTTGGGGACCAGAGTTGGATGTCGTGCCTGATGCTGTGATTTACTCGGTATTTCCTGGGTGTACGCTGCCTAAAAAGGGATCTTGCTCTGCTTGCTTGTGGAGGGAAGAGGAAGGGCTGGGCTGTATCGTGTTGCTTTCGACCTTGGACAGGCCAGGAGCGAGGATGCACCTCACTGCCGTCCTGCCGCGCCCCACGCGGCAGGGCTTCAATTCGGATTAGGGCCTCTGGGCACTGATGCAATACTAGTCCCAGATGTAATGCAATAAGCCTCTTTGTCCCCTTTATCCGGAGTATTATGTAAATAAGATGGTATTTATGGTCCCAGGTATGTTGTTTTGGGGATGTGTGACAGCGTGCGTACGCAGCTATGCCCTTTGAGCGTTGATGCTGCTGCTTCTGGCCGGCTTCCCCGGCCGGAGGCAGGGACCTGCCGGGAGTGGGCAGATGCTCGCGGGGAGCGCGTCACGTGCCGGCCTCCTGCCGAAAGGAGGTGAGGTCGTAGGTGACCTTGCCAAGGGCTGGTGACAGTTTAACTGTGCTCAGTTGCTTGTACACTGTGAACGCAGCAAGTGGGTTGATTTTGGGTAGTCCGCAGGAGATGGGGTGGTTTTCCCACTGAGTTCAAGGTGAGGTCTGTGTTTATCTTTGCCGGCTTGCTGCAGAATACGGACTGATGTTTCTCTAACCTCTGGATTGTGAGAGTCGTGGGTCTGTTTCCAAACCTGCCCTGTATTTCTTTGCAGCTGATGGTGGTTTGTGGAGGGATTTTTTGAGGAGCACCGAAGTCCCCGAAGCACTTGGAGATGGCCTGGGCTGTCTGCAGTTCTTTGGAGATGGCTCTCCTGATGCTTCATGGGCACGGGTCAAGTGCGTGTGGGCTCTCTGGGTATGGGGAGAGCTGGTCCCTTCCCCATGGAGCTTGCCTGCTTATTCGGGAAAGACATAATTTGGATGCTTGTGCTGTGGTGGTAGTGGCTGGAGGAAGGATGATACAGTTGCACAGGGTGCCTGACTCCACAAGGGTTTTGGGGATGTAGGAGGTGTGTTGAGGAGCTCATCTAGGTGTGAAGCATCTTTTACAAGACTGAGGGTAGGTAGATGAGCTGGCTCAGAGCATGTGGCTGCCCCGGGAGCTCATCGGTGGCTGTGTATAGCTACTGAACTGGAGCTTTGGCCACCCCAGCAGCAGCTGGTCTGGTCCACATCCCTGTGGTGGGTTGGCTCGATGAGGAAGGGTTTTTTTTTTTTTTTTCTTCCCTTGGGGAAGGGAAGAAGAAAGATCCCACTGGGACGTGGCTTCTTTTGCCACGCAATTGCATCGAAAATGCACTTTCCTGCTAACGAGGCTCAGTGCCTTGTGGTGTGATGTGGTTTCAGAGAAGGGAGTAAGGTTTTGCTCTGACAGTCCTATGGTAAAGAAAATAGGGAACAGCTGCCTGTCTGGGAAACTTGCTCTGTGACTCTACTTGCTTGTCTGATTTCTTTGTTTGAATTTATATAATTTCTTTAAAGGAAACACCTATTTCACTTCTGGGTTTTGGTGAAAAATCAGGTTTTGAGATGAAACCAAGAGGTTGTTTTGCTTTTGCTGCAGCTGAGTGTCCTTCACATGTGCAAAAATTACTGATGTAGCTGCTTAAGCATCAGCTCAGATGTTGTGTGAGGGGGGGGTGTGTGTGTAGAGAGAGGGTGTAAATGGATGCGAGTGCATTTTTGTGGATGAATAAGGAAAATTTCTGGAGAATCTTGATATTTTGTATTTAAACATTAAATGCTCAACTTCTACAATTCATTTCCTTGTTTATGGAGTAAGAAAAGAAAGAAAAAGGAAATATAATGTTGTCCCTTTATGCCTGTCCTTCCCCAACTGCATCGTGGACACAGAGAAGTTTTGTGGCATCGGATTTTCCCTCCGAGCTGTTCCTGGGTCCGCTCAGCCACTCTTCTGACGGCTAGAAGGATGGTATCTTTGTACAGTGCTACGCCATGTGCAGTGTCTTGTCTTTTTGCGTGGCCATGCCAATTTATTGATAACAAAACAAGGCAGTTTGATTTTAATAAATTTTCTGAGCCCGTTTGTGGTTTTGAGTAAATGGAGCGTCCCTGGCTCAAGATAGTCCAAAGATTTGGCTCGGAGTTATCTCCAACAGGAGAAAGGGCGGCTCGGGAGGAGTCTGCTTTGCAGCTTTTAAAGGAGTGAAAATGAGGTGTGTAATGACTTAGCCGTGAATTCAATTGAAGAGGTAGAGTTTTACTAATCTCCAGGAGAATTACTGCTCCTTCCCCAAAGATTTAGTAGCTGGTGCCATGGTGAAGTTTCTTGTCCTGAAGATTTCCTGTTTATTTTTTGGGGGTTTCAAGTCTAATCTCTACCTTCCCTCTGTACCTATTGCCACGAGTAATTATAACTGAACTACGACTACCAAAATAAGCCAAGGACACTTTGATGCATGGTTCTTGCTGTTTTTTATTGTATTCCTTTACATGCTGGCTAATTCACAAAATTCGGCAATTTGCAATGGGTCATTAGCATGAATTAGCAACTTTCTGATGTATATCATAGCTTTGTAAATGTGCTTTATTAATCTGTGAAATACACCTATTTATTATCCCTCCCAGGGAAGGAGAAAAAAAAAAAAAAAGGATTTCTTGGCATGGTACTTGCTCTGCTTGCATTTGTCCCTGTCTGTGTACACCTTCCCTCCTCCTTTACTTTGCAGTCTGGTTGGTTTTTCCCAAAGTGTTCCCAGGCTGGTGGTTTGACAGCAAGAGAGATTACAGCCGCATGTACAGTCCTCTGCTGCAAATGAAGCCTTAGCTCGTGTAACCAAGGTGCCCTAATTGGTTATTGAATGAAGGGAATTAAAGGCATTAATAGGTGAGGTGGCGGCTCCTTCATTTTTGGAGCAGTGGAGGGATGTTTGTCCTCTTCTGAAGCCTGGGAAATAGCCAAGGCTGCCTGCGTGCTCCTCTCCTAAAAGCAAAAATAAAGCCCAGAAGCTCTCCCTCCCCTGGGAGTGAGCAAGCAAGTATCTGTCCATCCTCTCCAAATTGCACTGCTGTATACCCCTCTCCTGTTGAGGTAGGGCTGTGGCTGGGAGACGATGCTCAACTGGGCATCGCTCAGCTGGGATCACTCCGGTGTTCTTCCTTTGGAAGGAGAAGACAGAGATGAGACACAGGAGCCCTCTCTGCATCTGCCAACGGAGCCGGTGGTTTCCCTTTCCAGCTGTACCTCCATGGAGGCTGATCCTTGTTGGAAACCTGTGTGGCTGCAACCGTGAAAGCCCCAGCTTGGGACTGGGACCACCGTGGGGTTGGGGGATGGCAGGGATACCAGGGTGGCTGGGAGCGAGGTGAGGAGCCTCGCCGCCTCCAAAGCCCCGTAAGGAAAGGGTATGAACGGCTGGTTCAGAGGTGCCTGCTCTGCTCCTGCCAATGCCCAAGAGCTCGGGCTGCTGCCAAAACTGCGGGTGCCTTTCTGCCACCCTGCTGATAGTGTTGGGCAAGCAGGGGGAAAAGGGCGAGCTCCTTTTTTCTGGCACTTACTCCAGTGGTTATTTATGCCCATTGGTTGTCTTTGGTCTTCGTCAGCTCTTCTTTCTTCCCATCTCCGTGACTGATGCTTTGGGGATCTTTCCTGGTCACATCCATCTTGCTTCCTCTTGCTGCTGACTTTCTCAGGCTGCTGGCAGTTTTCCAGCCTGCGTGGAGCTTTATCTGAAATTTGTAAGCCTTTTTGGTTATTTTTATGTGCTCTCTACCCCCTTCTAGGTTGCACATGAGGACAGGCCACCGATTCAGATATCTTTAAGCCACTCGTAAATCAGTTCACTTCTGTGTTGGGGTTAGCAAGGGTGTAGCCAGACAGGTGTTAAATCTGCACGGCCACTCCACTTTCCCAGTGGAAACCAGCTCCCTGCTCGAGGGACAAACAACCCCCAGGTTTGTCTCTATGGGAAGCTTCGTGATGCGGAGCTCGGTGCCAACGAGATTTGATCAGATGTCCTGTTTTGAGTGTTTAATGTTAGTTTTGACAACAGCCAGCAGCAGCATGGCTGGCTGGGTTCAACAAGAATGGGCTTTGTGGTGGTAGGAGAGGACCGGGGCCGTGTCTGGTGCTGCCGGCAGCGCCTCCGATGAGCCGTAGCGTGCCAGCTTGTCTAGTTTAGACTCATCTGAAGCGCTTCTGAGTTAATCCTGGCCGGTTATTGCTCATAGGGTTGCTTTTTGCTTTTGCCACTGCGTAGCTGCCAATGGTCCGTGCGTCAGCCTTCAATAGCCAAACCCTGCGGTGATGCCTCTCCACTCCCATGGCTCTGCCGGTGCCGTGTGCTGGTGACGCCACGACACCTGCAGTCGCGCAGGGTGGCACGTGGGGATTGCGGGGGATGCAGGTTTTGGGTGAAGATGGGGCTGTGCTTCTAGTTACGGTTAAGCCCTCGCTTGCAGGTCTGGGCATGGCAATTACATGGTGGTGTCTTCCAGCATGCAGACGCAATGGTGAGGGGTAAATCCCTGTTGGGCGTCCGTAATTCAGGATAGATCTAGAGCTGAGCTTGCAGGAAGGAAGCTGGCTCTGTTATTTTACCCACCGAATGCTTTTTCTCTGGTGCATGTGGGTTTTTCAGTTTCTTTTTCCCAGTACAGCTGAGTGTTAAGAGCTCTGGGCACCACTTTATGTTTATGGATGTGGATCTGAGTGCCGGGGTTGCTGAGAAAGCTCTTGGCCATTTTCAGCTGTCGGAGGTTTTGAAGTCTGCAAGGTTATGCTTGCTGGAAGAAGTCTAGGCCGGTGTTTTTGGATGAGCAGGCTATGGTCCAGCTGACCCTGAGCCCTGCCGCTACCTGCTCATCTGTGCGGCAAAGGCTTGGGAAGGGGACGTGCCTTGCACAGGACAGTGCAGTGTCAGAGTTGTCACGAAGGGCTGACACGGCTCTCGTCTGCCCTAGCTGTGCTTCATGCTTCTCTAGTCCATGCTGCTGCTTTATCCCACCGCTCTGACCTTTCCTGCAAACCTGGCTCCTGCCTGGCAGGAGGGCTATGTAGGAGGGCTGTGCATGCAGGCGAGTCATTGGACTTAAAGGGCAGCTACAAAGAGGGCGAAGACTCTCTCTTCACGAGGAGTCATGTGGAGAAGTCAAGGGGTAACGGATACAAGTTGCACCGGGAGAAGTTTCATCTCAACGTAAGAAAGAATTTTTTTGTGGTGAGAACGAACAGTCATTCACTGAAACAACCTCCTTGTGGACATGGTAGAGTCCACGTCACTGGAGGTTTTCAAGATGTGACTGGACAGGGTGGTAGATAATCTCATCTAGGCTCCCTTTCCCACGAAAGGTTGGACCAGGTGACCTTTCAAGGTCCCTTCCAACCTGGTCTGCTCTATGGTTCTATGACTTGAGTTGTGTTGACACATACATTCACGCTTGTGCGTAACGATGGTGCTTGCTCAGCTTCCCACTGGAGAAGTGGCTCCAGCAGTGCGATTCAGCGAAGAGCAAGGGGACGTACCAAGAAGGTGACGTTTGCCTGCTGTCCTTCACGGGAACAAAATGAAGTGATGTTTGGTGCCTTCGTGTGGGTCTGTAGGTATTGATGTGCCTCCTGCTCGAGCTGAGGAGCACGCACTTGAATGATGTTTCTCTTGCCGTTAGTTTTCTTGAAATATGAAGCTCTGGACTTCCTCATGTGTTGTTGGAGGAAATGTGAGTTGTGTTTTATTCAGTACAGAGGTAAGTAGCTTGAAAAAAATGCAAGGGTTGAGAGACATCAAAATCAAATAATTGTAAATCTGAAGAACTGCGGGCTCTTGAGGCATGAACAGATGAAAAATTGGGACTTTGGTGATGACACTTCCAAGAGCGATGAGAGGATTAAAGAGGAACTTGTTCCAGTTTTCCCCATTGCGTGATATGAAGGCGTGAAGCATTTCTTCCTTTTTGTTTTCCCCCTTGTTGTCTGCGTTGCACGTCAGTGGCGTTTGGCTGGTTGGGAGTTGAGGGAAGCGAGGGGATCTGTCGAGAGTGGCTTTGCCATTGAGCCATGTTCAAGAACGTTGGGTTTTTCAGCCCTAGATCGAGTTTCTCCTCAACGCCTGTTTGGTGTCAAGGTTAAAGAAGTGTCAATAAGAAGAAAACTCTGAGTTTTAGCTAATCTGGTGAAGTGTTTTCTTCAAACACAGCCAGGTTGAGATCCGGCACCGTGTGCTTATCTTGTGTCTACAGTTTTTCTGGACTTCTTTGTGTGCTGTAGTCTTGCTGAACGTTGCTGTAAAGGTTGTGTTTTAAGGTCGTGAACAGATGGAGATGGATGTGAGGTTGAATTTTGACTGGAGCTGCATCTTTTGACTGATGATGAACGTGAAGATGACGCTTGAGTGTGTATTTGGTAGCAAGTGGGTGTTGTAACTGATAAGTCTCCTGAGCTCTCCTCCCAGTAGGGTGATTGCTTGGCCACCCCTACATCAAAGAGACCTTTGCTCACCTCTCCTGTCTTACTCCATCTCCAGGCTCTTCCAGTGACCTCATCAGCCCTGCTTTTGTAATGCCTGGACTGAAATATTTCAGGCTTTTCTCAAGAATGCCAACAAATGACTCATGACTCGAGCGCTGCCCTGTGTCAGGTTCATCTCCAGTGTCAAGGCTCAGCCTACGGAAACTTGGAGTCCCGGCATAAGTTTCTTGACGTCTCTCCGGGTGCTCTGGCTGCAGTGCATGCTGGAAGATGTAGTCTTGGTGGAGTGCACCTCCATATTAAAAAAGAAGGGTGGCTCCATTTTATTCAAATTGGGTTTAGCCTTCTCCCTCCTGGCAGCTCGCCGGTGCCGTCCCGCTCAGCCCCAAGAGCCACCGAAGTTCTCCCAGCGCCTTGTGCGAGCAAGGAGGCAGGAGCACAGCTCTTCCATTCAAAATCTTGCTTAATTCCACATTGAACAGCTTGTTTTGAAGCCCTGTGCTTTGGTGTGTTTTGCAACAGCTCGGACTCCCACCGAGCAAAGGCGATTGAGGGATCCTGCCCCCCTTGGGTGGCAGTTCTGGAGGGTGTCATGGTAAATCTCCTTTGTCTGCTACGGCTTGACTGATGTATGGGGAGAGCAAACCCTCCTCCCCTGCGTGATTTCTTGAGCTGAAAGCAGCAAGTGAGTGAGGAAGCTCCTTTGTGCAGATTTCTCCGTCTCCTCTTGTGCGTGCCAGCTGGCTCGCGTTCAGCATTTCTCTTTTTTCTTTTTTTTTTTTTTCCTCCCCCATCTCTAGAGAGAGGGGGCGGGGAGAGAGGGGAACATCTTAAAAAGAAATCTGCAGAAAAGACATGGGAGTTACTTAACAAAAATCCAACCCAAACAAGCCCAGCTGGGGGATTACAAATGCGGTGGTAGGAGCCGAGCGGGGAGCAAGCGCGGCAGCTCGGGAAAGGCAGGCATGTTCCCCCCCCCCCCCCCCCCCCCGAGTTTCTTTAGTCGTAAAAGGAAACAAAAAGGGATCTTGTGCGGAGGCAGCGTATGGGGAGAGCTGTCGGCTGGCTGCCAGCGGCGGGAGGAAGGGCCTCGGCACTGCGGCCCCTCATGCCGCTGCCTCAGCGGAGCGGGGCTGGGGGCTCCTGGGGAGCATCGTCTCCCACGGATGCTCGCTCCTGGCTGCTGGCGTTGCCTTTGCCTGCCCCGCGGGAGGGAGCGGAGGGGTCCGTTCGCTCTCCTGGGTCGCTCCTGGCTGGGGCGAGCACCTCGCTGAAACCCTCTGCTCCCTGCCTCACGCCCCGCCGGAGGAAACGCCACGTCCTGGAGATTTTAGCCCCCTCCCGCCTCCCCGCCGTCGTCTTTGCCGCTCCTTCTTGCGGGCATTCCTGAAAGTTAATCAGGGTGAAAATTGCAGTCGGTCATGTCTGGAAGCCACCAGAGGCTGATCCTGGAGCGCTGCAGGCTGGAGCACATGGGTATGAGGCGGTCTCCCTACGTGTGGGCTGGTTGCTGCCAGGAGAAGAGCTTTCTCCTGCATCTCGCCGCCCTTGGGCGTTCAGTCCTTCCCCGCTTTGGTTTCTTGGCCTCTGGTAACCGGTAGAGAAAGCCGAAGCGGCGCAGGCTGGCAGGTTTGCTGCTGAGCACCCTGCGCATGTTTTAGCACAAAGACCTGGGGGCTCGTGTGGTTTCCTCGCTCCCTTTTTGAAGGCGAGCTGTTCTGTTTGAATAGCTTTCTCTAGGTGTGTTTGCAGCTCCAAAAGTGAACTTTCAGGTTTGTCTCTTAATACGGTTGGCTCCGTCCCAGCCCGTAGATGTGGATTGTAGAGGTCTCGGCACCTAATGGAGCTGAATTATTCATGTCTGGTGCTGTGTGTGTGCAGCATTCCCAAGCAGAAAGCTGTCTCCTTGTAGGATCTGTGCTCCAGGACTGCTCTTAAAACGCTTTGTTGGCAGGTCTCCAGGCCAACAAGTGAGCACATGCTTTTCATGTTGCGCAGGGATCAATCCTGCGATGGCAGGAGGTAAGGGGAAGGACACGTTTATAGCTGAATCAATCTCCTCGGTCTGTTTTCTGAGATGCCATGATTTGTGGCAGCATTACTCCCCCCGGCAGGAGAGTGGGGAGGATCTGGATAGCACCTGGTGCTTCTCCAGCTTGGGCAAGCCAGGTGGTGGGAAAGGGACCTCCTTCTCTGGATGGTGGGCTGCGGTAGCCAGGGGTTCCTGTCTGCCTGAAATAGCGACAGTGTGGCAGGTTGGGGGTCCGTGGGGGTCTTGCCTGGGAGAAAGAGCCAAAACACTCCTCTGGCTGCAGAGGTTGATCCTGCCAGAGTGGCTCTTTGGAGAAGTGGGGAATTGGGATGGGAGTTTCAGGGAGCGGGTGTTTGAGCTGCAGGAAATGCTTTAGAGCCACGTGCAATAGATGACGTTCAGGGGATCCCCCCCAGATCACATACTGGGGTCGTAGCCTTCATCCCTGGGCTGGAAAGGGCTGATCCCTGCCCAAGTCCCTCTTCCCGCGACGGCAGGTCTTGAGCTCCCTGCCCTGCTCTCAGCACAACGTGCCTTTCCTCCACTCTTGCAAATCCAGGATGTTCTTGTCTGTCCTGTTTGCGGTTCCCTTCCATCTGCATTAGCAGAGCTCGGGCTCCCTTGATGCTTCCTCTGTAGGGTGAATGTTTTTTCTCCTCTTGTTTTCTAACCCTTTGATTGTTCCTGGCTCTCTAATCACTGGGGACCCAGCGGACTTCTGGGCTCCTTCTTCCTTTTGTTGTGGTAGGAATTGGCAAACGCCGCTGCTGTTTGCATAGTTTCAGACCGAAGTCCTGCTCATCTGCTCTCCTTATTTCATATATAGAAATAATATTTATGTATATATGTGTGTGCATGTATATATGCACACTTAAAACAGCAAGGAGAGTTTTTCTGGTGTGAGCTGAGAGCTGGCCAAGCTGGCATCGTGGAGGCGTTGCATGGAGCGGGTGATGCTATGCCTGTCATGATACAACCCTGCGTATTGTCCGTTGCCTTCCTGCGACAGGGAGGCCAGATCCTTGTCCGTTTGTCCCTCTGATCTGAGCTAACCGTGGCCCTTTGCCCGCTCCAACCTTGGCTGGGCAGCTCTTGGAGTTGGAGGCTGAGCCCCATCCTCTCCCAGTAGCTCATGTGTGTTGGTCCTGCGTAGTGGCACCGTGTCCCCGAGCCCTTGTCCAGCAGGGTTGTGGCTGGACCCTGTGCCTCAACTTTGGGCCGGGAAGGGGCTGTTACCAGCTAAAAATCTGGTCCATCCACCTTGTTACTGGCTTTGCCCATCCGGACAAAGGAATCGCTGCAAATCCACAGCACAAAGGGAGCTGGCTGTGGCAACGCGTGCTGGCCGGGGAGGTCGGTGCCGTGCTGAGATGAGATGGTCACTGCTGATCATGGGCCCTGTCGCTGGTCTGGAGGGAGCCTCCAAAGAGGCAGGTTGGTGGGGTTGGGCTGGATGCCCTGGCTCAGGACTGGGGATCGGGTGCTGGGGCAGGAGGAGGAAGAGGAGGAGGAGGCGGCGGCGGCGGCAATAGAAACACACAGGGCGGCTTTGGGAAGCCGTTAGCGACTCTGGTGCACAAAGTGATCTCCTGATTTGGCACTTTCTCTGCGGCTGAAATGAGAGGTCAGTGCTTTTCATTTCCAGCTTGCATGCTAGCCCCCGGCTCCTGGGGTTAAAAATCTCCGTAATGACCTGTCAGAGAGCGGATTATTAGCTGTACAGAGCTGTACAGGATGCTGTGGGGAGCAGATGGAAAATGGTCTGGCTGCGGCAGCCTGTCTGATGAAAGAATCCCTGGCATTTTTACAGTGTTTGCATCTCTGGAAACGCACCATGAAGCTGCTTTCCAGGCTCCTGCCTGCTGGGGTTTGAAGAAATTTGTGCATGTGTGGGGTTTGTTGTTTTTTTGGTTTTTTTTCTTTCTTTTTTTTTTTTCCTCTTCACTTCTCATGTCTCTTTAAGTCACCTGTTTTTGAAGTGTTGCTCGTAAATAGTACCAGGAGCCAGCAGGCCCAGAGCTCAGCAGGGAAGGGGAGGACAGTGCTGCTGGAGAAGAGCTTCATCCAAATGGGTGGTCAAGGATTTCTTAAGAGATCTGGAGAGTGAGCGGCTGAGGCCAAGTAGCTGGCCGGGTGGCTGCAGGGATGAAGCTGTTTCATGTGTTAATTATGTCTCGTCAGTGTAATTGCCACGAGCTAATCTCAGCGAACTACTCCGGCACTTTTCAGGTTGCGCGTGGGTGTCTTTTTTTTTATTTTCCTCCTCCCTCCCAGTCGCTGCCTCTGGGGACTGGGCAGTGTACAGTGCATCTGAGAGCAGGAAGGGCGAGGGGCTGGGGAGCCAGGAGGAGAGATTTTGGGCTAGCTGGGGTCAGTCATGGCATGGGCAGGTAGGGGTGATCCCCCTCTTCCCAGTTAAGACCATGTACCTGTGCAACTGCGTCTTGGTTTCCCATCACTTGAAGCCCGCTATGCGGCTCATCATACTGGAGGTGATGGTGGTTTAACGTCCTAAAGCTGGGTGCCGTGCTATGCTGCCTGGAGGTGCGGGATGGAAACCCTGTGCTTCCTGCTGCGATTTGGCCTTTGGCGACCGCTCTGATGTGTCCCAAGTGTCACAGATGCTCTGAAGCTTGGGATTTATTTCCCACTGAGGCACTTGACTTCCCCAGCAAGTGGCTCTCGTCCCTCACAGCAAGGCTGGCACGGAGAGAAGCCCTCCCCCCCGGGTGGCATTGGCAGGAGAGGAATCAATCCTCCCTCCCAGGGGCAGCGCTCGATAATTCAGAGGGAAATGGCGAGTGGGGAAACGTGTGAATAATGTCTCGTTGGAGCTGAGAGCTGTGACCTGCCAGGGCTGGTATTGATCGAGGTACCGGTGCCAGATGGCTGCTGCCGCGGGGATGGCGGAGGAGCAGCCCCCAGCCTGGGGCAGGCGGCAGGAGGACGCTGCCTCGTGCTGTGCATTGGGGGATTTGGGAGGCTGGGGGCTTTCACCCTGCCCAGGACCTCTCCCACCTGCATGTGTGGCTGCTAGTGAAGGCATATCTGCCTGCCTGGGGCTCTTCATGTGTAACCCTGTTCTCTTTGCTCTCCCTTCCAGCAGCGATGCCGTCACCTGGGCAGACCCCGACAGCTGGAAGCCCCCCGAGGACGTAGGTGACCCCCAGGGCGTGGAGGCAGGGAAGAGCCTTGAACTGTGAGGGGCCGTTAACTCTAAGATGTCCTTGAGCAGCGGAGCTTCCGGAGGGAAAGGAATCGATGCGAACCCGGTTGAGACGTACGACAGCGGGGATGAGTGGGACATTGGCGTAGGGAATCTCATCATTGACCTGGACGCTGATTTGGAGAAGGATCAGCAGAAATTGGAAATGTCGGGCTCCAAAGAGGTGGGGCTCCCGGCACCCAACGCGGTGGCGACCCTACCGGACAACATCAAGTTTGTCAGCCCGGTGCCGGGCCCGCAGGGCAAGGAGGGCAAATCCAAGTCGAAAAGGAGCAAGAGTGGCAAGGACAGTGGCAAGCCAACCCCGGGGACCTCCTTGTTCACTCCCAGCGAGGGAGCTGGTGGCAAGAAGGAGGCTCAAGGACGCTCTGGGGACGGCGTGAACTCGGGCAACTTAGTGCCTGCCGTCACCCCGAAGGGCTCGGAGAAATCGGCCAAGGCGTCTCGCAGCGTGGCTGGCTCCAAGAAGGAGAAAGAGGGCGGCTCATCCAAAAGCAAGAAGGAAAGGAGTGAGGGCGCGGGGGCTGCGGCAGAGAAGGAGCCCAGCGTGCTGCAGCCCCTGGCCCTAGCGGTGAGGGTGGGACAGTATGATGGGGGCCAGGGGACAGAGCCTGCTGCTGCGGAGCAGCTTGGGAGTATAGCTATTGACACGGGAGCTGCGCTCAATCCCTTGGGAGTTAAGTCGGAGCTGGAGGATGGGGAAAGTGAGTGCCGGCAGCTGAAAAAGGTGAAGTCGGAGAAGGTAAGAAAGGCGTTGGGGTGTGGGTGGAGTGGCATTGCCGCTTGGCTCTGGCGGTCGCTCCTGTGCAAGGGACGTGCCACTGTGGGTGACGAGGAAGCGGGAGCTTACAGTGGGACCGTGCGCCCTGTATTGCTGGGGGCCAGCACTGATGGATGGCTGGTGCCTCCTGGTTCTGGCGTGAGAATGGTTTGGCCGTGTGATGTGCCGGCGTCTGGATGCGGCAATGGGAGGGTACCGGTCAAGCCATGCATGGCTTCTGGGAACTGTGCAGCGGCAAATCACCTGCAGTCACTGTGCATCAGGGTACCATCCCGCCGTACCCTTGGGGATTTGGTTTCTTTGGTGCTGCGGCTGTGCCGAGCAGGTCCAAGCCTCTCTGACTCCTGTTGCTCTGTAGGAGGAGCCTGGGCTGGTGGTGAAGGTGACGTCCCGGTCCTGCGCCCTCTCCAGCTCCTGACAAGACAGGGCAGTCTGTTGGCTGCCACGCTCTGCTTCCTGGTGCCTTCACCCTGTGTGTCAAAGTTCCCTGCAGCTCCCAGAAGAATTTATTTCTTTCTGGTTGCATCATTTGCAGAGAAGGAGACCTTAACGTGTTAGTAAATGTGGGATCTGTGTGGGCGCGCAGGCAAGCACAAGGTGCAGGGTTGACAGGAGTTACCGCCTCGTTTCTTGGTCTGCTGTTGGTACGTGGGCTTTGTCCCACTTGTGGTGACGATCAGCTTCGGGCCGACGCGTTGCTGTGGGTGATTTTTTTGCATGTCGCTCCTCCGCTAACACGCAGCAGTGATGCTGAGCTGGTGAAGCTGCTCTTCCAGGTCACTGGGGGCACAAAAAGCCCCACCAGCGGCCCGCGGCTGACGGGGCGAATGGCTGTGTGTCTGTCTGCGCAGTGTTTGGCTCTGGGTGGCTGTGCAGCTGTTTCTGGATACGGCCGCTGGAGCAGCAGTTCAGTCAGCTTGTTTCTTAGTAATTGCAGCGACTGATGTGTTTTCTGCAGGCAGATGGGGGTGGACTTTGAGTGCCCGGAGTTCTTCACACTTGGAGCAGAAGCTCTGCCGCACTGGCTGCACGCGTGGCGTGGCCGGTCCGTGCCCGTGGAGCCACGCGTTTGCCGTGCGTGGGACGAGCGCCGCGAGCGTGTGCGTTCAGGGTGGTTCAGCCCTATTGCCGTCAACGCGTGCTGGGGTGTCAGGAGAATGGCTGGGGGAGTATTGGGGTTCACGTTGCCGTGTTTGCAACCGGAGGCTTGCCGGAAGGATTTCTGCTTTGGCATGGGGATCGCGGTGCTGGGCACTGGGAGGGGATGGGTGGGGAGTGCTCAGTGGATTTGGGGGAGTTGCTGAGACCAGTGAGAAGTTGGGGAGATTTTTTTTATTCCATCCGCAAAAAGATAGAGCATATATGGAGAGAAGGGTGGTGGGGACGGTCGGCCATGGGATGGCTCTGGGAGAAGAGCTCCTAAGTAGGTTGGTGCTTCCTCTGCTTGAGAGGAAGACTCCTGGGGCAGGTGACTGAAGCCCGTAAAACTAAGGAGTGGTGTGAAGATGATGTATTGTTTCCTTGTCCTTCCTGGCAGCAGAACCAGAGCGAATGAAACTGGGAAGAGGAGCAGATGCTCTTTTGCATGGTGGACTTGAATGCTGCTGCAAAAAGCTGTGGATGCTCAAAGTCCACTGATGCTCTGGGGCACCTGGGTGGGTTTGTGGAGGAGGAACCCATCGCAGCGTGGGTGTACAGGGCAATGTCTTTTGGCTTGGGAAAAGCCAAAGGAGGGCTGGAGCTTGGGAAGTGGTTTGGGAAATATCTCATCGCGCTTGTCTGTTATGTTCTTTCATAGCCATCTGCTGCTGGCTGTTGTCAAAGCCAGCATGGGAGCCGACTGGACCTTTGGTCATACGCTGCATGGCTTTTCCTGTGTTTTTACTATTAAAGAGTTATTTCTTTTGCTGATGCAGCTGCAGAAACCCTCTGCAGGTAGAAATGCCAAAGTGAGATGGGGATTATGGAGATGGGGACCAAACAGCATGGACCTTGACAGGCTGGAGGAGTGGGCCCATGCAAACCTCACGACATTTAACAAGGCCAAGTGCGAGGTCCTGCACCTGGGTTAGGGCAATCCCTGCTCTCAGTGCAGACTGGGGGGTGAATGGATTGAGAGCAGCCCTGTGGAGAAAGACCTAGGGATGCTGGTAGGTGACAAATTGGACATTAGCTGGCACTGTGCCTTTGCAGCCTGCAAAGCCGATCGTATCCTGGGCCACGTGAAGAGAAGCGTGGCCAGCAGGTCGAGGTAGGTGATGTTCCCCCTTTGCTCTGATGAGACCCCCCTGGAGCACTGTGCCCAGTGCTGGGGTCCCCAGCACAAGAAGGACATGGATCTGTTAGAGCAGGTCTGGCGGAGGGCCGTGAAAATGGTCCAAGGGCTGGAACACCTCTGCTGTGGAGAAAGGCTGAGAGAGTTGGGTTGTTCAGCCTGGAGAAGAGAAGGCTCTGGGGAGACCTTATTGTGGCCTTTCAATATATAAAGGGGGCTTATAAGACAGATAGAGACTTTTTACGAGGGACTGCAGTGACGGGACAAAGGGCAATGGCTCTAAACTGAAAGAGACTAGGTTTAAATTGGCCATAAGGCAGGAAAAGTTTTATGATGAGGGTGGTGAGACACTGGAAGAGGTTGCCCAGAGAAGTTGTGGATGCCCCGTCGTTGGAGGTGTTCAAGGCCAGGTTGGACGGGGCTTTGAGCAACCTGACGTAGTGAAAGATGTCCCTGCCCATGGCAGGGGGACTGGACTAGATGATCCTTGAAGGTCCCTTCCAACCCGAACCATTTTATCATCTCTGTACAGATACCCTGTGAGGATGATTCTGCCATTTTACTTGTCTGGATTCAAGTACAACCACATCAAAGAAGGCTCAGCCTGGAGGGTTGAGCCCTGTTTTGAGAAGTGATTTAAGGTCTGGATCTGCGGGAAAATGTGTTGGGTTCGTGCTCAGGAGGAAACACGGGCTGTGTTTCGTCAGCGTCCTGGGGGCAGCTAGATGGCTTTCTGTGGGCGAGGAGAAGAAAGGCGTCTGCATGGCAAGGAGTGGGAAAGCAGTTTTATTTCTCGAGGAAGAGCCTAATGATGGGCTGATGGCTGGGGCAGGCAGGAGGATGGAGGAGACAAGATGGAGGTGGGCAGTGGCGTTGGGCTCTTCCCATCTCCTGAAAGCTGCAGAGATGCCCCAAAAACGGTGTGTGGACTCCAAAGGACAAGCGAAGAGCACAGGTGTGTGCTGGCTGTGGGAGGGCAGCTCCTCCAGGGAGTGCATCAGGGGGGCAAAGGCAATGGGTTCCTGCAGGCCTGGGGACAAACCCTGCCTGGGAAGCGAGAAACTTGCTCAGACCGAAACAGGAACGGCCACGATGTGACTCAGCCCAACGTTTGGTCTCCGGCAGCTTGTCCTCTGCTTAACCCTGTGCTGCTCCCGCTTCCGTTTCAGGCAGGGAGGCTGGTCTCCATCTGGGGATGAGGAAAGAGAGACCGTCTCTCCCTCCACTGGCTTCAGCCCAGGGTAGATGACCTCCCCCAGCGTACGTGCAGGTTGAGCAGTCAGCCTCCAGCCAGGAGGTTTTGTTGTATCTCCTTGGCTGGATTAAAGAGCACTTCGGTAGCGAGTATTCTTCCTTGACGAGGTGCTTCAGTGCCACAGTCAGCTCACCGTTTGCCCCTCCTTCTGCTTTTGTGCTCTTTAAATATCTCACTGTAGGGTTTTGCAGCCCTCCAGTCCTTGGTGGGTGTAGGAAAGAGCTTTGCTTTGGTTTTTTTCAGACTTGCTTTCATGTCAGCGGGTGCGTGAGCTGGCATGGTGTCCACAGGCGAGATCACCCTTGCTCCTGTGTCTGACATCACAGCAACGGAGCTGGTGGACATGGCCCGTGGGCTTGATGGGACATGTTTTGCCGGTGTGACCCCGTGGCTCCTCTGGTCGCTGCTTTCCAGGGTGAAGCCTCAGGAACCGAATATGCCAAATGCCCCTTTTCTAGGTGTGCATCTTGGCCGTATCCAGCCTCCTGTTTTGGCATGCCCTGGCTTGTTACATACCCTCCTCGAACCTGATGCCATCAGTATGTTGGGCACAAGCCCAGGGATGGGGCTGATCGTGATGAAACCCGTTGGCAGCATCCCCGACGAGGCCTTCTGCGGTCGGCTGAGCACCTAGCACAGGTTTGCCCTGGGCTGTGCTTCAGTGCCTGGGCAGGTCCTTGCACCAGCCCGTTCTGCTGGAGCCCCAAAAGATATCTGGGGGTGCAGGAGTGGGAGCTTAATACTACTTGCGGCAGGGAGAGAAATGAGCCTGCGCTGACGCACCCACATCCGGAGCGCGTGGACCAGCAGTCAGGTCTGTCCCCGACTCGGCGGGCAGCAAGCCGTGGGTCGTTGGGGATGGCCGGAGCTGAGCTGGGGTTGGGTTTGGGGTGGGGGGGGCACTGGTGTTTGGGAGGGAACGGCTGCTCTCGGTGAGCAGCCACGCTCGGCAAAATGGCCGTGCATGGAGGAGCAGTGCTGGCTGGGCTTGGGAAAGCCTGTTTTCGCTGCCTGCCCCGCTGCCCGCTTTCGTGCGGCTGAGCTGGCCCCAGGGTCTGTTCGCCGGGGCGGCGGGTGCTTGCTCGCTGGCTCTCCGCTCCGGCTTGCTGCCTGCGCCATTGCCCCTGCACCCTGCTCCTTGGCGTGCTGGGGCGGGCTGGCCCGGCCGGGGATGTTAGACATTAAACAAAAGAGCCTCCCAGCTCTTGGCTGCCGCTCCGGCTTTGTTTTGATTGAGAGGTTGTTCAGCAGGAGGAGGGCGGGTTTTTTCTTTTTTTTTTTTCTTTTTTTTTTTTTCCCCTCCTCTTCTGACGAGCGTCCAGATGCGACGCTGCTGCAAACAAGGGAAAGGCAAACAGAAGCCGCTGGAGACACGGCTCTTCTGAAGAGCCTCTCTGGGTCACGTGCGCTGTGGTTTTGGGCAGCAAGGAAGGTGGATCTGGTCATGTTGCTCTGCGAGAGAGGGGATAAAAGCCACTGGTGCATTTTTTGCCCTGGATTTTCCGCCCTGAGCACAGCGTGGTTATGCCTTGTGTGTGCTCCGAGCAGAGATCCCCTGCTATGGGTGGCCCGATGGCGAGGGGACATTGTAAGGTGGGGGATGCTGCAGTGGATGGGCCCCAAAGCTGGTCTGAAAATACACTTCTGGTTCTGTGGGAGGACAGCGTGGCATTGGAAGTGGTGCTTGAGCGGTGGCTGGGAGGTCAGATGGCAGTGGAGGAAGTGGGGCGGCTACGCCATGCTGGCGGCAGCTGCCAAAACAGAAATACTCCCCAAAGATACATCCCTTGGACTCTGCCTGCTGCCGCTGTCTTGTCCGGCAGTTTGCAACGTGGCTTTGGTGTAATCTGTGCAGACCTTCGTCCCCTAAACCCTTAGAGGCAGACCTGTGTGGTGTCTTCAGCGCTGTTCCTACAGCTGTGACTGTCCCAGCCTGTCTGGGATGTGGGATGACCCCCCAGGTGCTAGGTGTCCCCCACCCAGGAGTTCTTTACCTAGAATCAAAACATGGTTGCTTTTTTTTTTTTTAAGCCATTTTTGGTGGGAGGGATGAGGTTTGGTGGTGGATGGAGTGGTGAGGTTTGGGGTGAAGGGGTGCTTGGATGACTCCAGCTTGAAGAATTGAGATCTTCCTAGAAGGCAGTAGCTCTGCTAGGTCCAAGCCCAACAGGAGGTGGCTGTAGACTCTCTTAGGGACATTTCTGTACATTAGATATTGCATTTGCTTCCAGCTTTGCACCTGAAAGAGAGAGTGGTGCTCTGTGTAGAGCCTGGAGACCACCACGGGCTTGATCCCAACCTGATCGTGGAGGTAGCTCCTTGCCACATGGCTGTGGAGATGTGGCTACTAATCCTGTGCTGCTGCTTTACCTTGTCCTGCTGGTGGGTATAATGGGCTCCAGCTCTGCTGTGACCTCTTCTGTCGTGGTATCCCAGCCATTACCAACTTCTTGCTGTCCCTTAGTGCTTGTCCTCTTCTCCTTTGCTAGCTGATGGTGGCAGCAGTACAGCTGATTCACGTTGCTCAGAGCTTCTGGCTCTGCTGTCCGTGCATCCTTTTACGACTTGATCTCACCCTTTGCTGGCAGCTATTTGTGTCTTGCTCCAGTACAAAATGGTTCAAGCGTAGTTTGACCATGGAGCTCCCCGAGGAACGGCATGGCAGCGGGGAGCTGCCGTGCTGAGGGCTTGAGCCCTCTGTGTGCCGAGCACCTTTTGTGCTTGCAGAAGAACCCAACGCACCAAAACAGCTTTTCCCACCCCAAATATCAAGACATTTGATGCGAGGCTTTGGCAAAACCCCAGCTGCTCTGACACGAGTTCCCCATCGAGGTGAGGATGAAGAGGGCTTCTCTGCATTCGAGATGGTGGTTTGGGAAGCCGAGTCGCTTATGTGGGGCAAAGCCAGGACAGGGTGTTGTGGGCTGGTCCCAGCCTTGTGCTTCAAAGACGTGCTTGTGATTTTGACCCAGATGTGATGGATAGTGCCCAAAGTGGATTTCCTTGTCTTGGGGCCAGAGTTTGGATGGAGAAAGTCCCAATGGAGCTGTTTTGGTGAAAACTAATTCTGCTTTACAGCCCCTCCAAAGCTCGCTCTGTCCATCCCTTCAGAGCTGGCATTAACCCCATACTTTGTTTTTTTCCCCAGGGATTTTTAGCGCGTGTGGGAAGCCCAGTGCTTGGGGTAGGGACCCGCTCGTACTGAAAACCCCAGGCAGAAGCTGTTTTCCTGCCATCCTAGCGCTGTTTCCCACCCATTGCTCTGTAGGGCTTGGCTCTTTCTGGGAAACGGCAGCCGGAGTGGCATCGACAGCTCAAGGAGGTGGCAGGGGTGGTGCAGGCAGCTGCCATCTCTTGCCTGCTCCTCTTGCCGTGGTTTCTTTTCTCCAGCCACGCTGGAATCGGCTGCCTCCAGAGCTGCTGACAGGGCTGTGTTGGGAGGCCTTGGGAATTACACTGCTCGTTTCCTTATCGTCCTCGGACCCACTGCCCGGAGCCTTCTGCTCTAGGAACAAGGCAAGAAGGGGGCACGCAGCCAACGTGTGTCAAGAGCTACAAAGGAGGAAATTGGCCTCGTTCACTTAAAACCATGGGGTTAGTCTTAGAGTTTTGGCTCCTGCTGAGAGGTTATTTATATGTGGTTTGGTTTTTTTTTTTTTTATAACCGCTAGATGTAGCAGGCTGGGAGTTTCAGCTGATCCCACCTCTGAAGGTTTTATAAAGGAAAAATTGCATCTCTCCCTGTTTGCTTTCCCAGCTGGCAGCGTTAGGAAGGGCTAGTTAAGGGGTCAGTTAGTTTTGATGCCCAACTCATTGGCGTTGCTGTATCCCATTTAATAGATCGTCGTGCTGAAACGCAGCCCCATCTCTGTCGGAGTGGGAAGCAGGACCTGCGGCTCCCCATCAAGGACACAGCGGGAGAAAACAGAGCCGCGCTGGGAAAGCGGAGAAAACATCTCCCTGTTCCCGAAGCGCGGGAGCAGAATGACAACGCGCTAACGAGGAGGCTGACAGAGGGGGGACGTCTCCTTCTCAACGGGGTCCGTGCACTGCTTCCTTGGCGTGAGCAAGCTGCAAATGCACTCCCCCGATGCTTTGATTAGAGACTTTGATGAAGAGGCCGGCGGGTGATTGATCCTGCTGACTCATGGACCCGATTTCTCCGATGGAGATGGTAACTGCTTGAGATGGGTCAGATTTTGAGGCTAACTGCCTGGGGTAGACTCTCGTGTTTTTTTGCTTTGCTTCCAGGCTGGTGGTGGCTGCTTATTAGCCTAATGACCCCAGTTACCCAGCACCATTTATCTGCCTGAGTGAGATTTCTTTAAAGGAAGATTCGTGCATCTTGAGTGCCGCGCGACCCCAAAGGCTTCAAAACCTGGCGAGCTGCTCCCGCAGCCCTGCCGGGGAGCTGATGCAGGGGGAGTGTGCCAGGAATAACCCGCTAATGAGCAAAGCTGCTCCTCCACCCGGCAGCCGGGGAGGCTGCTGGAAAGGGCTGCGGAGCAAAGTGCTGCCTGCTTTTCCCTTCCTCTGCTTTTAAAGGCTGGCTTGTTGGGGATTTGCTGCCTTTTCCCTGTTTTCTGCAGGCACGGCGTCTGCTGTGCCTCTGCTTTCCCGATGTTTGCTGTGCAAACGCAGTGCTGCGTTGCTCTGCTGCTGCTCTTGAGGATGCTTTGGGCTGGAGCTGTGAAGACCATCTTCCCTGTGAGTCCTTGTGTGCAGGCAACCTCGCATGTGTTGGACCAAAGGGCACCCAAATATTCAGAGCTGATGGCAGGCACCACCTCTGTGCATAAGAGGCAGCTAGTGATTGCGATGGACTTTTTGGAGTGACTCTTTGTGACATTCCTGCCTCGTGGTGATCAGCACCTGGAGCTTGAGTCCTTATTGGGCTGCAAGAGGAAAGCCACCCCAGGTCTCATAGATGTTGAGCCAGCAGCTGGAGTCGGAGAGCTGGGGAGAGCAACCCAGGGCTGGAAAGAAATTGCTGGGCTCTGAAATGATTTAAAGCTACCAGCAGCCTGATGATATGTTGTATTTGGTGACAACATCTGCTCGAGATATTCCTGTCCCTGTTACTCATTCCTGCCCACGGACCAGATCATGGAACTGATTTGATGTAAATAAACACGCTCAGGGTTTTCTAGGGTGAGCTCAGGTTGTGGGCCAGCAATGGGTGGGCGAGTGGGCACGCTGCGCTGCTGGGATGGATGGGATTGCGGGCAGCGCTGATGCTGCCTGGGGCTGGAGATATGGGCTTTGCCGGGGTGATGCTATGCTGTAAGAGGTTGGGGGCTTTGCCTGGCCAGCGGCCTCTCACAGGGCTCGTGATGACTTTGGCTGGTGCCGCTCAACCCAGGAGGGCACGTGGTACCCGTGCTGTCCATCTCTCCTCCTCCCCCCATACCCCCAGCCTTACACCCGGCCTACCGAATGGTGCCAGCTCCATCCCAGCATGCTGCGGATAGGATAAATCCCTCTGCAGGAAGACGTTAACCACAAAGCTTTTATATGGTGTGGTAATGGCACGTGCTCATATCTGCTGATGTTTCCCCTGTGCTTGACACTGAAATTGGTTTAAAACTCGGTAAGTGTCTAGATTTATTTTAACGTATTGTCTGGCCCTTGTTCACTTGGGGTCTCTTGAAGCATGCTGCGATGAATAATGCAGAGAGCATGCCTGCTTTGCAGGCTTAAGCTTTAATTCTGGTTGTGACATAGAGGTCACCACGTTTTACATCCCGTCAAGGGGACGGGATGTGATACAACTCAAAAGCGCTTTTCATTTGGCGCTGAGGCAGCAAGAGGACCTGTCGGAGCTCATGGCTGCCCTTCCTTGATGCGAATGCTGGAGGCTCTGTGCCTCAGTTTCCCCCCATCCTCCACATGGACCAGATGCTCCCCTGTTAGGCATGAGCATGGACTTTGTCAGGGAGAGCACCCGAGGTGCTCTGGGTGGAGAAGGCACCATTACAGCTACAAATCCTGTGGTTGTGGTGGTGTGTTTTTTGTTGTGTTGTTTTTTTTTTTTTTTTTTTTTTTTTTCCCAAGCCAGAAAGTAATTTCATTCCAGGAAGCTTGCTCCCCCAATTAGCTATGTAAATGCAATGTTGTGATTTTTTTTTTCCCCAGGTGCTATGCAAATGAATATCATTCCCAGACGCACTCTGCTTGCCCACCCATCCCTCCCTCCAGTTGTTGGGATGCAGGTACACTGCCTTCTGCGCTGGGAATGGCCCTGCTCATCTGTTTAACAGATGGATGTGGCTTGTTCCGGAGTGAACCACGTGCCACATGGCTGGTGGCCACCGTCCTCGGTCTCAGCCCTTGAAAGAGGACCCCGGAGCCAGGGCTTGGTCCTGGGTTCAAGCCTGTCACTGGCCGGGCTGGAGGAGGGAGAGCTGCATCCACCCAGCTGCTTGTCCGTGGATGGTGGCAAGTGGAGGTGTGGGGTGTGTTGTCCAAAAGGGGCTTGTTCCCTGGGGAGGGCATCCCAAAAATAATCGGTACCGCTAAAGCTGGTGTCGGTGCTGCATCACCAGTGTGGTGTGGTGAAGGGGCTGTGATGTCCTCGTGGTCCCATGCCAAGCACAGCGTGTGCCAAGAGGCGCGGTTAACGTGACTATTCCAGCTCCAAGTGAGTATTTCCAGCTGGCACTGCCCTGCCAGCTTGGGATCCCGATCTGCCCTCCCCAGCAGGACACGCAGCCCCAGGTCTCTGCTCCCATGTCCCCTTGACCCACCATGGCGTAGGCACGGAGAAGGGAGCAAAGCCATGGGAGAGAAGGGGGGACATCGGTGCCAGAGCTGAGCTCCGGCAATCGAGCGGGGAAGGGAGGCTTGGGAGAACAGGAAAGAGCCGGGGCCAGGCTGTGCGTGCTTGGGGGCTGGGAGAGATCGCTTTCGAAGGCTGAAAAGGATCTTTTAAGGGGAGGATGGCCAGGTGCCAGTCAGCTCTTTGAGGTGGTAACTAAGTCATCAAGAAGACCTGGCATGTGCTGGCGAAGCCTCTCCCGTCTGGGTGTTGGGGAGACGAGCAGATCTATAGGATGCCTTGTAAGTAGAGCGACGTTTTAGGGTTTTGAGTGGTGTTTGCTGTTTCTGTGGCTTGGAGGGAAGGAAGGCAACCGTGTATATATATCATAGAGCAGAGCAGTTTGCTAACAGGAAGGTTTCTTTTTTTGCTTGGCATTAACATTTCAAGGTACAGGAACTCTTTAGGTATTTAGTGTTTTATGGTCTTCCAGGCTGGCTATTAATACTCTGCTTTGTGTACAGGGTGAAGGGAGCTGGAGGGGCTGAGCTTGAATGTCCCTTTGAAGGAAACCAGCCTATAGCCACGAGAGGAGCATTGCTTAGCTGCCCTGACCTGGGGGAAGAATTAAAGCCCCTTGCTAGCAGGGAGAGCGGGTGGTTCAGCTCTTGGGCAGTGCTCTGCAGGGACTGGATCTTGCATCAAAAAATCAAAGGCTGCATGTGAAACCACCCGCTGGCATAAGGGTGACCGAACATACCATGGCTTTGCCGGATCGCTGCCTGGTTTGTTTGTGGAGGAGCCATGTCGCAGGAAAAGGTCCTGTTTTTGAGGGGCTCACAGCCTGTGCTCCTCTCTGCTCTGTCCTACAGACCAAGAAAACAGGAGCCGTTGGCGTTCCCTGTGATAGATAACTCTGTGGTAGCTAATGGTAGCTTGGATCAGCTTGCGTCCTATCCATGTGGTCTCTGTAAGTAGGTTCAGCGTTTACCTGTTCTTCCAAGGGTGTGAGGAGGTGCATGGCATTAAAAAATGGAAATTTTGGGATTTCCAGGCTGTGTACTCAACAGTAGTGCCTTGGCTCCTGGCAGGAGCACCTCCCTCTGTGGGGCTCTTCAAAGGCAGAAGGCACAGTGGAAAGGGTAGCAGCAGATCCGGTTCTGGTTTTTCTTGTTGTGTGAATGGAGGCTGGTTTGGGTTCCCATTGCACCGCTTCCATACCCAACGTTCCCAGCATGCTTGAGCCCTGGGGTCAAATGCATCTGCCTTCCCACAGGGAAGGGGCTCTCCTTGGCCGCTCTTGGCTGGCAGAAGAGGACAGGTGAGATGCACCACATCTTCGTGGCATCCTGATGGTCTCCAGCCTTTGACCGCAGGAATGAGTGCGACCAGACTTGCAGGTGCCTGTTTCTGGGCAAGAAACCAATGGCTTCAGCCTCCAGGCCACCAAAGCAGCCAGATTTTCTGGGCAAGGGGGGGATTCAATTTGGTGCAGATCCCAAGCTGGTAGCACAAGGAGCCTGTGATGAGAGGTTGGCTCCTCTTTTGAAGCCACCATCATGAAGCGGAGCATGTCGGGTTGGGGGGGGGGGTGGGATTTTTGGTAAATTGGGCGTTTCTGGGCACAGAAACCTGTGTTACAGTGCTGTGCTTCGCTCCTTACCTACTGCTCTGCCGTTGTGCGTTGCCCAAAAGCCTTTGGGAACCATCCTGCCTGGTCAACCCGTTTCAAATGTGGCACTAAAGCAGTACTCGGTGAGAGGTGCCTTGGCAGCCCACGTCAGCTGAGCGATTCCAGCCTCCCACCAGTGACTGAGGCCATTAAAACCCAGACTCCTCTGGGAGCTGATGGTCTGATACGGGAGATGGGAAGAGAATTGCTTTCAGTTTCCTATTGATCCTAACGAGCTGGTGTGGGAGACTCGGATGTCCCGGCTGTGTTGGTGGCTCTTAGCTCCGGCAGTCAGTGCCGCTCTCAGGTCCGCTTTGCTTCTCAGTTCTAGGAAATTGAATAAAGAGAAAACCACTTAGGAGGATTTTAATCAGAACTTGGCAGAAGAACTTAAGGAAACCCAAGAAATCTTCTGACAACCATGCTTCATGCTGAGGTTACCGATGAATGGAAAGGGCAAAGATGGGGCTGTGGCTTGGGTGGGTTGGGTTTCTTCTCGCCTGCTTAATGGGATCACATTAGCATTCCTGCCCCCCCTGGGCTGGGTGAGAGGAGGGAGAAAATAAGCCTTCAATGTACCGGAGACTTGCTGTCTAATGGAAATGAGGCAGAGTCCTCTGGGAGCAGTTAATGAAAGTTGTCCCAGACCTGCTGGAGATGGTCATTGTGGCTCAGGAGAAGATTGCTTAATTTATAGTAAGACTGATCTTGCAGATTGGGGCAGTAGTGTGATACGGTTGGATTTCTTCAAGAAGTTTACCTTGACAGGCTTGAGGAGTGGGCCCATGCAAACCTCATGAAGTTCAACAAGGCCAAGTGTGAGGTCCTGCACCTGGGTTGAGGCAATCACCACTATCAGTGCAGACTGGGGGGTGAATGGATTGAGAGCAGCCTTGCGGAGAAAGACCTAGGGATACTGGTTGGTGACAAGCTGGATGTGAGCTGGCAACGTGCGCTTGTTGCCCAGAAAGCCAATCATATCCTGGGCTGCATCCAAAGAAGTGTATCTGGCAGGTTGAGGGAGGTGATGCTCCCCCTCTACTCCACTCTCGTGAGACCTCACCTGGAGCACTGCATGCAGCTCTGAGGTCCCCAGTGCGTGAAAGAAATGGACCTGGTAGAGCAGGTCCAGAGGAGAATCGCGAAAATGGTCAGAGGTCTGGAACACCTCTGCTGTGGAGAAAGGCTGAGAGACTTGGGGTTGTTCAGTTGGAGAGGCTTTGGGAAGACCTTACTGTGGCTTTTCAGTATATAAAGTGAGCTTATAAGAAAGATGGAGAGAGACTTTTTACCAAGATCTGTAAAGACAGGACAAGGGGCAACAGTTTTAAACTGAAAGAGGGTAGATGTAGATTGGAAATAAGGAAGAAATGTTTTTATGATGGGAGTGGTGAGACATTGGAACAGGTTTCCCAGCGAAGTTGTGGCTGCCACATGATAGGAAGTGTTCAAGGTCAGGTTGGACGGGGCTTTGAGCAACCTGGTCTACTGAAACATGTCTCTGCGCATGGTAGGGAGTTGGACTAGATGGTCTTTGAAGATCCCTTCCAACCCAAACCATTGTATGATTCTATGGTGTGAAGTTGGTGGTGATAATGGTAAATGCTGTTGGGAGTGAGAAATGCTGCTGTGAGGTTCAAAGCCCATGTGGGTAATGTCCGGGTTCAAACTGAGGCATGCATGAGGGGTGTCCTCTTGCTTGGACAAACCTGTTGCTATGATGGGAGGTTAATCTCAGCTCTCCGGACCGTCGCTTAGAGCTAATGGTGAGTTTCCCATAACATCTTCTCAGCTCAAGTTTCTCATTATGGGATTTGGCTCAGTTGTCACTCCTTCTGTAAATTGTTATTTTGGAAAATTTGATTAAAAATCCATTGAGTAGTATGAGTATCTTGACCATTTAGGGGAATGAGAGCTCCAGGAGCAGTTCTTGCGTGTGTGTCCTGCAGATGGGTAACCCAAACCAGCTTTTATTTTCCGATTCCAGGCAAGGTGAGCATGTAGTTTTGGTTTATGAATGTGGGCCTGGTGCTGTTGAGCAGAAACTCCCCGAAGTTGTGTTTATTTGTGAAGGGCTCTTCAAGACTGCATTGTACCATTGCTTTTTGTTTTATTGATATTCCAACATCTGGACTGTTTTCCTAAATGTGCTTTCATCCAAGAAGAGGCTAAGGGAGTGAGAACTATTCTGATAAAGCTGCCAAAAATAATCTTTGTTTGAAACTAAGTACTGCTCTCGGGACTTTTTCTTGTAAAACAATTTGTGGGTGAGCACAATGAACAACCCTAGGAAGCCCCCAGATGTTCCTGCTGGGGGTTATAGGACTATAAATTCTCTGTGAGAGTGTTTGAATTTGTCACGTGTTGTGTGAGATGATCTAATAGTGGTCAGTGAAGTTGCAGGAAATTGTGGTTGAGGTGACCAAATCCTTAAGAGGAGGGATCTGGATGTATGTGGTCAGGTTGATGGGAACAGTCTGGAACCTGCTGATGCACACATCCATCTTCCTTGCCCCCCACAATGAATTGCTTTTGCTCCTTCAGGATGACATCTGATCCTGTGACAAGCTGACTTAACAAGCCCAATAGCTGGCATAGCTTTAGGTGTTGAGGATGCAATGGTGACAATGTGGTATGGATGATCTTTAAGGTACTGTATGAAGAACCATCTGAAAAGTAGGTTGGTGCAGCACTGGAGTTGAGTGTTTGGCTCTCGGCACCTAGGAAGTGCAGAGCTAAGCTGAGTGCAGCAGCCTTAACTCTGCCCTCTTCGTCATGCTCCTTCTGGCAGTGTTTTTGCTAAAAATCACACGTCCGTATGCTGTGACTTTGTTTGACAACTTGTGCAGTGAAAAGGAGCTACACTTCTTCCTTGATGAGACGTGTAGGTATACGCGGCATGTGTTCTCCAAAGTTGTGTGGCCATGAAGCAAAATATGTTTTTGATGCCATCTGCTTCTTAGGGGGCAGAGTTAGATCTGCTGGAGGAAGCTTAATGTGCTCCCTTGGCTTGCATGGGATGGAACCCTGGCTTTGTGCTGTACTTTGCCTCTCCCGAAGGACCTGGGATTGGTTGTGTTGTGTCAGCTCAGTTAATTCACAATTAACTGAATACAGAGAACTCGAGGCTCTATTAAGAAAAGCATGCTTGTAGCAGGACTTTCTTAACCTTTTGGCTCATGGCTTGCATATCCCCTCAAGCCTTGGGATTCATGTTTTGTAGGTGGGACTTTCCTGGTGAGAGCATCAGTGGCTGTCATGTGCCATTGAGTAATATGCAAAGCCAGGCCTTGAGCGTGCCGCTGCTCAAGTTCATTTAGAGCAACCAGCGGCTTTGGAGGGAGCAGGAGGGAAAGGTGAGTGTGACCAGGGGATGACACCACCACTGGTGAGCAGAGGATTAAAGTCATGACCGATAGCCTTGACTCCATAGATGGTTTTCCTACTGACTTGGAGGAGGTCGTGTTGGTGGGACAATGTGTTCCTTTGCCAGGGGTTTCTCTTGTCTCTAGAAACATGAACTCTGGAAAGCACCATCAGGCTTGGTGGCTCTGCCTGCCGAGTTCCTCAAAGTCCTGGGATGGCTGAACACATCCACGCTGGCCAGGAGCCACACTGGCCCCTACCTGGGGTTATAGGGAGTGGGGCAGGATGGGGAGCCTGGCTTTGGAGACTCACTGGAAGACTCCAGCTGGCTTGTAACCCAGTGGGGCTGAAAGTAGCCACTCTTCCATCTGGGCCAAGAATTTGTAGGGGCTTAATTGACCTGTCCTGGCGCCGGGCTGTAACACTGTTCCAGTGTCAGATTTATTGCTATTGGCAGGCGGTCGCCCGAGCGCACGGTGCAGCTTCTGCAGCTGGTGCATTCCCAGTGGGGCAAACACTGCTTGCTTTTTCTGGACTGAAATTAAAAACTCAGTGTAGGGTTGCTTGGTAGGCTTTTTTTTTTAATATTATTTGAATGTCCAATACTGCAGGTTTTCATCTTGCTGCTTATGGAGAGGCGATCGTACTGTGTCTATTTTTGAGTGAAGTGTGATCAATTTGGTGAAGATTTTGGTCCTCTCTCTTACTCAGACCCTCCCTGCGTAGGGGCAAGGAGTCTTTTATCTGTGTGTAGTTTTCATGAGCACAGTAGCGGTATGTGGCCAGGGCTTCACGTGCCTTCCAGGGCTGTTTGCAGCCTGGTGGTATTTTGCTGGGAAAAAGCTAGCTGCTGGAGCAGAGCTGCCTGGGCTTCACCTTGCAGAGGAGCTGCTTTTTTGTGGGGGGACAGGGAGGGGCTGCCTTGGGCTTGCAGCTTGATCTAAAGGATCATCCTTGAAACACAGCAGGATGTGGGATGCTGGCACATGGATGTGAGCGTGCTACCCAGGGAAGTTGAGCTTGGCCCTGGAAGGTGATAATTTCAGAACGGTGGTGTCTTGCTCTGCAGGTCTTTGTCCCGATGTCTAAGGCTGTCTTCTTGTTGCTGACTGCTTCAGCACCTCTGCCATTCTCTCCCGTTGCCCTTGTGGGGGAAGCAAGGGAACCGGAGGAGCCAGGTTTGGTTCCACCTTCGGTCTCAGCAGTATCTGACTTGCAAAGCCCTTGGGTCGGGTGGTGCTTTGAGAGCCTCCCATGCTTGAGATGACGCTCAGCATGCAGATTTTGTGTGGAGGTGTTGGGTTAGGAGTCATTGGTAAAGGAGGCAGGCCAGCTATGTAAAACACTCCCTAAAGCAGGGCAACCGGCTCTAGGTGGCCCTGTTTGAGCCGGGGCTTGGACCAGTTGACCTCCAGAGGTCCCTTCCAAACTCAACCATTTTGTGATTCTTTCACGTGCCCCAGTGGTTCCTTACTGCCAGGGTTTCCCACCAGAGCCAACTCGCATGTGCAAGCAGAGGTGTCAGGACATAGGTGCACGCCGAAGCCTGCCTACATCTGAAGATATTGCTCTCTCCTAAGCTGGGTGTGAAGAATAGTGACCAGTGCCCTGGACAAGCAAAGCTTTGTTTTATGACATTTGGTAAACCGCAGCTGTGCTGACCAGCTAAATTGTCCCAAAATGGAAGTTTGTATTTTCTTGTGCCTTTGTCCTTTAAGAGACAGGGTGTCCTGGGTGACTGGCTGAGATGTAAGGTCCTGCTGTACTCCCTGCTGCCCAGGAGAAGACCACAGCCATGATCTTCCTACTCAATGGCTCCTACATGGAGAAAGGAGTGGGGTACATGGGGACGGCAGGCAGCATTGGGGTATTGTTCTGCTTTGGGATCTCTAGTATTGCCTGTTGTCCTGAACTGCTTTTTGCCCAGCCAGGTTTCAGGAGGCAGCTCTCTGGACACAGCAGATACTTGGAAGATCAGAGATCTCAGAGGAGAGATTCCCCAAACAAAGTTCATGTTCAGCCTAAGCTTGGGCATGGGAACTTTCCTGCCTACTTTGCACGGTCATCGGAGCTTTGCTGCTACACCAGGAGGTGTCCTGCCTGCTCCTGGCCACTTCTTCCCAAGTGCTCAAGGGTTTGTGCAACCATGTGGGGAACTGGGTCAGGGAAATGATCCAATTAAAAGCTATGCTGAGCAACATCAAAAGCAGGTTTTAGCCAGGCAGTTTCCCAATGCTGCAGAAATGCTTGTGTTGGTAAAAGAGAGCTTTGGGTCAGGGTAGGAATGGGCAGCCGTGGGTGGACTGTGGTCCATGAAGACTTGCTGAACATGGCCTGTGTGGGTAGGCAACTGCAGGGACAACAAATCTGACTCCTGCTGGGATTCTGGCTGGCACGTCTTTGTTTTCTTCCCAGAGAGCCCAATCTCGCTCCCTTGTGGATGGGTTGACGTTTCAAGGCTGCCGTCGCTCGTGGAGAGTCTGCTCACCACGCTTTTGGTAGGCTCCTTGTCTCCCAAGGGTGCAGCGCAAAGGGCTGTGGGCACAAGAGGGAATGCTGGAGCTGCACCGCACCCATGCCCATCATCGCTGCCTGGGGCGAGGGGGGTTGCCTTCAGTAATCCCGACTAATCCTTTAATCTGTATCAACACTGATAGGTATTAAAGCAGCAGATAAGGTTCAGACCATGGCTTGGAGCTCAGCGATATCCCCACCCTCTTCCAGCTAAATCTGTGCTGATTGTGCTTTCTCTTAAGGGGACCGTGCTTGTTTGCTGAGCAGGTGGAGTGGGTTGAGAGGGTGGATTAGCTGCTCCCAGCTGGAGCATGCCCTTGTCACTGGGCTCCAGCTTGCCAGATGAGTCCATCGATCTGTCTACATATGTTCCCGGTGACCAGCATCCCATGCTTACTGGAGTGAACCCCTCCAGTTGCGTGTTCCTCTGCCAATTTGGAGCAGATCTGCTGCCTCCTGCTTTTTATCTGTAACGTCCACCTGGATATAAGCCTTATTTGGCTGTAAACACTTCATGGAGCTCTTAGGCAACAAGTGTGAATCTTTCCTGGATCACCTGTGCTGCCGATCTGCGATTCCTTGCTGCCTGCTGCTCTGTAGCAAGATTTCTCTCCTACACCACCTCCAGACCAGGACTCCCACCACCACATCCTTCTCCTCCAGGCCGCCTGCCCTCTCTTCTTTTTGGGCACCTTTACTCATGACAGAGGTCTGCAATGTTCTCACCTGTACAGCACTTGGGCACCTTCAGTTCCGCAAATGATCCAGTGCTGTGAAGGTGGGACTCCAGAGCTGGCTGTCCCGTATTTCGTGTGGAGCAAATGAAGGTTGTTATGCTGGGAAGAGTGGCTCCTGGTTGAGCTCGCTATGCGAAGCAAACTGTCCCTGTTGTTTTTGCCATCGTAGGCTCGTCCCCCCTTTCCCTGTCCTCTTCCAGCTTCTCCCCATGCTCATGGGATTGCTCTGAGTTTGCCACCGGTTCCCTCATCAGCAAAGCCATGGTTAATCCTTCCCTTAAATCCTTTAAGCTGTCAGCAAACCACCCCCTTCTTAAACTTCTAGCACGCAAGCTCGGCTGGGACAGAGCCTGGCTCACAACCCCAAGGTTTTATTTTTGTTCCCAGATCATCAGCTCCTGGTCCCATTTTTGGCTGGCACTGGAGGCTCCCCCAACATTGCTGTGCAGCAGTGGGTGGCTCGCTTGTGCGTGGCCTGCAGTGATATATCCTAGGTGTAAAAATATTTAGGTTCTTAATTACCTAATGATAGGTTCCTGGTGTGTCATGTTGTTTGAAGTTGCAGGTGAAGATTTGTTGCTTAGATTCAATGCAGCTGAGGTCTCGCCTCTCTGAGGAGCCTCCTGTCCTGCGGGGCAGTGTGTGTTGGCCTGCTCCTCGTCTACATGGGCTGGACATGCAGCTGGTGGGGCCAAAATGGGCTAAAAAACTAGAATAAAATTCTTCTATAGGCATGCTTGCTTCTCTGCACCCAAAGTCTCAAACCTTTGTGTAGCTGTTTCACTCTGAGCGATGATGATGGTGCATTGACAGTTTGGCTCTTCCAGGTTTGTTTATCCCTTCAAAACACAAGGTTGTATCATTGTTTTGGGCTGTATTTTCGTCGGTGATTATGTTAGGCGCTTCAGTTGTTACATGTCTTCTTCCGTAGTATCTCTGAATATCCCCTTGTTGGAAAATCGGCATCCTCTAAGGCATTTGGCAGAACCCAAGGGAACAAAAAAAATTGGTGAGCGCTTCTCAAAGTCTCAACCTGCGTGTCTTGAGTTTCTCTCCCGTGTAATTTGGTTTCTTTCTTAAAACTCTGGATGAAATACACTTCGGAAGTGATGGGATTTGCATTGTACTTGCTCTTCAGGGCTGTCAAACAAGCACCGCAAACCTTTTCCCACTCTTGATCCTAGGGGGAGGGCACAGAGACTCCATGAGGAATATCGAATGGCATCTTGCTGCAGAGTGGCTGCGTCTGGGGATTACTTGGTAGAACAGAAGGAAGGAAAAAAAAGGTTAATACGGCATTGGCAGCCGGCAGCTCCAGAAGCTTGTGTCCTTCAAGCTGTGATGGTTCAGCTCAGCGACTCTTGGCTGACTCGGGTGCAGGTGGTTCTCAGCTTATCCCTCCAGTCTGGCAGAGGAAATGGGATTTGGAGGAAATACCATACTAAATTTGAATTTCTGAAAAACTGATTTCTTAAAACTGATTTTAAAAAAAACCCACAACAATGTGCTTGTTAGCACAGGCTAATTGCAAAAGCCACGCGGCTTGAGAGTGGACCTGTGAACATCCTCTTTTTGCACAGGCTGTTTTGCTGCTTGCTCCTCGCCTGGCAGTGCAGGAGAAGGGACCGCTTAGCTCCGTGTTAGGCAGCGTCACACTAGCGGTGGGATTCACGGAGCAGCCAGCTCTGCCTCCGAAGCCTGTAATGCCGCGAAAAACCCTGGGGCCGAATTTGGGGTGAGTTGAGGTGGGAGAACACCCACGGGCAGGTGTCAGGCAGCTGCAGAGCTGCTCCCATGAGTAATGCTCCTGCCTGCTGGTTGCCATCACTCTTTCCAGGAGCTCAAGGGAGGATCAGCCTCCAGGCATTACATGCTTTCACGCAGGCTGATGTGCTTGCTCACCTACCACCGGCAAGCACGGGCTTGAACAAAAGCTGGTTGCCTGCATCTGTGTGGTTTTATTTTATTTATTTATTTGCAACAAGCTGGGTGATCTTGGCTTGGCTGTTGGCACTGCGTCTTACAGCATATGACAGATAATCGGCCTGGCTCCCCGCCCGTGGAGGGGGCGAGGCTCCTATCGATATGTGACCTGGAAAGGCACGTCGGCTGTATAAATCACTGCCTGCTGCTGCCGGTGCTTTGCGCCTCTCTCCTGCTTCTTGGCAAATTCAATATCCGCTGTGAAGCTACTGATTGCTCCTCGCTGCTGGGCAAGTGTGCTGCTTGCGATCAGTCTGCCCGGGGCGAGGAGGCAGGGCAGGCTTCCCTTCCAGTCCCCTCTCCTCTTTCAATGTGGTTTCTCAAGGGACGAGCAGAGAAAGTAACTCTGATAAACTGCAGGCTGGAGCCATGGCTCACTCCTCTGTCTGTGCTCCTTGTGACGGTGAGGACGTGTACTTATGGATACCAGGACTGCTGCCCGACCCCAGCCAACAGCCTATGTCTTTAAAAGCCAAGGATTGGTGGGTGAAGGATGGTTTTGCTGTAGCAAAGTTTGGATCTCAGGTAGTTGCCTGGTGCTCAGCCTTGGGGTGTATCAGGTGTCCAGCTCATAGGGGTTAAGCTGCACCGGGCCTCCACTGATCCACCGCAATTGGTCACGAACTGTCCCGGGAGCAACCGCGTGGTGGAAACATGGTCTGCGCCTCTGATCCTTTTTCTAGAAACAGTGAAATCAATGTAGTGAAGGTTGTGGCATCATCTTTGGGGGTGTCAAGTGGGCTGTTCCCGCGGGTGTCCTCAGAAGGAAGCCTCTGCTGCCAGCTGAGCCTTTCCTGACAGCTCCCTGCTCGAGCCGGCGGCTTTCCAGCACGAAGCGCCTTGTGCCTTTCCTCCAAGCATACCTGAATTCGGAGCCCAGCTCTTTGGATTTTTGAAGCCACCAGCAGGTTTGCTAACAAGCAGGAGGAGGGCTTGGGGTCTGGCCAAGGGCTTGCTTTGGCTCCATGCTTGACTGGTTACCAGCACTGAGGTTTGGGGTGTCTCAGGCTGTCCTGTTTATTGTAGGGAGCAGGGGAGGGATGAATCCCCTGATCTCGGCACAGGCTTGTTAATAAGCCGAAAGCCATTTTCTGTTGCTGGATGAACAGCAGCAGGAATTGCTCGGTGGGCACACGGTCAGGCCCTGAGCTTTGCGAGGGCTGGCAGTCCCCAACACTCGCTAAACAGAGCAAAAAATTGCCGTAGTGCTTTATTCCAACAGCAGGAGCAGAGGTGAGTGGAGCTGCCAGCCTGCCTGCGCTCAGCTGAGCACTGGGAGACCACTGCTGCCTGACTTTGCCATCCTGGAGCAGGCAGTGGCACAGGGCTGGGCTGTCAGACGTGACGAAGAGGAGGGTTAGGTGAGAAGGCTGCAAACCGGTTGGTGGACAATTCCCGTGGATGCTTTCCTCATTTGTCTGCTTTCGTTTCAGGGCCGGCTTTTCCAGCTGGGAATCAGACCAGCAGCTCCTGCTTGATTTCCACTTCCTTGAAGGTTTTTGCTCCTGCTGTATTCAGGCTTTTCCTTAAGCATCTGCTTCTCGTGACTAAACATACAGCGAAGCTGGTCACAGATCTTGGCACTTGGTTTGCCACTTTTTGGCGATGATGCTTTTCTGGCATCCCAGTGCCTCTGCTTTCCAGGCTGTGTTTGAGGAGCTGTGATATCTGGGATCAAGCCACGGAGGCTTTGAAGGACGACATCTCCCAGGGATGAGCTTAGCTCTCCTGCTTGCTGCAGTCGGCGGGATGGGCAGGGGTTGATGACGGGGACTGGGCTGTCCTTTGGGTGGGAACTGCGGTGCCTTTGCAGACCAGAGTGCCAGCATGGTGGTGGGAAGCTCCATCTCCACTCTCTGCTTGCCCTTGGCGGTGGTGTTTGCCTGACCCGGGGTTTTGCGATGGCTTGTGGCTCATGGGAAGCGTGTGAGTCCTGAGGTGACTTCAGGAAAAGGACTTTGGGGCTTAAAGCATAAAGCAAGCCATGTTCCTGGTCCGCGTACAGTGCAAGAGGAGCTGGATGCAGTGGGTGAGGCCCCTGCAGCTGCAGCTGTAAATAGTGCCCCTCTCCTTGGGGAAGGAGTAAATTGTTTCCCCTTGCTTGCTGCATCCCTTTCTCTCTCCCAGTGCCCTGTTTCTCCTCCTCTTCCCTGCCATTAATTGCTTAGTGGTTACTGATGCAATTAAAACAAGATGTGTCTGCAGCCTCTCTCTACGCTCGCCTCCCTCCTCCGAGGTCTTCCTCTGCCTGCGTGCAAGGAGGTGGAAGCTGCTGGCTTGTGAAAGCAGCTCAGGTCCCCGTGTTGGCTGGCTCGTGCCCGCAGCGTAGGGCCATGCTGTATTGCCTCCAGAGAGGGAGAAACTGCTGAGCCAGGGCTGGAGCAGGGATGCCTCTCCCTGCCCGAGAAGGTGGCTGTTTGACTCTCGCCACTCCTGAGGACGCGAGCAGGCTAGAGCAGAGACCATCTGCCTTCCTGCAGCTGATGTCTAACAGCAAATGTGTTTTTTCCTTTGCTTGGGGACCAGGGTTTGGTTTGTAGGTGCAATAGTGTATGCATCAGCTTGATCAAGTGCTGGGCAAAGCCTTTCAGGTGAAGGAAGACCTATGTGGGGGAAGCAGGAGGTGGGGAGCCCTGCCTGTTGGTGTCTTTGGGTGGTCTGCATGCTCCAGAGCATCCTCCCGCTCTCTAGCTGCAGCGCACGTGCTCTCACAGCCTTGGTACAGTCATGAAATGCTGGACCTGAAACCCCAAGCTGGGCCAGGCCCCTGGGAGGACTAAAGGCACTGGTTGTCCCAGCATGGCTGGATCCAGACTGGAAAGCACGTAGCATTGGATGGGCCAAGGCAGGGCTCATGGAGGAGGGTGGGCGAGCGGTTGGGCAGGGTGGGTTTTAGTAGAAGGGTGGGATGCAGCTGCTTGTGCTGTGATGGCTGGGGCAAACGCTCCCAAGGTGGCATAAATAGGGGCTCCTGTGCATTTTGTGTTTCCAGCTCTGGACCGGCTTTCTGTAGCCTTCGGTTAATGCCTGCATGAGATTTGCGTGGGTCGTTGCCTTGCTGGCAGAGCCAGGGCTGGCCGTGCTCTTCCTCATGCCTCTGCTCCAGGCTGTCCCATAGCTGCCAGGCTGAGGTTATGATGACTGATGGGTAGGACATCTTGCGGGGCTAGGGATCGTTTGTACAGCAGCTAAAGCTGAATGACTGATGAGTTATGGTCTCTTGGCTTTCAAGGGAAGAAGAGTGACAGCCACGGACCATGGAAGATGCTCAGCTAAAGGAACAGGGCCCCGGCTCAGTAATCTCTGAGGACAGCAGCTGCAGAGTCTGCTGGCATGGAGGCCAGAGAGGGCACAGAAGACATTTGCTCTGCTCTGGGTGGGAAGGGAGGTTGCTAATATAATGGAGGAAGGCTTTTCTCCTCTACTAGTCTGCACCCCACATCTCTCTCTGCTTGCGTAGCTCTGCCCAAGGCAGTGTTCCCTGGCATGACTCCAGCTGGGCACCCTCCTCTCTGTTTCTGAAACCTTGTATGTCTTCTGGTCTCTTCACTTGCTCCTTCTGGAAGCCAGTGCTGCTCTTCCAGCGCTGCCCGTTGGCTTTGGCGTGTTACTTTGGCTTTTCACATCCTTATTTGTGTTCCTTTGGTTACCTTATTCAGGGATGTTCTTCAGATCCCCTTCTCCATCGTGTCTGTGGTGGTGTTCCTCCATGTGAAGGGAGTAATTTCTTGGCTTTTTACCAAGTTTTAACTCTTTAATCCTGTTGAATCCCTCCCAGCCCCTGGTCTCTCCCTAGACCCCATGCAGGTTTGCTAAGGCTTTCATCCCTGCAACCGTCAACTTTCTTGTCTGAGGCAGTGCCCTTCAAAGGCTAGCATTTTGTCTTTAGTCTGCATGGCCAAGAAGCATTTCTGAGATCTGACATATCAGCTGTGCCCCTCTGCTTTCCTGGTAGCCTCTGCTGCCATGCACATTTGATCCCTTGAGCAGAGGCTCTCCTGGCTTCAGGTCTGGGGCAGCATGGCTTCTCTGAACTGCTGTACTTTGCTTCCTAACTCTTTTTTTGACCCTGGGTCTCTGCTTTCATGGTGGGAGTGGGTTGGGTTGGCCAGGGACCGTGTCCTTGTGTTGTGCCACTGGGCAGCATTGTGTTGGATGCCCTTGGGGAGCTCCTTGGTTGACCCCACATGAGCTACATGATGTGGTTTAGGGGATGTGGCCGCAGTGTCTGCTGTAGAGAAGAGCTTGGTGATGTTCAGACAGGCGCCAGGGTGTCACCTTCTGCCTCTGCTCGATGAAAGCCACCATCAGGTGCAGATGTTGGCAGAGACCCAAAGCGATGGGTAGCGGGAGCAAGGGCTTTTGCTGTCCACACCACTCTGGGCACAGGGGTGCCACAAACAGCTGTCCATCCGTCCGCCTCTTGCCTTTGTGTGCACCTTCCTGCCCACTCCCAGGGAGTCCTACAGTTGTGCAAAGCCCTGCTGCACCCTGCCCAGTGCCTTGCTTCATAGCCCTGACCTGGGGCAGCCCTGCCATCTGCAGACAAGCACCCATTAGCATGCCCTGACATCCTGGAGCTGCCAGTTGGCATGTTGGGGAGCTTCTCCCTCAGTCCAAACAATGTCTTGTATGATTATTGTCAACAAAAAGCTGTTATTCCTTTCTATCAGGTGCAAAGTAAGAGTAGATGAGTGTGTACAGACACGCCACCTCTGTTTTCAAGAGAGATGGTGTGATTAAAGGTCAGATGGGTTTATTACAGGCAGAAATGCATTTCTGTTTCTTCAAGCTGAAGTAGAGGTATCTAAAGCTGTTGGCCAACCATTGCGGTAGTCCTGTAGCTTACAGTGTAGGCTCTGGAAGACTATCCCATTGGACTCTCTTACAGGGTGCCATTGGGTTACAACACTGATCCAGACAGGCATGTGACTGGTGTTCTTGGAGGGACTCTGGTATCCTGCCTTGTCCCAGTTGCCTTGGTTTTGTATTTTTGGGTTTTTTTCCTCCCCAAGAACCTGGACTTGAAAAAAGAAAATCCCTAATTAGGAATCAAAGGCCAAGAAACACTGTGGGACTGGCTTCCCAAGGAGCCTGGAAACGTGGTGCTGTAGGGTAGTGGGTTACCTATAGGACAAGGCCATCCTTTTTACGGAAGCGACCAGAAGGATGACTTGAACAGCATGTGATGCCCACCCGTGGCCTCCTGGCCAGTTCTGAACCCTTGGTGGAGTCCAACTCTGAACCCCCAGCATTTCTTGGGCAAGACAAATTTTTAATTGTCCCTTGAAGCCAACTGTTGGGCGTGGAAAGCCCTGGGGAACAGATAAGGACCTTCCTGATCCCTTTCCACCTCTCATCAAGGCAGGAGGGGAGGATGGAGGAGGTAGAAACATACAGCCAGCAGGTAATTAACCCCAGCGTTTGCTCCTTGTTGACTTTTTTTGCCTCGGAAGAGCTGAGAGCCTTTGCATGCAGGCACTGGGGTGCTCAGCAGCTGCTGTGGGCTTCCCTTGCTGAGCCCACGGCTGCTTTCCCGGGGCAACTGGGGTGCTTGGGGTACAATGTTGGCACTCCCCATTCCTGCCAAGGGCTCCCTCTATATATGCCCCCTCTTGCTGGACATAAAAAAACCTCGAGGCTCTGGCTTATGACTCTGTTGTGTCTTTCCAAATAGGACTTGTGTTCTCCTCCACGCGCTGCCTGGTTTGGCTGAGAGCACTGCGATCCCTCTCGGTCCCAGGGGAACGGTTGATGTTTAATGACAGGTATCCAAGCTCGGGGCTGCAGTGGCCAGCAAAGCCTGATACATGGCAGGATGCCTCGAGCATGGTGTCCTTTGTGCTAAGATGCCCGTATTTATTATTATTATGCTCTTTTTCATGACATCAGGATTGCTCTGCCTTTAGCTGGCTGTTAATTTGAACAATCAATGAAATTTCAACAAGGCGGGGAATAAAATCGGTAAGGATCTGGGCTTGCTTATGGTTGGTCTATCTCTAGCAGCATCTTTGCTTTATTTTAGGGATGCTAGCTAAAAATCCAGCATGTTGGTTGAATATAACCTTGGCTGGCTTTCAGCCCTGCTGCTGCCCTGACCCGTGCGCCTGCCAGCCCTGGCGTCTCGTTTTTGCACATGTATGTGCAAAAGGTGCCGCTGGGTGGAAAGAGGCACAGCGGCTGTTGGCGTCGGTCGGTGTTTTTTCAGTGGTGACTGTTTTCTGTCTCATTTCAAAACAAGCGTTGGGGCTTTGTTTTGTGGCGAAGGGGAGCGATTTCTCGTTAGCTGGAATTCGGTGACCCGTGGGTATCCCTGCGTGCAGCCTGAGAAACGCGAGGTTAGAGGCTAAAAACCTTCCTGGAGCTTAATTGGGCTGGAAGAAAGCTTCAGCCGTGGGTGGTGTCGGCATCCCCCTTTGGTGGGGGCTTATTTGGATTTCAGATACAAGCTCTTCCACTTGCTACGGTCTAGAGGAGCCGATGAAGCAGCCACTTGAAGCTATTTTTCTATTTTTACATCGAGTGCTCTCAAGGAGGAGCATGGCTGCAGGCGGCATAGTCCTGTGATGCAAATTATGAAGCTCTGCTCCCTTAGATGTGCTGAAAGCCCCCAGCCTGGTTCCACCGCTCTCCGGCTGGTAGGTAGCCTGCAAGTGATGAGTTATGGTCTGGCTTGGCTCTAGCTCGTCTCTTCTTCTCCCTGGCTGCTCAGCTTCCCCATGAGCGATCGATCCTCTGCAGTTGTGCTGCTCGACCGCCGGCGGCTGTTGGTTGTCAGCACAAAACCTGCTGGGTGAGACCTTCAGGCATCACAGCCCAGCTGCGTCCAGCATCCAGGGTACCGGCTCGTGGCAGCACCGGCAGCGTGGGATTTGCAAGGCACCGCAGTTGACGCAAGGATGTTTTTTTGGCAAGGGCAGTGCAGGAAAAACCGGACCCAGGATGAGTGCCCGGGGCTTGACTTGTGCTGCGTGGGGAGGTCGGTGGGAGCGGGGGTGCCTCGCTCGATGCTGTCGTGCTTGGGGTGTTAAAAATGGGCACTGTTGAATGCTGCAACTCTGAGTAAAGCTGTGGTTATTGATCCCAGTGGGTGCAAACCAGACTTGTGCTGCAGGCGGGTTCATTGGCAAAGCCCAGCTCGGGGTGGGGTGTTCCCCGCAGCGTGGCAAAGCCCACACTCCTGGGGCAGAACCTAGCTTGGCTCACCCTCCTCACGGCAAAAGCTTTTGATCAGACCTCTCAGAGGCACTGAGAGGCATTTGAGCTGAAGAAAGGAGAGCTGCTTTTCATCTCTGAGGCTGGAATTAAAATCCAGATTGATGGTAGGTGATGGGAGCATGTGGGTTCATGTGGAAAGCTTGTACCTCCTCCTCTTGTGACACATCAGTAGAGATTTCGTGGCAATGTGAGCGCATGTTGTGCTGCTTTGGGGTTGGTGCATGTGAATGGGCACCGTTCTGCTTGGGGGTTAGAGAGACAGCGGCTTGATTTCAATAATTAAAAAAACCTTGGGAGTTGGCTTGAAAAACTTTCTATCGAAATTGCTGTGTCCCGCAGGCACTGATGCCTGCGTGTTCCCGGCAGGAACTGATGGACAGGGGTGCAAGCCAGTGCTCGAGGGACTGGGGAGAGTGCAGCGTGTATCAGCCAGAATAGGGGTATTGGCTTGTGCTGCTTCAAAAATAGCAGGTTTGAAACAATTTGCTGGAAAGCTGGGATTTGGGGAGCGGGGGGAGACAGTCGTGGGACCCAGCACGAAAAGTGAAGACGTTTGTCATCCCTCATTTTAGGGTGAGGTTTCTGTCTTGTGTGCCAGGGAGACGGAGGCACTTACTCAACAAGTGACACTGGGAGCTGCTCCTCTGGATGTGAGTCCCCAAAGGGCAGCACGGCGCTCGTCCCTACTCTGTGGCCACCTTGTATGGGACGTGTGTGGTGACACCCCCCCCTCTTGCTCACCCACATCCTCATGTATCATGTGATTGGGCTTATTTCTTGCTCGCTCCCCTCCTGTAATCTCCCCATCAGGCCATCAGACAGAGCTGGCTTTGTGTCTGGAAACCACCAGGATCTCTCCTGGCAACTTGAGCAAAACCTACAAAGAAGAGGAGATGAGAGCCAAGTGGGCAGCTTCCTAAATGTGCAGCCTGCAGGGGCTGGGACGTGAAAATCATACCAAAGTAGGTCTTTAATATTAAATAGATGGAAGGAAGATGTCTCCTCTTGCCTGAGGGATAAATAGATCTGAAACTCCTCCTAGATTTTGCTGCTTATCGCATCTGAAATACGTGTGTGTTGCCCTGGAATTGAGCCTCTCCAGGAGCTGCGAATACCCGGCTGCAACATGTGTGTAAAATGCTCCTGCTTTTGCAGTGTACGTGCAGTGTGCTGGCAAGTCTTTAAATGCAGTGCCCAGAGAATGGATTTGCTTCTTTTCCCCCAGATCCATAGCTGCGTGCACCCTGTGGTCTGGATGGGGAATGAGATGTGACGCTTCTCAGCATGCCACCAAGGCAAGTGTCGAAGCTGGCTGCGGTCCCCTGGTGCCCTCAAAGTGATGCTCCCCCTGTGCTAGATCTCCTCCAGGAGTTGTGTAGGTGGTTCAGGAGATGCACCCCACTTTGCAAGGACCTTGTGTTGTCTCCCTCCCTCCCACCCCTTCCCCAAGCAAATTTTATAGGTATGAGTGCTGAGCACATGGCTTGGCTTCTCATGCCTTGGAGATGAGTCCACAACACCTTCAGGACCAAATGTTGTTTGTAGGTGCAGGGTATTGGGTTTCTTGTACAGGAGAACTGCTTAGAAAATACTCCAGCTTGCTGACTGCCATTTGTAGGTAGACCAGTGTGATGAGAGAAGGATTTTTTCTTATCTGTTTGGCCATGGATGTCCTGGTCCAGCCATAGAAGTGGACTTCTGTGCTGAAGCTGCTCTCTCATCACAGTGATGCTCGTCATCATGGTTGCAATGTGGAAGAACCTCAAGAGAAGTTAACCCTGTGAAAATTTGGCCAGCCTGAGATTTTCTGGTGCCTCGTCTGAACTTTGGGCAAGCCCAAAACTGGTGGATGTTGGCTCTTAGTGAAAGGAAGAGGACCTCTGCTGTGTCTTGAGAGTGCCATGAATGTCGCTGTTGGTGATTAAGAGCCTGGCGCAGGGGGGAATCTGGGGTGTCAGCAGCACTTGAGTGCTGAGGGGATGCCATGGGGAGTGATGTGGGTGCCTTTTGGTACTGATGGAGGGATGTGAAAAAGGGGGAAGGAGGAGAGCAGTGGAAGGATGAAGGATTTTCCCACTTGGAAAATACTGGTGGGCTTAGGAACAATTTCACTGCCAGGAAGCTGTGGCAAACCGTCTTTTTTAAATGTTCCTATCCTCGATCCATCCCGTTCCTCCTTGCTGTCACCCTCTGCATCACCCTGCATAATTCCTCTCTCTCCTTTTGATGTTTTCATCCCTCATGTGTTTGTAGATTATGACTGTGTCCCCACATAGCTGTCGCTGAACCAAATTATCCATATTTAGCTCTCTTAATCTCCTCTTCCAAACCAATCCTTTCAGCCTCGTTATTTCTGTTCCTCTTCTCTGAACTTCCTCCAATTTGACTATGTCCTTTTCGGTCATGAGATGTCCAGAGCTGAGTGCGGTCGCTGCTCTCCTGAGAAGAGCCATCAGGGCAATACTATTACATTCCCCCTTCTTCAATACTGTGTCCCAACTGAATTGGCATTGAGAGAGACAAGGATGTTTTGGTGTAGACGCAGCTGAGCGAAGTACTGTTTGCTGCTCCTGGCTCTGCCTCTGGGTCTCTTTTGCAAGCTGGTCTCACTGCATTAGTACCTGGTTTCCTGGTGGCTATGGAAAATAGGACAAGTGTAGCTGAGACAGCTTGGTGATGCTACTTTGCACCTCTGTGCCATCTCTGTGTGTAGAGGAACCCCTAGGCCATGTTGCATGGATGAAGACCAAGAGGGTAGATTTAGATTGGTGTGGTGAGTTGACCCTGGCTGGACGCTAGGTGCCCACCAAAGCCATTCTATCACCACCCCCTGCCTCAGCTGGACAGGGGAGAGAAAATATAACAAAGGGCTTGTGGGTCGAGGTAAGGACAGGAGAGATCACTCACCAATTACCGTCACGGGCAAAACAGACTCAGCTTGGGGAAAATTAACTCAATTTATTACCAATCAACCAGAGTAGGGTATTGAGAAATAAAACCAAATCTCAGAACACCTTCCCTCCAACCTCCCTTCTTTCCAGGCACAGGTTCACTCCCAGATTCTCTACCTAACCCCCCCAGTAGCGCAGGGGGACAGGGAATGGGGGTCACAGTCAGTTCATCACACATTGTCTCTGCTGCTTCATCCTCTTCAGGGGCAAGACCCATCACACTCTTCCCCTGCTCCAGCATGGGGTCCCACCCACAGGAGACAGTCCTCCACGAACTTCTCCAACATGGGTCCTTCCCATAGGCTGCAGTTCTTCATGAACTGCTCCAGCATGGGTCCCTTCCACGGCATGCAGTCCTTCAGGAGCACACTGGCACATTGCTCCAGCGTGGGTCCCCCATGGGGTCACAACTCCTTCTCCATGGGCTCCTCTCTCCCCACATCCACAGGTCCTGCCAGGAGCCTGCTCCAACGCGGGGTTCCCACGGGGTCACAGCCTCCTTCAGGAACCCACCTGCTCCAGCGTGGGGTCCTTCACAGGCTGCAGGTGGAGATCTGCTCCACTGTGGACCTCCCTGGGGTGCAGGGGGACAGCCTGCCTCACCATGGTCTTCCCCACGGGCTGCAGGGGAATCTCTGCTCTGGCACCTGGAGCATCTCCTCCCCCTCCTTCTTCCCTGACCTTGGTGTCTGCAGGGTTGTTTCTCTTACATGTTCTCACTCCTCTCGCCGGCTGCCATTTCTGTGTGTCCTGGAACTTTTTTTCCTTCTTAAAAATGTTATCACAGAGGCGTTACCACTATCGCGGATGGGCTCGGCCGTGGCTGGCGGTGGGTCCGTCTTAGAGCCAGCTGGTATTGGCTCTGTCGGACACAGGGGAAGCTTCCAGCAGCTTCTCACTGAAGCTGCCCCTGTAACCCCTGCCCCCACGCCCCGCTACCAAAACCTTGCCACACAAACCCAATACAATTGGACATAATGAATTTTTATGATGAGGGTGGTGGGGGACTGGAACAGGTTGCTCAGAGAAGTTGTGGATGCCCCATCATTGGGGGCAGGTTGGATGGGGTTTTGAGCAACCTGATGTAGTGAAAGATGTTCATGCCCATGACAGGTGGGTTAGACTAGATGATCTTTGAAGGTCCCTTCCAACCCAAATCATTCAATGATGCTAAGATGGCATCTTGGATATGATCCCCTTGTAGATCATTGGAAGGACCATCTTGCGGTAATGCTCGACTGATTTATGTACATCTGTAACTCCATAGCCCCACCGCTTTTCTTGCATGGTGACTCCAAGTGTGACTGACACTTGCTTTTGGACCCTTTTGCAGCCCTTGGAAGTTGGGAGATGCAACCCAGTGCTGTAGTTCTGGCTGTTGTGGGTGGAAAGTACAGCAGTCCCCATGCCACATTTACAGCTTGATTGATGAAAACACCTGCACGTCAAGCCCATCTTTCACTCCATACCCTATCTGTTCTTTTTAGGCTCTTTTCTGAAAACATGAGGGCCTTTTTTCACACCATCTTTTGTGTTTTACCAGATGTAAAAATTGGTTTCTTAGTGGTGTAATAAAACCTCATCTGTGCGTGCAGTTGCATTGTCCATTATGGGTCCTTTGGCTCGGCAGCAACGGCAGAGTGTTGCAGTGGCTTATGGGCTAGGTTTTGTCCCTTCTCATCTGGGAACAGGCACCAGCAATGCAGTTGCTCTGGATACTGGGATGGATGGGGAGAAAGGTGGTCCCTGGACCATGCACCCAGCAAGCAGAGAAACCCATCCTAGATGAGGCAGGTCTGAGCCCAGCTCATTTTTGCTGCAAGTTTTGGATCCATCTCCTTCCTTCTACATTTCCTAGAGTCCAATTTTACACTGCAATTATTAGTAAATCCTGAGCTGTCTCCCCTCTGGTTGACTTTATATGTACTCCAGCTTTTGAAAGATAAGAACTTTGTGCAAGACACTGTGCCTGGATGGACATCATTAATTAATTAAATGATTTAATTATTAATGCTCTGAGTTTACACGTAGGTGTGCATGCTTGCGTGGCTGTGCCCTGGTGCGAATTGCTGGGGGCCTAGCAGCCACAGTGTCTGGGTATTGAAGGTTTAGACTTGCAAGACCGAGGTGGAGAAAAATTGGGTAAAAACAATGAAGAAAAGAGTGAACCAGGCAGGTGGAGCTGTGCCATTTCCTAACCTATAGCTGAGCTGCTGTGCCAGCTTCTTGTGCTCAGCCCTGACCTACCAAGTGTCTGCCTTGGCCTGTGGTCCTTGGTTACTAATCCTGGCCAAGGTTTATTTGTAACTTCAGGGTATTCATCCTCTCCAGAGGGCCTGTTTTCAGTCTCTTTTATAGTGCCCAGCAAATTGGGAGTACCATGCTCTTCTGACCTCTTTGAAGGTGGTTGGAGGAGTCGGGTATCCTCTGAGAAGGACCTGGCCTGGGGGGTTTGCATGGGGACCTCTAACTGCGGTGGGAACCTGCTGTCTAGGGTGTGTACTTACGTCTGGTTTCAGCTGGGATAGAGTTAATTGTCTTCCTAGTAGCTGGTACAGTGCTATGTTTTTGAGTTAGGTATGAGAAGAACGTTGATAACACTGATGTTTTCAGTTGTTGCTAAGTAATGTTTAGACTAAAGTCAAGGATTTTTCAGCTTCTCATGCCCAGCCAGCAAGAAAGTTGGAGGGACACAAGAAGTAGGGAGGGGACACAGCCAGGGCAGCTGACCCAAACTGGCCAGCGGGGTATTCCATACCATGGGATGTCACATCTAGTATAGGAACTGGGGGAAGTGGGGGCAGGGGGATCGGCGCTCAGGGACTAACTGGGCGGGTTGATCAGTGGGTGGTGAGCAATTGCATTGTGCATCACCTGTATATTCCAATCCTTTTATTATTACTGTTGTCATTTTATTAGTGTTATCATTATTAGTTTCTTCTTTTCTGTTCTATTAAATCATTCTTATCTCGACCCATGAGTTTCACTTCTCCCGATTTTCTCCCCCATCCCACTGGGTGGTGGGGGAGCGAGTAAGCAGCTGTGTGGTGCTTAGTTGCCAACGGGGGTTAAACCACTACAACCTAGCATGGGCATGGCAATGCTCGCAGTAGGAACTTCAGTTCAAGCATAATATAATTCTCCTCAAAAACAGAGATTAACTGCTTTCTTTATAGCCTCCTGGGAGTTACAGCATTACCCACACTTACTGGCAGGGCAGACCTGTTGATCAGCCTAAATGGAGGTGCCAAGCTCTGTCATATGTTCTTTGTCCCTACAGCTGCTTGGATGGTGGGTTGTTCCTGGATGTACCTGTGGCCCTGGTGCTCAGGATCCCGGACAGGGTGCTCTGTAGCATGAGACAGACCCCACAGGTCTTGTTGCCCACTGGGGAGTTGGCAGGGCTAAAGCAACTTGCCACGAAGATGCTGCTTTTTCATGATTTCCCTTGGCTGCTTTGCAGATTTGGGTTTTAGGGTTGCCTGTAGCTTGGCTGTTAGCAACCTCGGTATCCTTTGGCCGGGTTTTGTGTAGCCAGTGGTTATCAGCAGGCTTTTAACGGTGGCTGGAGCCGCATCACACCGTGGCAAGTGGTTCATGAAAGGCCTCCTGGATTTATATCCTCCTTCCGGGAGATTGATGCACCAAGGTGCTCGTGAAAGCTTTTATGTTGCTCCTTTGCCTGCTCTAATGTACTGGTCAAAGAGTGCTGGTATTAACGGTGGCCATTTGAGCGCTGCTTGGATTTGGGCATGAATTTCGTGTGGTTCAAAGCAGAAATGTGTCTGCCTCGCTGGCATTGTGGCTTTGGTCCTCTTGCTTACGGTCTTCCTACGTGAATGTCTTTTAGAGGGAACAGACCAGAAAATGAATGTGGGAGTGGTTGGTTGAGAGGAACTGGGGAATGGCATCTGGTGGAGCCTGGTGTAGATGGACATAGTGAGCTGGAGGGGGTTTCAGGGACTTGAAGAACTGTCTTCTGCAAGAAGGTTGGGGTGGGACCTTACTGGGGAGCCAGTTCCTGGGGAACAGGTGATGGCTTCCAGCCCAGAAAGCAGAAAGAAGATGACATGCATATCTCTGAAGGGACGCACTGAAGAACTGGGCTGCACTGGTGGTTGAGAAAGTCCCCAGGAAACGGGCCTGCTGTGTCTCCCATAGCGGGGAAGGATCCTTTTTCTGCTTGGGTAGAGTTGCCTAGTTATTTTGTTGGGTTTGGAGGAAAGAAAATAAATAAAAGCAAGACTTTGCCCCATGGTGGTTCTTCCACTTAGCATCCTGGCTTGAAGGACACATGACTTGTGTTGGCGGTACAGGAGATGCTGGAGGCAGAGCAGCAATGGAAGAAGCCAATCACACATCAGCCATGTTGGCCGTGTTGACAGGAAGGTGGGCATGGGATGTGGTGGCTTAATGTGAGACCTGGGTTCCCAGTGGGAAGCTGCTTGTCGTCATCAGAGCTTTCCTGCCTGGACAGCACTGCCAGAGGTGAGGATGACTCTGGTGAGCAGGAGCAGCCTCTGCACAGCAGCAGTGGTCCTGAAGAAGGGGCCAAAGTCTGGGTTGGTCAATGCGAAGGATGCTTGCAGCCGTCTTTGGTTGGGCTCCATGTTTTCAACCACCTCTGCTGCCCCTTGTTCCAGACGTGTCTCTAGTGCTTTTCCGCATGGGATCTTTCCCCTTTTCACCACCAACTGAGCTGCTTTGCATTTTAATTCAATAAAGCAGGTGAGCCTGGTGCAGCCACTCCATGGGATGTCAGTTGTCGGCAGTAGATGAACCAAGACCCCAACAACATGTCCTCAGTCATCCGGCGGGACTGATGCATGGCGGTCCCAGTTTGGATTTCTTCTTTCCCACGTCTCTCACTCACGTCAGCTGTCCTCTTTCATCGCTGTTCTTTGCTACCTCTCTCCTACTGGAGACAACTTTTTTTTTTTTTCCTTCCTAGAGCAGATCTGATAGTCTTGTAAGTGGTTGGAGCAGGTGACTTGGTGCCAGCACGTCTGTCTTGGATACTATTCCTGGCTTTATTGAAGACATAGTAATATGCAAGACTGTGCCTCTGCAGTGTCTGCCTCCTCTTGATCTTGAAACGCTGCAAGCAGTGAGATAAGACTGGTTGTGTTCAAGCAGGGATTTTATTCCCCTCTCTGCCGGGGAGAGAAAGCAGCTTGTCCGAGGTCATGCTGGGTAATATTTGCATTTCTCTAGCGGTGCAGCCAGGGTTGATATGCATACGACTGTCTGGATCACCTGGGTGTTTGGATCAGTCCCTCATCATTGGCACAGTGGGAGATTGTACCTCTGGTGTTACCGGATGGGCTGTCGCACCCCGATATACCCGTTAACGGTGACCGGCTCTGTTTTCAGCGATGGTGGAGGTGGGGCTATGAGCTTCATGCAGAAGTCCTTGTCCAGGCTTTGGTTGTTATGGCCTGCTCATGTGCAGCCAGGTCCTCCCCAAAATGCCCAGATAAAGATGAGCCTGAGCTTGAAATGTGCCTGCCGACCCCAGCCAGCATGCTGTGTTGTGCCAGCCGTTTGGCCACCATCTTCTCCTGCTGTTCTGCAGGGACTTGCCAGCCAGGGAAGGGATTTGCATGGACAGAGGCAAAACCCCTCCGTGCAGGGATCCAGCTGGACCTCAGAGCTGGGATGCAGGTGCTTTGCATGGCCGGGAGAGGATGCGCAGGCAGCATTTTGTAGGCAGAACCTTCCTGTCACACTGTGCCATCAATGGCCTCGTGGCTGGGAGATGCTGGGAATCTCAGGCAGGTGTCTGGGGGGGCGAGAGCAGACAGTGAAGAGCACTGGGGACAAGCCATCGAGGAGCAGGGCAGGGAATTGGCCTCTCCCAGTTTTGGTTTCGGGGACGGTGAGAGTCCTGCATGGCAGGAGCCAGTCCAGATCATCTGGGTGTGTGCTCATGGTCTCTCTCCCAGCCTGCCATGCAGCCTGGGGCTGGCTTTACCTGCAGGCTTCCAAGGACAAGCTGCATCATCTGAGGAGGGAAACTGGGACCGCTGCTCCTTAAGAATCCTTAGTTCCCATCCAACTTGCCTGGCTCTTCTGATGGTGGCACTGGCCACGAGGTCCCACACTCGCCTGTCCTCTCTGCAGAGTGAATTTGGGGAGTGCCATGCTGAGCCTGCTCCACTCCACAGCATATGGAAGCATTAATCCTTCCTTCTCATGACATTTACTGCTTCTTGCTAGAGGGGGCTGTCGGAAATGGCGATCCTCCTTTTTTCTTGGACTAGCTGCCCTGATGTCCTGTGGACTCGGATTTACCAACTAAAACCAATGTCCTCCCTGAGTGCATTCCCGCAGCCCATAGAAATAACTGGCTTAGTTTATTAAGCTGGCATTTTTCCAGGGAAGGGAAACTTTCTTCTAAAACAGATTTTTTTTTCTTTTTTTTTTCCACATCTTGACGTCAGCAACCTCAGCCTCCAGCTAGCAAGAGGGAAGAGCAATGGGTAACAGTGTCAGGATCGGTGCCCCAGCCCATGCTCCCGGCTCCGTCCTTGGACCCAATGCTTGTGCTACCATTATTTCCCTGCACGCGGGGATTTGTTGGAAGCTCTTGTTGGCTACTGTCTTGCTGGGGTCCAGACAAATCCAGCCAGCAAACAGTCGGGATTCATTGCCACCCATGCTATTCGGGGAGGGGGTCTTCTGGAGCCTCCTCCATACTTCCTGGGGTTGTGTGCCTCCAGTGTGTCGGGATGTTGTTGCTGGGTGATGTGACCAGGAGCTCTGGGCGAGTCTGTTGGAGCTTATTGAGCAATGCTTGCAAGTAGATTCAAGATTGAATCGTAGGCGTGGTGGGCACCAGTGCCAACGAAGGGATTTGTCATAGGCTCTGCATACCCAGCTTTGGCAGTCAGGCTGGAGAAGACTCCAGTTCCTCTTTGAAATCCTTGCCAAGGTCACCGGTACTGGTGGAAGGGCACCTCAGGTGCTGCAGTTTTGAGGTTTGGAGATGCCCACCAAAGATGTTCATCAAGTGGATGGATCTGCTCTCTGGTTTTCTCTCTTCAGCGAGTTGGAAGTTCATGTTCCCAGGTCCTACTCTGAAAAAGCAAAGGTGTTGGGGATGTGGTGACTGAGCAGGTCAAGACTGACAACATCAAAGCTCCCAAACGTGGGGCTGAGCCATGCAGTGATGTGGGAAGTGTTGGCTGCAGCCTTGAGCAATGCTTCTGTGATGGAGCAGTTTTGGTCCATGTTTTGTCTCCTGACACATGGCAGCTAAGAGTCTGTGACCAGTAATGAGGCTTCCCCTTAGCTTTTGTTGTCTTATCTGCATTTGCAGGAGTTGAAGGACCCTTTTAGATGAGAAAAATGGGCCACCGTGCTGCGTAGCTCGTTAACATGGGGATACGCTGGAACCCCAGCACCGTCTCAGGTGCATCAGTGGTCTCACGCTGACCACTGCAACACCTTGCTGACAAATGGGGTGCAGCTCTCTGGGTGCCCTACACCATGTGGTAGTTCGGACCCTCTCTGTCCTTGTGGATGCACTACAAATATCTCTGCTTGTTGCTCTTCACTGTGTTTTTGGTGTCCCTGTTGGTTTTTATTGCTCAAAAATGCACTTTTCTTTCCTGGTTGACTTTGATTATTGGGAGCAAACCAAAATACTCATAAATGTGAGTGAGTGATCTGGGTGGTTTAGGGGTTGGCATCAAAATTAGTACGGTGTATTTATTTTTGTTGTGCTGTCTTCTCTTTCTCCCGTTAGCTAATTGCTGCTCTGAAGTCCCCTTAGCGGTGACTGATGTTAACGAAGCTGCGCTGGCACCGCTCTAAGATGGCAGGAGCTGCTTTGTGTGCATCTCCCTTTGCCAGCATCCACCGCCATGCTTCTCTTCACGTGGGACCTTGTCCCACCTTCAAGTGAGGGCCTTGATGAGGGGTACGTTTTAGTTACCCACTCGGAACCCTTTCCCCAGGACAGGCATTGCTTGGTGCCATCGGCATCGCCCCAGACTCTCAGTGGATTTGCTTTTTCCGCGTTGAGCAGTGCTTGTGCTGGCTGCTGCCTGGGCTTGGCTCCGTTCCACTTCTGTCCTCGGCGGTGGTGAAAGCACGTTCCTCGTGATGGGAAAGCCTCTGCAAGAAACACAAAGGGCTTTCATTAGGGGAGGCAGTGGCGGGCGGACGCGGACGGCCAGCACCGGTACGGGGAAGCTTCACCCCATGTAACTCTTGCAGAGGGGTTGCTGGAGACATACAGGCTCCCTCCAGCAGCAAGCATGTAGCGGCTGCATTTGCACTCACCAGCATTTAATCTTCGAGCCTACCTAGCAAGGAAAGAGAAATAAATTTTCCTTCTGCAAAGGGGATTTAGGGCCCAGAAGCGTTAAGTGATTTGCTCGGGGGGTAGCGTGCATTGGAGCTGGAAGCCAGGAGGGTGCAGGGCTTGCTTTGGGGAGCTGGAGATCTCCGCTAGCTCAGCCTTGCTAGCTGGAGGAGATGCGAAAGCCGCTGCTCGAGGGTATGAGAGCTGCCCAATGGCCCTGATGCCAGCATCTCCCTTGGCTTGTGGCCTAGCGGAGACAGCCGGGTGCCTGCCGACAGTGAGACTGGCCGGCAGAGCTGCCTTGTGGTACTCGGGGCTGCCTTGGCTCCCCCCAGGCATCACGCAACCACCAGCGGGTGAATCTCCTGACCTTGCTCGATAAAGCAGGAGGATGAAAAGCCGTGGCACCGGGAGATAAGATGCATGGATGCATGGAGTGTGTGTGTGTGGGGGAATTCAGGCATTGATCCATCTGACTCTTCCTCTGGCATGGCTTTTGGCTTTTTTCGGATGTGTCCCAGTGAGGCAGCTCCGTTCTGCCCTTGCCCTTGGAGAGCCACACTGGGCCTTTTTATTTTTCTCTTGAGCTTCGGGCAAGGGAGCAGGAGAGCTGCCTTGTCTCCCCACGGTTGCTAAACGAGGCTCTGTTTGTTCCAGTGCAGGGTGAAATATGAAATCCCATCAAGCCGCCTCGCTTATTAGAGAGATCTCAGCAAGCTGCTTATTATGCACCATAGCATAATGCAGATTACGAATGTGACCGGGCGATAATTAGCAGAGCTGGAACTGTAATTAAACGCTCCTGTGCTGCGCTGTGGTTTCTGTCGCAAAGTGGAAGGAAGCTGAACGATTTCAAAACCCACAGGTCCTTGGCGTGCACACGCAGCCGCTGCTCCCGGGGCGATGGGGGCGAGTGCTCCCCATCACCGCCTGGGCTTTTGCTGCTGCCCGCCAAAGTCAGGCAGCCCTGCCTGGTTCCTCTCTGGCTATTTCATTGCTGGAGACTTGCTTTTGGTTTTCAAAATCTGGCGTTGAGGAGCGGTTTGTTTTCTTGAGCCTCTTCAAAGGAGCCTCACGCTTCCTTCAAGATCTTCCTTGCCCTGGATCTGATGAGATGGGCAGGGTGACATTGCTGTATTTTAGGAGGCAGGGGGGGGAGTGATTTGTCTGTGGGAGTGCAGCCCTCCTCTCTGGCAGGCTTGTTATGCCAAAAACACCCTTTTCAAATCCCATGGGATGCAGCTGGGGCACTGGCCACGGGGCAGCCTTGGAGGCGGATGGCAATGGAGAGCTGGGGATGGGCTCCTGGGGGAGAGCTGGTCCTGCCAGTGGGAGGTTGGAGGCAGTGCGTGGGAAAAAGAGCTGTGGAGCACGAGCTGTGCTGCTGGCAGAGGGGACCTTGTGGTCCAGCCACTGCTGCTTGAGACCTCCAGGCCATCTTTAATGCTCAGTGGGGTGGATGTGCTCTGACAAGCTGTCCGGAGAGTGGACGGACGCAGAACAAGGAGAGGGCTGCAGGCACGCAGGCAGAAGGTGCTTTGTATTTTCCTGCTGGAAGAGCAAATCCACTTGCCCTGGCAGAGCCAGAAGATCTCCAAGTTCTCCGCGGGGGTCATGTTCCCTGTCCCCTGCCTGCAGCCACCCCTGTGGGAGCAGGCAGAAAGCCGCTGGGTGGATGTGATGTGCTCCTCTGCCTAGGGATTTGCCTCTTGCACCTTCTCCACTTGCGGATGGTGTTTGTGTTGCTGAGGATGTGGAGAGGCTTTGTGGGGTCATGAGTTGATGGGGAGATGGGATGCTCCAGCCACTCGTTGCGGTTCTGGGCACCATGTTGTGTGGGGCAGGTGAGGTTGGACATGCACGCTTCTGCTGGAGTTATTTATCTTGCTTAAAGGATGGAGGCGCATGAACAAGAGAGGGAGCAGATGATTTTGGCAGCTGGTCAGGACTGGGATACCAGTTCAGGGTGGAAGTCTGACCATTTGGTGGCTGTCAGCAGCATTGGCCAAGAAGAGCCAGCAGCAAGGTTGGAGGTTGTCATGGGCTGGTGTCTGTGTCCGCTCTTGGTGACCAGCAAGCTTGGCCTCTTCAGGGTTATAATCATCTCTCCTCAGCAGAGGCTTAGGAGGACATCTCTTGGTGTAGTGCTGGATGCTCTAGAGGGATCTTTCCCTGCTTGAAACCGAAACCCAGATCAGTGCTCACTGCTGACTGATTAGTTTCCTCAGTGTGCTTCTCTTTTGAGGTTGCTCAGTATCTTATCAAGATCGTAAACTGTAAAGAGAGGAGGTCTGAGCAGAGGATGAGCAGCTAGCCCCAAAACTGCTGCAAATCCTTGTGAGCCAGGGTGAGGGGATGACTGACTGCGGCTGGCTTGGCTGGTGAACCCCGAAGGACAGGAGGGTCTCCACCCTACCCTTCCCTTGGCCAGGGAAAATCAGCCCGTCAGCCATCCTTCTTCCAACACTGCTGTAATCTGCTAGCATGGCAGAGCGGCCAAGGACCTTGGCTTGTCAGCGGCAGGGTGACTTGGCCGTGGTTTCACTTGGCGTGTTGGCTTTCCAAGCCGGCTCTGGCTGTGAGATGTGGTTTCCATGTGCAAGGAGAGCACGATGGCTGGTGCAGTTGGCTCTGCCATCGGCCGGATCAGGCTCTGAAGCAGATACTTGTGCAGAGAAGAGAGATGTCATCTGAATGCCTGCATCTTCAGGTGGTCACAGGGTAGATAGACTTGGGAGGAGGAGGATGTTGGTTTTCACAGGCGCTGGAGGGAGACCGCTACTCGTTTGTCCTGTCCTGCCAGTTGCGTAGAAGCCTGTAATTTTTTTTCTTCTAATGAGCCATCAGGTCCAAAGTCATTGACTGCATTAACATCTGAGCAATAGCCAAAAGGCATCCTCAGCGGGGATGATTAGACCAGCTTTGCCGTCAGGGAAGGAGCTTGGCAGAAACTCTTTCAAGTGGGAGAGCAGATGTCTCCTGCAGAGGGACGTTTGGGTGTGATCTATATGACTACAAAGTGCTGGCTCTTCAGGGTTACGTGGGTATGGGCACGCCAGGGTGGGAGAGATCTGCGAGATCCTTGTCCTCTGACGGGGTGTGGGACTTGAACTGCCTGCTGGCACAAGCATTGAGAAGGTGGCAGCCCTGGGCTTGAGGTTCTCCAGGAATGTAGATGCCTGTTGATACTTGCTCTCCTTCCCGTATTCCTGATGGTGACCGGTGTGTTTCTCCTTCCCCACAGATGGAGTCTCCGGTCTCTACGCCTGCTGTGTTGCCCTTGCACCTCCTTGTCCCTGTTGTCAACAACGACATCTCGTCGCCTTGTGAGCAGATCATGGTACGCACCCGCTCGGTGGGAGTGAACACCTGTGACGTGGCCCTGGCCACCGAGCCCGAGTGCCTGGGCCCCTGTGAGCCTGGGACCAGCGTGAACCTGGAGGGCATCGTCTGGCAAGAGACGGAGGACGGTAAGTGTCACTGGAGAGCTTTTTGCTCTCCTACAATGTCATTTTGGAGTTACGGCAATCCCTTCCTTCCCGTGTCCCTGCTGTGTTGCTTGTTGGCACATCCTGGGCTTTCCCCCCACCATCTGGGTGGTCAGGACAGAGGAGCTGTGTGGGAGCAGCCCTTAATCTGTCCAGCAAAGGGAGTAACGGGCCAAAACTTGCGTCAGCCCAACGCGTTGCGTTATCCCCTTGCCCAGACAGCAGGCAAAAATCTAAGCTGCTGTTTCTCTGCCTTTCTACAAGAGCTAACTTGTTCTGGAGGTGCCAGAGGAAAGGCCGTGCCAGCCTGCATGGGAACTTGACGGAGTTGACTTCGTTTCTGCTTGGCAACCCACAGGTCTGTCACAAAAACGCTCAAACCCTGGGAGGTGGCAGAAATCTCCTGCTGGATTAAAAAACCCCAGTGGAGCTTTCAAAATCGACTCGGCGGGAGATCAGGCTCTCGTCTCTCTTGCCAAGCCAATCGAATCTTTTTTTCCGCTGGAGCTCGTCTCATCTGCGCACAGCTTGGTTTGCTTTCCCAGGTCCTTTGATGGGTTTTCGTTGCTGTTGAGACTCTGCCAAGTAACACAGGGATGAATAGGTGGCTCAGTGGACCACGGCGAGTGCTGGAACCCAGCCTTCCCTCCAGCCTTGTTGGGATGCTGGAGGTTTCTGCTTTGGGAGGCTCGGCGTGAGCTCCTCGTATTTGTGTCTGGCTTCAGCTGGGATCTGGAAGCAGAAACAGAGCCCAGAAGCACAAAGGTGAGAGAGCAGCAGTGGTGGAGGCCAGTTGATGGTTCATCTCAGCTGGGTACCCAAGAGCTCCTCTTGGACATCTGCTCTTGCTCTTCCATCGCCGCTGCGTGCAAATGAAGCTGTTGGCCTTTATCCCCTGGCTGCTCCTCACTGCTGCTGTCTTTGTTATCTCTGATGGAAGCTGAACTGAAACCTGTGTTCCCATGAGCTGTTACCAGGGGGGTTCCCTTCTTGCCCCGTTCTTTAGGAAGGTGGGGATGGGCCCAGTTTGCATTTCCTCTCTCCCCACTGGGAAAGTGTTTTTTGAAACTGTGGTTGGTGCAGGACCGAGTGCTGTGATGGCCCCCAATGTGGAGGTGGTGAGCACTGAAATTGTTCCCATTGGGAAAAGCATCATGACCTGAACTATTTGGGAAGAGAGGAGTGTATGGGCCATGCTGGAGGAGACTGGGGTGTGCTAGCTTGGGATGGGGACCTCCACACTCTTTTGCCCTCTCTGCTTCACCATCCATTCCGTATGGAAAAACTCATCCAGATTGAGGCAGCCAGGAGCTGGAAGTGCATTTCTTCTGCTGCTCCAAGGCAGAAGGACACCACACATTGTAAAATTGGGCCTGAGGATCCTCTTCTTTGAGCTGGCCTTGCTGGTGGGGACAAGAAAACACAAAGCAAGAACAATCAGGAGCCCTGCTCTGTGCACCCCAGGGCTGGGGGATCTGCCAGGGGGATCTGCTCAGAGGAAACCTGCAGAAGGTCTTCTGCTGAGCTACCAGCACACTGGCACTGCTTGTTTGGTGTCTGGAAAGAGCCTGATTGCTTTACAAGATGCAATACCTTCAGCTAGGGAAACTGAGCCACGGCTGGGCTGACTGTTGGGACATGCAGCAGTGCAGAGGAGCACTTCTGGGCCCGCATGCTAAGCCCCCCACCACCTCCCCATCCCCACCAGCATGCCATTCTGGTGTCATTTTCCTCAACAAAGAAGCCCCAGAGCTGCAGAGTTCGCTGAAAATCCAGGACTGCTGGAGACCTCCATGGGCAGTGGCAAAGCTGATGAGAGCTTGGACCTTGCAGGGGGCTTTTTTTGGGGTGGAAAACAGGAGAAGAGGCTCATGGTGGGCAGAGGAGCCCCACGTGGCTGTGCCAGGAGGGATGAACAGAGCATCCCCAAGGCAGAGAGTGCAAAAACATCCTCCCCTCCGCCAATTCCTGGATGAGAGGCAGTGACATGGGAGCGGTTTCTGGTTTCCCCTCCCTTTTCTCCTGCTCCTCACCCCACCTTGAAGCTCTGTGGCCCGTCTGCCTGTCTGTCCGCATTACCCCTTGCTTCTGCAGCCACCGTTTTGGCGTGTGCCTTGGGGGTGCCCTGCGATTTCCCACAGCCTGGCTATTTTTAGTCTGCAGTAATTCAATGAACTAGCGCAAAGATCCTTCTCTGCCAGCTGCTGCTTGGTTGCCGCTGTCGGGAGCGATGACTTCTATGGCCAGCCCTGCAGAAGACAAGCCATGCTGTTGCCTTTGGTCACTTCTGGTCATCTGCACACGTTGGCTCCTGTCATAGCAGCATCTCTCGTCCTCAAGTGAAAAGTCAGGGTGAAACTGTCCCTATTTCTGGCTTGGCATCTCTCTCCTGCCTTCCTGTTGTTAATGGTGGGAGTCAAGGGCAATGCTGGAGGAGATGCTAGCCATGGCTGTCCAAAACTGGAGCTTGTGAAATGGATGCAGCGAGCATCTCCCCTTGCCCAAAGGATACAAAGGAGAAAGCTACACCAAGGGGATGTCTGCAAAGCCAAATAAGATGCTTTCACCATGTGTGAGCACGCCTGTGTGTCTGGAGACTATCCCCAAGATCTCCAGAGGGTTCTCAGCACCCTCACCCAGAGGGGTCTATCTCTCTCCCCCTGCTCCTTGTGATGCTGCAGCCTCGCAGGACCACTTGGAAAGACCCCAGGGCAGCAGGAGCAGCTCTTGGCTTGCATTGAGCATCCTCTCCAATGGTGGAGAGGAGCTTGCTGGCTCAACTGCAGCAGCTGCTTTTTCCCCACGGGTGACATCCCTGAATCTCCTGGAATGATTGGCATGGGGAGGTACAGAATTACAGTTGCTCCCACTTATGTCCCGGTTCCCTGAGCAGCATGCTGTGGGCTCTTCTGGATCTTGGCTAGCCCCCTGCCACCGGGCAGCATCGCGAGCGGTTCCCACCGAGCCTCTCAGGAGATGGGCATCTCTTCTCAGCAGCACGATGCCTCCTTGAAAATTGGATTTGTGTCGGACATGCTCATTAGACTCTTGTAGTAATTGCTCTGACGTGGACCTTTTTGCAAGCTGCTCTTTTCCCAGCTGTGTGGTATGGGGGCATGTTGCCCCCAAGCCGAAGGGATCTGTGTTGCTCCGTGCATGCTGGCAAAAGTGTATTTGGGCTCAGGCAGTTGCTATTTACCACCTTGTTCACCCCAAAGAAGCCCATGGCTTGTTGGAGACGTCTGTCTGCCTTGAATGTCTCTGGAAGGGGTTGGGTAGAGGAAGGCAACATGGTTCTTTGACCAGAGCTCCCTTTTTATAGAAAATGGCTTTTGGGTTGGCCATGGGGCTGTGAAACTGGGGAGAAAGGCTCCTAAAGCCAAAGCCCAGCAATGCTGGAGCAGCCTCAGAAGGACAAGCTGGAGCTGACCCATCTGACATGGGAGCACGAAGCTCCACCACATCCCTTCTGCCTTGAACACCAGCTTTGTCCTCTCTGCCTGCTAGAAAACCTGCTGCAAGACCGTGATCGCTGCCAAAGGCATCCCGGTGGGCTCCCACCACCAAACATCTGGTTCTGAGCTTTTGGTCCATCTGCTCCGCTGCTGCTCCAGGTTGGTGTTGGGCTGAGGTCTGGTCTTGCCAGTGGTGGGCACCGATTGTACGTGCTCTCCCACGGCCATGCTGGTGACACTGTCCCTTTGCTGAGCCCGTCTTGTGCAGGGATGTGTTTTATTGAAACGCCTTTGGTGGGGAGCAGCTGTCTTGGCAGTTCCCCTAATTCTGTTAGGTGTGATTTTGATCTGCAGGAACTATTAACTGATCTAATTACACCGGAAAGCATCGCTCTGCTGCCTCATTAGCTGCTGGGTCTCCTCCTTCCCCCTCAGTGGAGCTGGTGTCACCTGGCTTGGAGCATGTCACCTCCTTACCTCCACTTGCAGCGAGCAGACCGTTTCCCAGCGCCACAACGGTGCTGTTCACAGCTGAAAGAAGCTGGCATCTGGCGCGCAAAACCTCTGAGCAAAGAGGATCATGGTGTGGCAGCACTGAGAAAACGGGAGCAAACTCTGCATCCCTTCCTCCAGCTCCGTGCTGGGACAGCGATGGCAGGTTGCCCACGGCGGAGCTTTGCGCACTCCAGGTGTTTGGATTGCCCCTTTGCAAACATCTCTTGGGGGTATGATGGAGCGTGAGCACCCCTGGGGTCTGCAGATGCTGGCGTGGATGTGTCCTTGCTTGGAGCAGGAGAGAGATGCAATAGATTGGGAGAGGATGGGGAAGGATTGGAGGGCGAGGGCAAAGACTGGAAGGTTTTATTGTAACTGGGAGGAAGCCTGACCCCAGATTTGATGGCTTTGCTTTTTGAGCATGCTGCCTCACTGTTACCCGCAGCCTTCGGTTGCGCCTCTGGTTGCTCTTTGCCTCTGGGGATGTTTTAAAAGAGGGATGTGCCAAGACTGCACTGCTTATGGGTGGGCTTTGGGGCTTCAAAGGGGGCTGCGTCATCCCCTGCGTACACATTCCAGTCTTTTTAGCCATGCATACTTGAACCCAGAAACAGGAGGTGAGTTTTTAAGGCTGATGCAGCAAGGGTGAGGAGCGGCAATATGGATTTCTCATTTGCTTTAATGGCATTTCCCAAAGTAACGAGCGGTTGTAAATCCCCTCCAAGGTTGCTGAGCTGATGCACAGGCTCGACGCACTCCTGCGAAGCCTCCTAAAGCTGTGACAACACGGCTGTGACCACTCTCATCTTCAGATCAGCAATCCAGCAGCTCACTCCGGGTGGGAGCATCATCCGGTGCCGCTCGGTGACAGGGCATCTTGTCTCTGGTGCTGCGAGGGTTGCTGGTGTTTCAGGCTGCTGCCTCGCACCCTCCTCCTGTTTCACCGATGGATGGGGAGGCTGCAAATCCCCCGAGCATGGTGGCTGCTCGCGTGTTGGTGTAAAGAAGCAGAGCTTTATTATGCATCATTCCTCGGTGCTCCCCTGGCGCCACCGCTTCGTGTCTAATATCTGCTGGCTTGACAGTGCGGGAAGCTGGAGGAGAGCTAATGCACCGCTTATCGCTCTCGAAGCATCTGTCAGCTTTGTACAGAGGCTGTTTTATCAATAGGTGAGCAATATTCTGCTCCAGACAGGACTATTGCTCACGTCCACCTCCCTAAGGCATGTCTGTAACTGCCCCAGGTAATACCAGCTGGGGCTCCTGCTTTAGCTGCCGAGCGCTGGATTAAAGGACTTGTTTACAAGGAGGCTCTTGAGCTGCAAGCTGCTCTGCCACGCTTTCCTGGGAGCTAAATTGGTTTCGATTCCTCTGCCTCCTTCCTCCAGGAGCATGAGGATGGAGGTCCGGGCTGCTTGCAGGTGGCTCTGGGGGCTTGGTGCTGTGGCTGTGCTCTGCCCTCCCTTCCAAGCCTTGAGAGGCACCAAGGTCCCCAAAATCCTGGAGACATCTTCTGGATGGGCTTCAGGCCATGGAGAGAGAGCTGCAGCCCCGACTCCCACATGGGTGCTGGCCAGCATGTGTTGCAGTGGGATGGGCTGTCCTCTTGCAGGGTGATGTTAGAACCTTGCTCGTAGTCACATCATCACTGTTACCAAAGGTGGACACTTCTTGTGGGGTTTGGGCAGGAGCATGGCAGTGGGTGTTGTGCGTGTTCAGCAGGTCCTGGTGAACTAAATGCCCATCCCATGGGATTAGTGACACGTGGTGCGACTTCCCACAGTCACTTCAGTCATCAGAACTCACAAACACACCCTTGCTGGCTCCTTGTCCCTTGGGGTGACCCAAGCTGAAGGTTTGCCTGCTGCTTTTTCCATGCTCCGGCATCCGAGGCCCCTCTGGTAACCCTCCTGTCCCTTGGAAAGCAGGGCATTAGATGGCCAGGGACAGTCATCTGCCACGGGAGCATCCATCCTGGCGTGGTTTAATGGAATGATCCTATCTCCCTCTGACCCTGCCAGGGAGACTGTATTGAGTTTGTGGCAAGGGTTTCGTAGAGGGGGGCTTCTCTGTGAGAAGACACCAGAAGCTGCCCCCTGTGTTGGATGGCACCAGCCCCAAGACAGACCTGCTGTTGGCCAAGGCTGAGCCCATCAGCGATGGTGGTAGCACCTCTGGGATAACACATTTAACAAGGGGTAAAGAACTGCTGCGCAACAGGAGCCAGAGAGAGGAGTGAGAGTATGTGAGAGACACAACCCTGTGGACTCCAAGGTCAGTGAAGAAGGAAGGGGAGGAGATGCTCCAGGTGCCAGAGCAGAGATTCCCCTGCAGCCCGTGGTGAAGACCATGGTGAGGTAGGCTGTCCCCCTGCAGTCCATGGAGGTCCACGGTGGAGCAGATCTCCACCTGCAGCCCGGGGAGGACCCCACACCGGAGCAGGTGGCTGCCCGAAGGAGGCTGTGACCCCGTGGGAAGCCTGCGCTGGAGCAGGCTCCTGGCAGGACTTGTGGCCCCGTGGAGAGAGGAACCCACGCTGGAGCAGGTTTTCTGGCAGGACTTGTGACCCTGCGGGGGACCCAGGCTGGAGCAGTCTGTGCCTGAAGGACTGCACACCGTGGAAAGGACCCATGCTGGAGCAGTTCGTGAAGAACTGCAGCCCGTGGGAAGAACCCATGTTGGAGAAGTTCATGGAGGACTGTCTCCCATGGGAGGACCCCATGCTGGAGCAGAGGAAGAGTGAGGAGTCCTCCCCCTGAGGAGGAAGGAACAGCAGAAACAATGTGTGATGAACTGACCTCAACCCCCATTCCCTGTCCCAGGGAGGGGGGGAGGTAGAGAAATCGGGAGTGGAGTTGAGCCTGGGAAGAAGGGAGGTGTGGAGGGAAGGTGTTCTGAGATTTGTTTTTATTTCTCATTATCCTACTCTGATTTGATTAGCAATAAATTAATTTCCCCAGTTGAGTCTGTTTTGCCCGTGAGGGTAATTGCTGAGTGATCTCTCTCCTCGCTGGGTGAGGTGGCCCTTGTGCTGGCCATCCCCTGCCCCGTGGTGTCCTCTGCTCTCCTGGCAGCAGCAGCTGGAGCTGTTGCAGTTTGGCCACGCAACAGCTTTGGGTGTTGTGTCCTAACGCCTGGGTGCTACGGGTTGTGCCAGGTTCCCTGCACGTGAGCAGGGCTTATGGCAAAGCTGGAACATCCCCAAAGTGGTGCAGCTGGAGGGGAAATGAATTGAAGAAAGGGCATCCAAAAGCCGGGGCATCCCAAAGATGATGCAGCTGGAGGAGGAATTCACAGAAGAAGGACTTTGAATGCTTGCAGGTGCTGGAGGTTTGGTGGTGCCCTGGAGCAGCATCAGTGCAAGATGGATCCCTGCTCCTGCTCACTGGTGCAGATGGGATGTGGGGCTACACTGACTCTGGATCTGAGCTGGTTCACAGACCTGCAGGCAAACTACTGCTCCTTGGGGTGCGAAATGCCACCGGCTGTCATCCCGTTGCCTTGCAGAGGTCACCCCAAAATTAGCAGAAAGCTAGCAGAGCTCTCAGCAGCTGTCCTCTCCAACTGCAGAGGCAACATTTCCTTGCTCCCCACAAGGCTGGGGACACTCCTCCAAGCGCTCTAGCAGTCCCCATGATGGTTGAGGACCCGGCCTCGCTGGAGACAGCTCAGTAGCATCACGGCTGCGTGATGTTGAGCCATGCGATGAACTGGCCATGCATGGGTCTGACAGCATCTCTGCTCGCCGTGGATGCTGGCACGCTGGTTTCTCAGCAGGGTTTGGAGATGTGCTTGGCTGGGCTTGGGGGGGGGCTTCATATTTGAAAAGGGGGAAAAAGTGCCCCAGGTTCTCCCAAGTGCCCTAAGGGTGCTTGGGGGGGACCTGGGGCATGTTTCCCCTGATGCAATGGCTCCTGGTGCCCACGGCCCTGGTCTGCAAGCAGAGACACCACCACCTACATTTTAACATGGAAGAGCTGTGCCCCAGCAGGGACTATCTATCCGAAAGGCTTAAACTGGTCTAATTTAGGGCTGTGTTGGGACGGAAGACTTCATGCAGCATTATCCTCGTCCATCCGACGTCCCCACCAGCTGGGTGCACCCACTGAGCCTCAGCTCCACTGCTACAGGGCACCCGTGCAGGGACCATACAAGGACCAGGCAGTGCTTTTTTCATCCCCCTGCTCCCTTCATCTCTTTATCTATTTTTTTATAGGATTATCTCATATGTTACCTTCCTAGACGGCAACCTGGCACCGTCAACCCACTGTTAATTTTTCCTGCCGGGGTACGACTCTGCGGTGACGTGAACACTTGGTGGCTAAGTTGCTGAGTGGTTTGCACCCAGATTTGGGTGGTATTGATTGCTTAAGAGCTTCAAAGGTGTCACCTTCCCATGAAACCAGGTGGGACTGGAGTTATCCGAGCGGGATTCCTCCTCTGCAAGAGTATCACTGCCGGTCTTTGGGCATGAGCATCTCCAGCCTTGGGGACGCGAGGGCATTGCCTCATCGCTGCCCGCCCTTGCCCTGCCCGTGCCTGCTCATCATCCTGCCGCAGGAGGGGGACACAGCGGGTGAAAAAAAGCTGCTTAGGATCTATCCTCAGGGTTTAAATTGTCCTGGGTTATTGTTGGAGGATTAGGAAGGGATTTGGTATGATTGGTTGCAGTGGGTTAAATATAGGCTGGTGTGTGTTGGAGGGTTGACGCTCCAACAGGGAAAGGAGGGACGGCTGTGTGCTGGCTTGCTTTGTCCCTTCATCTTTCATCTCCTGTGATTGCGGTGGCAGGGAAAAAAAAAAATGCCAGCATGTCCTTTCTAATAAGGCACGCTGGCCCTGGGACGCACAAGAGACTCCAGTGACTTGTCGTGCAAGTAACTTCCAGTGGCGCACGTGGTCTTTGCTGGCTTCAAAGGACTGAACCGGCGCTGGGTGTGTGGTGAAGGGGGCAGAAGGAGCTGCTCCTCCGAGCCCTGTGGCCAGGAGGGATGGGGTCTGGGTTAGGGCTGCTGGTCCCTCAGCAGCTGCTTGGTCCTTCTGCAGCTCCTGGGAGCATCCTGCAGCAGCTCCACAGAGGTGTCCTGGGGATGGTGGGTTTGGATTGGGGCACAGGATGCAGCCAGCAGCTTCCCTGGGTTTTAAGGAAAGGGAGGACAGGCTCCTGCCTGCCAAAAAAAGCTGCATTAGGGGGAATGGAGGTAGAACACCCTCTGCATGCCCTCCTTGCGATGCCTGGGATCAGCATCCCCCTCTTTCCCAGCAGTTTCTCCCTGCATGGGGCTGTTGGTTTCGACCCCACATCATCTCCAGCATCACGTCCTGGTCATGTCTGTGTCAAGGCAGGTCCCCAGCACCTTCCTGCAAAGGCAGGACCCAGCCTCTCCTGCTCACCGGGATGAGCCGGCTGTAGGTCTTGGCCATGTGCCGGCACCATGTCTTCCCATGACTTGCTCCCACTGGAGCACCCAACGTTTTCCAGGAGGAGAAGGAGAAAGAGAAGACCTGCATTTCATTTCTCTTTCTGAAGGAGACCCGTGTGTCGGACCTCAGCTCCGTATATTATCCCCCCCAAAGCCTGCAGCTGGCTGCTGGCACAGCACAACGCGGGATACGGGCTGAGATTTATAAACGTGCTTCAGGCACAGCTGCTGTGGGCCCCCTCGGCTCCATCCATCTCCTGGGACTGCGCGGCTGTATATCTCGCTGCGCTCATCAACCCTTGCAAACGAGTTTCCCATCTCCTGAGTTTTACCTTGCTCAGATAAATGTGCTCAGCGCAACAGACTCCGCTCCCGGTCAAATTAGTTCTGTGGTAATCAGAGCAGTCCATGGCGGGGAGGAAATATCTACATTGCTGAGTGATGCTGCAAAAGACCCCTTCACCCCCAAGAAGAGATGCTGAGGGTCCACATCCTTGGGTGCGAGCCAGGCTGCTCTTCTTCTTGAATTGGTGTGAAAAAGCTGAAACCACCAGGTTTTCCGAATGCCCAATGTCTTTGCTCCATGATGGGAGGAGATGCGGTCCCATGGGTGGTTCTCCAGGCAGAGATATGGGGCTGATGGGTGTCCCAGGGGGTGCAGGAGCAAAGTGAAGCAGGGGGACAAGGGTTGTTCCCCCAAGGTTGGGTTTTTGTGCCAGGGGTGGTCACCTGTGTGGGGATGCTGGGCTCAGCTTGCCATCTAGTGGCAGTAACAGCCTTTTCTGGAGGGCTGTGGGGTTCATGGCTGCGCACGGTCGGGGAGGTCATAGCCATGCTGGGAAGTCTGCAGCTCCTTGTTGGGATCCACAGCCTTGCTGGGAGCTGTCTGCATCTCCCCCGAGGGTTTCACAGCCCTCACTCGCCAGAGATCGCCTTCCCTACCTGAGCACACATGGAGCCAAGGTAGATCTTCAGGCCCCTCCAAATCCTGCAGCCCTTTGGGTGTCACTGGTTAGCATCTCCATGAAAATAGGGAAGAGCGCTGAGTGGCTTAAGGAGGAGAGATTGAGTGGACACCGGCCAGAGCCGTGCCAAGAGAGGGGATGAGCTGGGGGTCTCCAGCTCCCATCTCGGTGCCTCTCTAGCCCAGAGCCCGGGGTCTCACCTCTCCCAAGAGCCCAAGACCCCTTGTCCACCTTCCTCCAGCCCTAGAGCTGAGCTCTTCCTCCTGCCTATCTTGAGGAGTAGATCCCCCTTTGTCCTGATGCCCAGGGAAGGGCGAGACACTGTGGGGGTCACGCCTGGCCCTGTCTGACCCTCTCCCCTCACCTTACAGGTATGCTGGTGGTCAATGTCACCTGGAGGAACAAGACATACGTGGGGACGCTGCTTGACTGCACGCAGCACGACTGGGCACCTCCCCGGTAAGTGGACGGTGGGGTTCAGCAGCACTGCCTCAGTGCCCTTCACCCAGGACCGGAGGGCAAACCCAGCCACATACGGCCCCTGTGGCACCCTGTACACTCTGCTCTGTGCCCGTGGGGCTCCCCATGGGGGTCAGCATCTCCTCCTTGCCCAACCGAGCTGTTCCCATGGCTCTTTGCCCCCGCAGTCGCAGGCTCCCTCGTCCTGGAGACCAGAGATGATTGAGCATTTGCCAATGGACCTCTCCGGTTCCTTTTTACTTGTCAGTGGCGGGACGAGCCTGCAGGATTGATAGCGAGGGGAGGAAGGGGGTCCCCACCACGCAGTGGGGATGGCGTAGCCCGGCACGGCTGTGTCTCCATTAAAACCTCCTTGTCCTCATCCCGGCAGGTTCTGTGACTCTCCCACCAGCGACCTGGAGATGCGCAACGGCCGGGGCAGGGGCAAACGCATGCGCCCCAACAGCAACACGCCCGTCAACGAGACGGCTGCCACCTCGGACAGCAAAGGGACCAGCAACAGCAGCAAGACCCGGGCGGGAGCCAACAGCAAAGGGCGTCGGGGAAGCCAGAACTCCTCGGACCACCGCACACCGCCCAGCGGCACGGCAGAGGACGTGAAGGCCAGTCCCTCCTCCGTCACCAAGCGGAAGAGCAAACCCCTCTCTGACATGGAGCTGAACTCCAGCTCGGAGGACTCCAAGGGCAGCAAACGCATCCGCACGAACTCAATGGGCTCGGCAGCCGTGCCACCTGCCGCAGTCAAGGTGGAGCCGGCTGTCCTCGACCGAAACTGCCCTTCTCCCATCCTCATCGACTGTCCCCACCCAAACTGTAACAAGAAGTACAAGCACATCAATGGGCTGAAGTACCACCAGGCCCACGCGCACACGGATGACGACAGCAAGCTGGAGGCCGACGTGGACAGCGAGTATGGTGAGGAGCCCTCCCTGCACGCGGACATTGGGAGCTGCAACGGTGCTGCCGTCTCTCAGAAGGGCTCGCTCTCGCCGGCTCGCTCAGCCACCCCCAAGGTGCGCTTGATGGAGCCCCACAGTCCCTCCCCATCCAGCAAGTTCAGCGCCAAGGTCCCCTGCAAGAAGAAGCTGGGTGGGGAAGGAGACACCGACCCGGGTGCCCTGTCCAATGACGGCTCTGAGGATGGTCCTTCGGTGGCCGATGAGACAAGTAACGACGGCTTCGACTCTCTGGAGAAGCGTTGTGTTGATAAAGACAAGTCAAAGAAGGCATCTGGTGCTAAGCCAGAGAAGATCCCTTCCAAAAGCTTGAAGTCTGCCAGACCCATTGCGCCAGCCATCCCCCCCCAGCCAATGTACACCTTCCAGACAGCCACCCTCACCACGGCCAGCCCCGGTTCCTCCACAGGCCTCACCACCACTGTGGTCCAGACCATGCCCAACAGCCCTCAGCTCAAACCCATCCAGCCCAAGCCTACGGTGATGGGAGAGCCCTTTGCAGTCAACCCTGCCCTCACCCCTTCCAAGGAGAAGAAGAAGAAGGACAAGAAGAAGAAGGAGCCCAAGGAGGTGGAAAACCCTTTGACTCCTGGCAAAGCCTGCAGAGCAGAGGAAGGCAAGAGCCCTTTCCGGGGGGAATCCAGCGAGCTGGGGATGAAAGGTGAGGGGCTGCTGAACGGCTCGTCCGATCCCCACCAGAGCCGGCTCGCCAGCATCAAGGCCGAGGCGGATAAAATCTACAGCTTCACCGACAATGCCCCAAGCCCCTCTATCGGTGGTGCCAGCAGGCTGGAGAACACCAACCCAGCCCAACCCATGACCCCGCTGCATGTCGTCACCCAGAACGGGGCAGAGGCGAGCTCAGTGAAGACCAACAGCCCGGCCTACTCAGACATCTCCGACGCCGGGGAGGATGGGGAGGGCAAGCTGGAGAGCGTGAAGGCGAAGGATCCGGAGCAGCTGGTCAAGGAAGGTGCCAAAAAAGCTCTTTTCCCCCCTCAACCGCAGAGCAAAGAGTCTCCCTACTACCAAGGCTTTGAAACCTACTATTCCCCTGGCTACCCCCAGGCAAGCCCAGGGCCCTTGAATCCCGGCAGCCAGGCCGCGGCCGAGACGCAGGCCTTGAAGCTGAAGAAGGACGAGGAACAAGAGAACCCGGAGGTGAAGGTGAAGAGTGAAGGCTGTGAAGAGAAGAAGGCAGAGCTCGGCGGCTCCAGCCAGCAGCCTTCAGTCATCCAGCAGCGTCCCAACATGTACATGCAGTCCCTCTACTACAACCAGTATGCCTACGTGCCCCCCTATGGCTACAACGAGCAGGGCTACCACGCTCACCTGCTGAGCACCAACCCTGCCTACCGCCAGCAGTACGAGGAGCAGCAGAAGCAGCGGCAGAGCCTGGAGCAGCAGCAGCAGCAGCAGCAGCAGCAGCGAGGGCTGGAGAAGAAAGCAGAGCTGGGCTTGAAGGAGAGGGAGGCAGCACTCAAGGAGGAGTGGAAGCAAAAGCCACCCATGCCCCCAACGCTGACCAAAGCCCCGAGCCTCACGGATCTCGTCAAGTCCGGGCTGAGCAAGGCCAAGGAGCAGGGAGGTCCTGACATGGCCAAATCTGTCATCATCCCCAAGCTGGAGGATTCATCCAAGCTGTCCGGCAGCCAGGTTGCTGAGGGGCTTAAGGTGAAGCTGAGCGAGGCCGGCCACCTCGGGAAGGAGACTGCTGAGACGAAGGCTGGCTCTGAGTGTGGCCGGCAAGCAGAGGTGGACCCTGTGCTCTGGTACAGACAGGTAATGCCCTCCCACTGCCCTCTCGGACCTGCCCGCCAGCCCAGTGGTGGGCTTTCTCATGCAGGAAGCCCCTCACTGTGGCTTCGCTGCAGGGGATTGCTGGGGCCATCACCTCAGAGAACGTGTGTTGTCCTCTGCTTGTGATGGGACTCCGTGAGGTTCCCTTGGGGCCAGCAAAAGGATGGGGCTGGAAGGCCACGGATGGGCCAAGGAGAGCCTGGGGAAGGGCAGTGGGGTTCACTGGTCTCCTCCGAATCCAGCCTGGTTTTGGGACAGGCAGGGCTGGGGGGAGGCAGCTGCTCTGATGGTTCCTGGTTCTTGCAGGAAGCTGAGCCCCGGATGTGGACCTACGTGTACCCGGCGAAGTACTCGGACATCAAGACAGAGGATGAGCGGTGGAAAGAGGAGAGGGACCGAAAGTTGAAGGAAGAAAGAAATCGAAGCAAAGAAGCCGCATCCAAGGAGGACGGGAAGGAGAGTACCAGCTCCGAGTGCAAGCTGACCCCCACCGAGGAGGCTCGCATGGTGGGGAAGGACCCCAGACCCAGCGTCCATGTCCCTGTGTCTTCACCCCTCACGCAGCATCAGTCCTACATCCCCTACATGCACGGCTACTCCTACAGCCAGTCGTATGACCCCAACCACCCCAGCTACCGGGCCATGCCCACTGTCATGATGCAGAATTACCCAGGTAAGGAGCCGGGGGTCTTCTTGGGCACGTCCCTTCCCAGGCTGTCCTTCTCGCATGGGGCAGCACACGTACAGAGCCGTGTGCTCCCACTGTGCCGCCTGAAGACTCCTCATGCCCTGTCTGCTTTTTCTCCCCCACCCCTCAGGATCATACCTACCCTCCAGCTATTCCTTCTCCCCATACGGGAGCAAGGCGTCTGGGAGTGACGATAGCGACAAGTCCCGAGCCAGCCCCAGCGTGAGTTGTAAATCCAGCTCGGAGTCCAAGGCCCTGGACATCCTGCAGCAGCACGCCAGCCACTACAAGAGCAAATCGCCCACGGTGAGGGTCAGGAAGGTGCTGGCTTTGCCCAGCTCTGTGCATGAGCTTCGGGATGATCCCTGGATCCTATAGCCAGCCTGGAGCAACTCTGCCTGCCGTGGGTTTTTGCCGTTCCTGCTGCTGTAGGACACCTCGGGCCGTGGAGTAATCCCACAACACAACCCCTTTGGGATGGACAAGCTAAACCTGTGGGCAGGTCTGGCCCAGAGAAACACTCGGGCTCCTCCAGGCCCTGCAGCAAGTCGGTGACGCTTGCTCTCTGCCCTGGAGCTGGTGGGTGGGATGCAGGGGCTGTCTCCATCCCACGTCAGTGTAGGGTCACGAGCTCCTCCTGGACTGACCTGGGAGACGGAGCTTTGACACGGTGAGGAAAGAGCTGCCCTCAAACAGGACCTGCATCCTCGCCACCACTTTTGGGCTGGTCACTGGCCATCCCATCATCTCCCAGCAGTGTCGTGGGGAGCCTTTGGACAAAAGCGAGGGGAATATCATCCCGATGGGGCAGCCTCGAGTGCCTGGCATGGGTCTGATGCTGCCCTGCGCAGTGGGGTAGCTGGTAGTGTCCCTCAGCATGCGTCTGCTTTCTCCTCTCCAGATAAGCGAGAAGACGTCTCAGGAGCGGGACCGCAGCGGCTGCGGAGTGGTGGGAGGCGGCGGGAGCTGTAGCAGCGTCGGGGGAGCTGGCGGGGGAGAGAGGAGCACCGACCGGCCCCGCACCTCGCCATCTCAGCGCCTGCTCTCAACGCACCACCACCACCACCACCTCGGGTACTCGCTGCTGCCGGCGCAGTACAACCTGCCCTATGCAACAGGTAAGAGCTGAACCTCACGCTGGCACTCAGCCAGGGCTGCGGGCTCAGCTCGGGGGAGCTGGGAAAGAGCTGTAGCCACCTTTGGGCAGCGTGAGCCCTTGTGCCGAGCTTTGCTTTGGCCGAATCTGGCACTTTCCAGCTCCCCCGGCACAGCTGGATGCCCATCCTGGGCTGCCCGGCCTCTGACGCTGCTTCTCCTTCCGCAGGTCTCTCCTCCACAGCCATCGTTGCCAGCCAGCAAGGCTCCGCTCCCTCCCTATACCCACCTCCCCGGAGGTGAGAACGGTAAGGCTTTCCTCCTGCGGGCACCGGCACGGCCACCCTGCTTCGCCCATGGGCAACCGGGCTGGGGCGGAGGTGGCCGGGATGGGTACACAGGAGGGTGCCCTTGAGGGCAGAGGGTTTGGGGTTTGCCCGTTGCCCCCGGGGCTCGCGGGGCTGCTGGCAGTGGGAGCTGATGTGACCTTGGGTCGTGGCAGGACGTGATGCACCAGGACGCCTGGGCTGGATGAGACATGTGACTGGCTCACATGGGGAAGCGCTGGAGACTCCTTTAGACATCAGTTGAATGGTGTTAATTGTTCTGCTTGACGTTCCTGCCGCGATCCGAGGCAGACTGTCTTCTCCCCCCCTCATCGGACACACACTGACTCCCCCCCCCTCCCCTTTGGTGAGTGGGCGAGCTGGTACCTGCGGAAATATTTATTCTACTGGGCACCGACGCTCGGGATGGAGGTGACTCGCCTGCCTGGTGCATATGAAGAGGAAACGGAAGCACTGAGGTTTCTCGAGGGATTTGGGACCCCACCGTGTCTCTGTGAGCTGCTGCTTCACGATGGGGCTGAGTGCCACGGGACTGGGGGCAGGCGGGGACGCTGCCTGCTCCTCGCCGGGGCTTGATGCGCGGGGCCAAGCCTGCGGTGGAGTTGCAGTCTCAGGAAAGGAAAGGCTGGCTCACGCGGAGCCAAGGTGGGTGTCGGGGTCGGGGTCAGGGGCGGGGGGGGTGGATGTCAGCCTGGCTGGAGGTGGCCGCGGGGCCTGGGGATGTGCTGCATGTGGGGACTCACCCTCTCCCAGTCCCATGGCTGATCCCGCACCTCACAGCGCCTGCTGCTCTGTGCCTGTGTGGGCAGGAGCTGCTGGCAAGTGGCCGATTGCCAGAGCGGTGGGCTGGGGGAGCTGGGGGGCTGCTCTTGGCCCTGGTGAAGCAGCCTCTGCCTCCCCTCCCTCCCCCCCAGGGTAGCCAGGGCTGGGGGCAGCCGGGTGCAGAGCTGGGGGCTGTGCCTGTCACCCAGCCAGCTGCCAGGGTTCCTCCCCAGTGCCTTGCGGGGGCCAGACCTGCCTGAAACTCCTGCCCATGGCTTTTGAGTTGGTTTCTGAGCTGTGACTCTGCAAAGCCCCGGCCTTTGCCCCCCCGCCACCCCGGCAAGTGCTCCCCAAACCCCAGGGCAGCGGATCCTGCTCATGTCCACCTTCTGCTTTTAAGGCGGCTTCCCCAGGCTGCGGGCAGAGCCCAGTGGAGGAACAAGCACACTTAGGCTCTGCCAGAGGCACTTGGGGCTCTGCCGGGTTCCCCCCTCATGCCAGGGCTCAGGGCACCAGGCCCTGGAAGAAGCCAGCCCCTGCTCCCAGCTGCTCCCCAGTGCCCGAGGACAGGGGCTTTCTGGTCCTCTGCTCCCCCAGCCCCAGAGGGGCTCTCCCCAGGCCGATGCTCTACCTCGGCCCCGCAGCAGCCGGGCCGCCCCAAGCTCTCTCCTCGCCTCTCCCCGCTGCCCAGCCGGGGGAGCACGGGCTGGGGTGGGGGGGCCCATCGGTCTCGGTTGTCTGTGTGTGTCCGTGTCGCACCCGGCCCCAAGGGGCCGCTGTACCGGGATGCTCTGCCCGCTGGGCTCTGTACATACTGTAAAAAGCAATTGTTTGAAAGCTGTTGTTTTGGGTTTTGTTTTCTTCCCCCCGCCCCCCCCGCCCCGACCCCCCACTTTACCCAGCTGGAAAGGAGGTGCTCGCTGGTCTCTGCCCTGGGTCGGGTGCCGGCAGCGTGGTGGCCCCAGCCTGCTCTCGTTGTTTGCCTTTTTTTTTTTTCTTCCACTCTTCGTTGTCTTTGGAAGGAGACGGGGCCGCGTGGCCTGGCACGCTCCTGGGGGACAGGGTGGGTGATGCCGAGCAGCGGCTTGACCCACCCCGCGCCCATTACAGAGCCACATGCAGTCACCAGGCTGGGGACTGGAGGGGTCGGGGTGATAGGGGGAGCCCCCCTGCATCCCACCCATGGAGGAGCATCCTGCCGGCTGCTCCTACCTCCAGCTTCGGTCGGTCCAGCGGAGCCTGGTTCCTGGCACGGCTGGGACCCACCAGCGGCTCCAGGGGCACGGAGGAGGGTGTCTGGGCTGGGCAAGGGGTGGGGGGGGGGGTTGATAGGGGGGTGCCACGGGCTTTGCTGGCAGTTGAAGGGGATTGGGGTGGGGGGGGCTGCTCCCCACCTTCCCAGTTGGGTCCCAGCTGAGTCTCCTTTTAGGTGTTAAAGGAAACAACGGTTTATGCAGAATAGGTTCGATGTTTTCTGGGTTTTCCTGGTCAGTTCTTGCCTGTGGGGCTGGCACCCCAGCCCCCCTGCAGCAGTGCCATTCCTCTGCCCGTGGGGTCCCCTGCCCACTGGGTTCCCCCTCCCCAGCCTCAGCCCACTGGGCCCCACGGCCAGGGCATCAAACCGTTGGTGTTTATAGCTCGTTTCCATTGGCGTTGCTGTGTTGGGTTTCATTTCAGTCTTCCTGATTCTGCCCTTCTGTAAAGTGTACATTATTACCAAGTTCCTTGTTTTTTTATATATATATATATATAAATATATATATATACAAACTGTACTCTTCTTGCCTTTGTACATTTGGGCAAGGAGAGAGAATAAATCTTTTTAAGAGACAATCACAAACCTGTGAGGGTGGCTTTTTCTTCCTGCTCCCCTGAATTCTGGTCCTTCGTCTCCAAAAGCTGTGGCCAGTGATTTTGGGGGGGGAAGAGGGGGGTTGTCCACATCTCTGGGGCATCTGAGAGGGCTTAAGCAGACACGCTGCTCCTGATGCCACACTCGTCGGTCCACGGCCACCGAGGCTGTGGCAGGGTGGCCCAGTGGGGCAGCAGGTCTTGCCCCCAGCACACTTCTGCTTGCTCACAGGCCCTGCGCACCTGGATCCGGCCCCTCTGCTCTGCCACCAGCACCCACAGCTCCACCTGGGGATGCTGCAGCCAAGCTCAGCCATGACAATTTGGGTCAGAACCCGCCCCCCCCCCCGGCTTGAATCCCTGGGCACCAGCAAGGGACAAGCCGCCCCACAGCCTGCCAGGGTCCTGCCCTATACCAGGCAAGCCCCTCTCCATCACCCCAGGGAGCCGCCTTTGGGGGAGGCAGCTGGGGGGCTGGTGGGCCAGAGGGCAGAGCTTGGTTCCTCCAGCTTCGCAGTGGAGGCAACCTATGCAGGAGACAGCACTCAGAGAAATCAAAGCACCTTTTAGATTTTCAGGAGGGTGTTTTTGAAGAAGACACTTGGTGATGCGAGAGCTCTACATTTGACCACACTTGATTGAGCCAGGGCAGGAAAGTATTTGGTACTTGTCAGAGAAGCACATGCACCGGCACAGCCTCTTAACTGCAGAGCTCAGGCGATCATCCTCACTCCAGAAGCTCACGCTTTACCCCTAAGGAAGGAGCAAAGTGGTTCTTCCCACCCAATTCCATTAGGGATGTGCCAGTAGAGGAGCACCATGGGGTGGCAGCAGGGCCCTGGAGCATGCAGAAACACCCTGGGAGACACCCGCCAGCCCAGGGAAGGAGTGGGGGCAGCTCCAGCTACAAGAAGGGATAAAACTTGGATTTTCAAACTAGGGAACAGGTCCAAGGTCTCCTCTGTCTCCACACCACACCTGGAGCAAGGACAGGAGGGGCAATGCCTGTTGCAGAGCTGCAGCCAGCACTAGAGGGGCCACTGGCACCGCAATAAAAGCTAGGGTAGAGATGTTCCCATCAGCATAGCACAGCCTCTGATTTTAAACCAGACTTGAGATTTAATGTCCCACTGAAGGGAGAGTACAGCCACCAGCCCTTTCATTTCATTGGAGGGGAAGGAGGGAAAGAGAGACACAAACTTTAAGATGATTTATTCACACAAACTCATATCCCAGCCCCACCTCTCTCCCCCAAACAGAAAACACTGACCATGACGTTTATGGAATGGCTCGGCTTCAACTTTTAACAAAATCCTCCACAGAAGGGCGAGAGCACAACAAAGCACACAAGGACAATTCCACACGCAAGCAGCCAGGCTAGGAAGAGAGCTCACGGCATGCCTCCGGGGCACAGTTTATAAATGCACCCTTCTCGTGTGGCCTTTCAAAGAAAGCCAGCCAGGTTACCTCCACATGGCACAGAGACAAGAGCACAACCTCATTCTCCAACATCAGAAGGGGCAGGGTTGGAACGTGAGCTACCACCAGCACAGCTCCATCCCGGGAAAGCCCCCAGACAGTAAGAGCATCCCACCGTGACAGGGTGACTGGCAGAGCCACCCTCCACACCTGCCCCACACACAACCCCCTTTGGTTTGGATACAGCCATTAGCTCAGTGTCTCAAGTCTTGAGATCATCTCTTTGGAAAGGTGAGGAGGAAGAACAGAGGTGACAGCCACGGGCCTGCTCTGTACCCATCCTTGGGCAGAGGATAAAGGTCAGAGGTATTGCTCCAAACACTCTCTTGACCCTCTGAAACCATCACAGCACTGCAGGTGGCCCACCACAGGCTCTGTTCCTTTCAAATAAGCAGCGCCAGCTGTGTGAAGTTCATCTGAATGCCCCTTTTATTGAACGCTGTGATAGTGCAGTGGTAACATTGAACAGAGTTAAGACTGCTTAAAACAAAAGCTGGAAGAGCAAGAAGTTTAAAAAGAAAGGGGGGGGGGGAAGGTTAGACCAGTTAAAACAGCATCGGTTGCCCCAAGGTAGAGAGACACAGGGGTTTTAATGTAGTGTTAAAGGTTAAACTCGAGCACGTCTCCTCCATGTGCCTAACACCCAAAACATGCCTTCTACTTAAGAGTCTTGAGTGAAAAATAAAAAGGTAGTCTGTCAGATGAGCGCACATCGGGTGATCAGGAAAGGACCAACACAGGTTTAGAGAAGTCATGGAGTTGATACTGCATCTACCGCTGTGCTCCCCCATGCATGGCCTGGGCACCAGGCGCCCCTAGGCTAACACACCACACAGCTGCACGTAAAGAGCTCCTATGCCAGTTCATAAACATCTTCCATTTACTATTTGGTGATTACATGTGTGTATATATAGTTCTCTAGGCAACACATTTCAATGAGATAGTCAACTCTGAGGATACACAGGCCAATCTAACAATGAGAAATGCAGTTTCAGTCCAACAGAAGCTTGTTTTCCCTTTCCTCAAGAAAGGAGATGTAACCCTCTCTCCCCTCAACAGCATTTTCAGGTCACACTGGAGTCCCCCGCTGCAGCTATTCTTCATCAGAGGAAGAGTTCTGATCCAGGGGGTACACCATGAACATCACGTCTGGCCGCGACGGGACAGAGGGGTGACCAGGCCTCACGATTTCAAAGCCCAAGAAGCTGAATGTCTTCAGGAGCGGAGCTACCAAAGAGAAGGAAATCTGTTACCACCAGGAATAATCCTCTTTACCTGCGTCACCCTAGAAGCCACAAACATCGAAGTGCACTGAACACCCTCTGTGAGTGCACCCAGAGCTTCCTGCACAGAAAGAAACCATTTTAATGTGACAGCCCTCTCAAATAGGTCTTCTCTCTTCCTGCATTCATCACAGCTGCTCCTATGCGTGAAGGGTATTTTAGATGTGCAGCATGTCAAAGTTTTTATTCTGTACTGACATGGGTCCCAGCACCCCTTGAGCCCTGAAAGCGGGTCAGACAGCAGCAAACAGGAATTGACTTACTCGGGGTCTAGGTAGACATTTGCCATCTCCACGAGGAGGACCCAGAGCTCAGTGGAAACTCAAGACAGCTCAGCACAGCTCGCTGCAGTCCCCCAGCAAATGCACCATGGGTTATGCACAGAAATTCAGAGCGGGGTAAGTCCAGAAGCCCCCCCGCCCCCGCCTTGTCGCAGTCAGAAAAGGTTATACTACGCAGTGACTGGATGCATGCTTGCTTGTTACTAAAGTGATCACTTCCCTGTGACCCATGAAAGTTACCCTGGTGCAGCATCTAATCTCTACAGCACCCTCTGATGATCCACTTCAAGCCACTGAACGGTCATGCAGAGGAGCTCCTATATACTTTGAAGACAGCACTGAATTTCAACTGCTTAGACAAGGACCCAGGATCTGGAGCACTCCAGAACTTGTACAAATAAGCCAGGTCCAAGAGCAACACAGCCCATTTTTAAAAACAAAAACCAGTAGCAGATGTCTCCTGTAACCAGCCACTGCAGAGGTCACCTATGCAACCTGCGGCGGTAGTGGTGGCATTATAGCAAGAACTTAATCTGAAAATTATTCTTGGCATCATAACATGGAATGACATCTTCCTGGGCTCAGCACAGCTTAGCTATAATAACATGCTTCATTTCAGAGAAGACAGTGCAGCTTGTGAAGTGAAGCAGCAGAGTAAAATTAGAATTAAGGTTTGAATTACTCCTGCCATGGCAATTGCTTGGTTACTAGCTTGCATCTAGTAAGATTTAAAGTGACAGACCCATAGCTTGGTACCTCACCACAAATCTCCTCAAACTTCCGTGCTGTAATCACTCATCCAACACATCTATCTTTAGATCCTAATGCAGCCCCCTTAAGCCATAAGCATCTATAGCCAGGGTCAGGATTACCTGCAAGTCTAGGAAGGGCAAAAGTGCCAGTAGATTTTTAAAAAGCAGATGAACACCAGGGCAACAAGCTGTAAGTGTTCATTTCCCATATAGTAACTTCTCCCTGGTTTCTCCTTTCAAATCACAGAAGCCTGATGCCAAATAGAGACCTTCACTCCTTACCAAAGGAGAAATATTAACCAATTTCTGGACAAGAAAATACTCCAAGTAATTCAGAAGCAGCTTTCTGCATGAATTTAATGGGAGGATACCAATACAAATCTGCTGGAAAAACCAAAATACTCCCTCTCCCTTAGTCTCAAGAAAGGGCTTATTTCCTCCACAAGAAACTATTTCTAATTTGTAAGAACGCCATGAGAATTATGCATATAACAATTACTGCAGTAGGAAGCATCCCGTGAAGCCTTGCCTTGGGATTACTAGACTTTTGTACAGCTTCAGCAGCACCATTTTAGATCTAGGGAGCAAACCTGACAGCGGGGGCGAGTTCTCACCTCTATCTTCTCTGCTTTTTCTGAAGCAAATAAAGACGTAGTTTACTTTCATTTTTTCTTCAGCAAACTCCAACAGTGCTGATAACCTGCCAAGGAGGAGGAAGACAAAAGAACATCAGCTATAGGAAGTCCTGTCCTGAGGAAGCCTCGGAGCATTATCAACTGCTTGGATGTTTTCAGGCAGAAAGATTACTTGTTTACAGACCCCTTCCAGCGAACAATGGGTGCTGAAACAATGGGCTTCCTGCATTGCTATCCAGCCCTGCAGAACTAAGAGCTATCCTCACACCAAATCGCCCAACAAGTCACTATCCTCAGCATCCGCGTGCCAGTGTGCCTAAACACCCATCGCCACCAGCCAGTGATTTTGTACAGGAGCCTTTGTATGCAGGAAGCTGAATATTGCAGCTGATCCCCAGTCAGGCTACATTCCCTCCACTGGCAACACACACAAGGGGATCCGTAAGTTTTGTGCTTTATGGAAAGGAGGAGAAAAAAAAAAAAAAAATGGAGCTCATACCAGGCAGAAGAAAAGAGAAAAACATCACTGAAGGAGCATGTGCACAGCCAAAGCTGTTTCCTGAACACATCAGCTGGATGGCACAGCTGATGCACCCTGAATCCACGCTTCCTGCCTTTCCAGCTAAATTATTTCTGCCACCTCTTGATGGAAGCACTTCTTGATGGAAGCAGCACTGCATTAACCCCTCTCTGAGCCCTGGGGATCAGCATGACAGAGCCATCGTTGTCACTGCTGGCCTTGAACCATTTACGATGCAGGCTGCTAGAGTAGTGACAAACAGGGTTTCAATCGACATCTAATTAAACAGCAGTCAGCGAGACTGGAGTGCAGCGAGGGAGATTAAATTTGCAAGGGTTTTGTTAATATGGTAATGAACTATTTTAATTATAGCCTCTACTAGGCTGTTTTACCTAGCTAAAAATAATCTGGCAAAATTGCACTTTAAGTCACGGTGACACAGGCGTATAAATACCCTCCCAGAAGAAGCCGCTCCCAAGAGAGCAGGCACTTGGACAGCTAAAAGATTTACAGGCCAACTGGAGAAATTACACTAACGTTTATCTGGACTCGGAGTCAAATGAGACAAGTGTGAGACAGCAAGAACACTGGCACTTACTGAAGGTGCCCAATGAGTTTTTTTTCTTAATTAGCTTGTGTCATTTACGGATGAAGCCTACTTGGAGATTTAGGAGGACTTCAGAGAGCTCTGCAGAGGAAGCCAGTAAAGCCACATCTACGCTATAGTGCTCCCCGCCAGCGGAGATCTCTGGCAAAGCACTTGGCAGGAAGTAACTGCTCTGGAAGCTGCGTTTACACAAACTTCCCAGAGCAGAGCTGTCTGGACAAAACACTACCGTATTCTGCCAACAGAGAAAAATCAGAGATTCTGGCAGAGCCCAACGCCTGCGTGGCAGCACTCCAAGAGCAGATCCACCTACTGATGAGAAGGAGCGCATCAATATAATGGAGTTTTTTCTCCCCTGAAAGAGAGGAAAACGCTTGCCAAAATAGCTTGCCAAGTGGCCAGCAGGAAAAAAAAAAAAAAAAAAAAGAAAAAAAAATCAGAGAAAGGCCTGTAGATTTTCCATACCAAAGCATGCAAAGAATCACTCTGCTTATTTACTGCTTATTTTTCATTAACACAGGGACTCAAAAAACCAGTAACCCATCCGAAATGATCACCAGGGGAAAAAAAATATATCTATGGAGGACTAACAGGAGGACAGTTCTCTTAAGACAAGTGAGTAAGGACATACTTCAGATACACAAACCAGGAACAGAGCTGCCATACGTACACCCCTTTCTCCCCACACGCACAGCATCATCCATGTAAGCAAAATCCTGCTCCCTGTGGAGTCACGGATGCAGCTCTGGGATCCTGAACTTACCCTTCTTTGCTTCCATCAGCTAATAATCCGTCAGGGATTTCCACAAAGAGGCTCTGATTAGAGAGCACTGCATCCCAGGAGGAGGTCTTCACCTCTGTGACCTTGTACTGGAAGTGGACAATATGAGGCTTCCCTTCGTGCACTGGGACATCTTGGTTAACAGTGATCTTCTCGTCCTGTGCAGGGCAGAGAGGAGAGCTCATGAAATACACTTTAGGATTAGAAAACTATCCATGAGATTGTAGACCAAAAATGTAAGAGATCATGCTTAAACAAGCATGCAGAAGGACTGTGTTTTCAATGACAGCACCCTCCTGACAAAGGACCAGCCCTTACAGACTGGTGTGTGTCCAGAGTTTCAGCCTATCACTAAAACTCACCACTGTGAGACTCACCATAGCTCGTGAAGGTATGCACAGTCAGCTGCAAGCTCATGTCTGAGTCTCAGTGCTCTAAGCAAGTGTCTAAGTGGTTAAGAGCTATTGTTCTGAACTACCTGTAACACCGTGCTTTTATTTTAACCTAATACAAAAACAAAGAACAAAAAAGTAAAGTCCTACATACTAAACAGGCAGGGGAGTATAACTAGAGAGAGCAAATGTGAAATAAATGGTATTACAGTTTTACTAAGAACATTATACTTTTCCCTTCCCCTTTCACTGGTTCAGGGACACACCACAATGACCTCAGAGTGATTTTCTAGTCTTGTTTTCGTGTTCAAAGGAATGTAGTTTTGCATATTTACATTATATGAAATTTCTGGGTAGTGAGAGTCCATTCATTCACCGCAGGTCCCAGCCACATCTTTGAAGGGCGGTTCATGAACTACCCTTCAAAGAACACAACTTGAACCGACAAGCTGGAAGAGCATCTGCTGCCGCAGTCTGACCAATTTCATTGTCTCCCCAATCCCCAACATAGTCTTTTTGTTTAAGGGATGACCACAAATTGCTTTCCCAGATTTTACAACTAACTGGTATGGCAAATTGTTTGCCTCCTGGTATAAGGGAAGAGAGTGCATAGCACAGAGAGAATCCCAAAACAGACAGAAGATACACAGATTTGAGGACTGTGAGAGACCACAAATGTAGACATCCCTCTCCAATAGTGCTCTAACTAGAACATCAAGCATGCAGACCACCTCAGATTCAGCTCAACAGTTCCTAGAAAACAATTTCGTGGTTAAAACTCCATTCCTTCTCCTGACAATTTCTGCAGGCAGCTGGCTTGCCCAGTAATGATTTCCACATTTCACTGCAAAGAGCCCCAAAGAAACGATGAAGAAATTCATTAGGTTCCCGAGTTAACGTTGTCAACTGCAGTGGAAGCTGAACTGTTCCCATCTGCTTGGTTACAGGCTCATGCATCCTGATTCCCTCACATCTACAAAGCCACCTGCACAGCTTTGAAGGGCAGAAGTAAACCAGATATTAGAAGTCATGTCTGCTCAGTTCCCGAGTCACAGGAGTGTCTGGGGAAGCCATGCATCCCTCTCTCAACAGCATCAACAGGTGGGGTGGGAGGTTGTTTACTCCATCAGGTCATTAGGTGAGCGACCATCCAGTATCCAGGCACTTTATTTTAACAGGGTGATTAATTCAGCAGCAGATTACGAGCTCTGCTCTGCTGATGATCAGCTGGACTGACAATGAAACAAGTGACATTGCTGCAGAAAGACAGCATCTCACCAGACAAGGCTTAATAAATGCTTTGTAGTGACATATACTCATCTCTGACCATAACACACATAGGGAGCCAGTACAGAAAAGAAAACTCAGTCCAGTTTGGATCTGCAGTGAAGAAGCACTTAAAAGATGGGCAGTACAAACACAGCAGCAGCCAACAGTGCCCAGTAAGAGGGTGGAAGACTCCTCAGTATCACTGCTTGTCAAGCAGATGTTTTCTTGTTGGCGTTTTAAGCTATGAAGGTGTAAGCATTGCTGAAAAACCAGTGAGCGGTTCAGCAAAAACATCACTGATAACTTTTCCAGGCTCCTCAAGCTTGTGTCCCAGTGCTTTAATTCCTATTACCACATGTATTAAAATAGATCCCCTCTTGGTTTGACTATTGACAAAGAAGCAGCCATTGAGTATGTTAATGCGGGCGACAAAGTAATGCCGCATGCAAATGAAGAACTGCCTGGCTTCGGTAACCAGAGCAGAGGAAGCTGCCGTTTGTTTAAAGCCCACAAAGCTTAGCTGAAAAACAAGTTTACACTTCATCAGAATAAATATCCTGTAGGAAATAAGTTTATTCATCGAGTTTGAAAGAAGTTTTTGTGGCGGCGCCTGCTGTCAGGTTTTACTAGTTTTAAGCCAAGTGCACCAAGAAACCTACTGACAGCTGCTCAAGTTAAATCAGACTGCTGCTGATAAAGCCACCGCAGACCCAGCGGCAAGAGTCAGATCTGAGCCCAGAGAGAGCTCCACTCTACAGAGGTGTATTTAAAAAAAACAAAACCAAGAGGAATTTATGCACATCCTTCACCAGTGGCTTTATAGGAGCCTTTTACAGTTGTTGTTACCATGCAGAAAGCATCTCTGTTTCGGAAAAGATCCTTCTCTCAAGAAAAGCTCACAGATGCTTCTTTTCTTATACTTCATGAAAACAAAAACAGGGCGAGGAAGTTGAGAAAAGCAGGCTGGGATTGACACATCGGAGGGGGAGGCACACGCATGCATTTGTGCGGGAAGACTGGCAGGAGCCTGCAATAGGAAGGGAGAAGCTTTCCGAGCCTTCAGGCTTAGCCCTTCTGTCACCAGAAGTTATGCCCGGCACTCCAAACCTAGCGAGGTTTTTTCCACTTAAGACCCCCTAATGCAACAGCCTGTGAACCAAAGGCAGCACAACCGCAGGGATTAACAGAACCAGTTCCCCTGGTTCAGTGGGAATTACGTTTACACAGCCTGTCCTGGGCAGCTGATATTTTATTTCTAGGCATCAAAATAGAGACAGCGAGATGCCGGGGAGAGAAGCTGTTCCTGTGAAGCTGCAGCCCAGAATTCTTTGGAAGCTGCTCAAAGCAAAATCCTGTTTATGCTACAAATGTTCGGTTTTAGTTCACCCTGCAAAATCCCCACCACCACACTATCATGGGCAAAAAAACCCCACCAGACTATCTTTTATACACAGCTGCCTAAACCACCAGCTCTCCAGCCCTCAGCTCCATTTCAGTGAAGTAAAGCCACAAGGACCAGCTTCCCCTTGGTTACAATTCAACGGGCACAAGATTTTCCAACCCAGCTATGCTCCTCAGATGTCCCGAGAAGGACGGGGGGAGGCCCCTACGTGTTGGCAGCATAAGAAGAAAGGATGTTATGATCTACCATAGCCAACTGACTGGAGAAACTTGTGTAAGCAGCCTACTGTTGGCATGTGCTACACCTGCAGCCTCCTGCCAAGTTTGCTAGCCAGAGCACGTCTGTTCGCACAAAGGCCGTCCTGGCTGTGCAGCACCGATGCTGATCATTATTGCGTTCCCAGCTCAAGTAAAGCTCCGTTGATGAAGGGCCAAATATTAAGTCTCTTAACACAAAAATACCAACAACTATAGGAAGCCCCAGCAGCTTAATTTATAGCGCTGTTGTATGTGAGCACTGTGCTGCATGCTCCGAAGGAGGCAGGCTTGTTCAGAAAGGTCATCCCTTGGACTAGAATAGCTGATACAGCTGGAAAAAGGACTTAAGCTTTTGGGCCCAGATGCCTTTCCAGGTCACACGGAAGCTTGCTGGCTGAAAAAACTCAACCTGCTGTAACTACAGCACTGCTAGATTGGGTGGGCAACTGAGAGCGGCAGAGAGAGTCCCAGTAACCCCCGTCTAAGGTTTGACTTTAAACCACTGGGCAACACAGCCTGCTCTGGTCTGGGATGAGCTATGTTACAGAAAGGGCTGATTTTCTGACAGATTCTGCTAGGTTTTGTCAGCAATAAACCCAGAAAGAATTACATCCATACTTCTGGGATGCAGCTATCCAGATGACATCCCCCCAGGCAGCAGCCCCTGCCTACACACCACTGCCAAAAGCTTCTGTGCGAATTCAAGGCCATACGGAAATCAAACACTTCAAAGTCTCCAAACTGATTCTTTCCACCAGCATCTCCTCCACATTGAGCCCATTTTCTGCCTTTGGACCTTGCCTGGTGTGTACGCAAGGCTTGGCAAAGCTGGCCTGCAGGAGTTTAAGTTGCAGGATCCCCTATTTCTCATCCCCTCCCACCCAGAGGGAATTCATTAGTTGTCCTGAGCCCCCTTGAAGCTATTTATGTATCTTCTTTATCTAACAGGAAGCCCCTTGTGCTCTGCTGCTTCTCCGGATTTCATACCCTTCTAACATCTGTGACAATTCAACTCGACAGCATTAAGCTGATGTTATATTATTATTAAGAGGCTACAGAGCTTGACATTTATTCACAAGGTAAGCGGGTGAGGTGTGTGCTAAAAATTCACCAAGGCTGCATTAAAGAAAACTCCTCTGAAAGCAGCTGCGAGGTCTGCGATTCTCTCATGAATTTCAAGAGGAGACTTTGGTAACTGTGACCCAAAAAGGCCTGTATCTTTTCATCATATAAAGTCTGTGTGCCTCCCACAGGGTAATTAAAAATCAAGTCTAACACCTATGACAACACTCCTGCCTGAACAGCCAAATTTGCAAGCTGAGCATAAATTTAGGCTACCTCATCTGATAGGACTTTACTCCCTGGCATGTGGAAAAGCAGCCCCTGTCCCAGAAGGCAGACAGATGTGTGGCACCATAACACAACACAAAGTTGCACAAGAGCCAATTATTCTACAGCAAGGAACAGCCAGGTCTCCTCATTCGAAAGGAAAGGTCCTGTAGAAAGAAAAGGGCCAAAAAATGAGAGCTACACAGATCCACATGCTTCTAAGCAAGTCTGCAGATACAAAGCCTTCCTGATCTTGCCTCATCCTATGCACGTGTTCTAGAAACGTTCCAGTCTGTGAGGTGGACAGTTGCCTCTCCCTTTTGTGAAGTCAGGAGTTACTCTGTACATCAGTTCAGGCAGCTCCCAGGCTCCGACAGCTTTACCTTCCGGACTAGCGCACAGGAAGGAGCTTATCAACCATTCTCTCTCTGCATTTCACCTTTCTGCTTCCCACTTCCTCTTTTTGAGAGACATTTAAGAAGTTGTTTCATGTTTTGATAATGCTGGCTCTGCATACAATAACTGGAACAGGCTTCTGGGAATGGGGCTAGTGAATTATTTGCTGCACACCTTTGAGAAAAGGTCTCTTGTTTCTTAATAAACAGGTGATATTTAAGCGGGAGAGGGAGAACACTGCATGCAGCTTAGCAACCTGCCAACAGGGTTGCTGAAAAATTAACTGTTCTTCCACTTACTACCTTGGGAGTTATTTGTGTTTATCCCCATCAGACTGCGAAAGGGACCAAACACAGTTGCAACATGGGTACAGGTCATTATATAGACGTCAGATCTTTCTCACCTTATATATCAGAGCTGAAAGAGAAGGATCCCTGCTACCCCCTCGCCCACCGGGGATCTTCGACAGTGGGTGAGGGGCATCAGGAGCACCACAGAGGCCCTGGAACAATGTGCCTGCAGCACTGCAGCTGGGGACAGTTACTCAAAGGTAAAATACTACTGCAAGAAAAAGAGAGAGAACACCAGGTTACATTAGCAGGGATCATATTTAGGATGCTACAGCTCCTCATAACCCCAAACCACTCGTATCCCTGCTCCTCCACAGCACCTGAGAGACAGCAGATCAGGGCTTTAGCACCCGGACATCTACATTAAAAATGCTCGCTGCCCAAGTTGTATCAGAAACCAGCAGTGTTTTGTTAGAAATGGAGGAGGGGCTTTGCAGCCAAGAACCCAGAGAGTGCTGAGCAACCTCATGCTAATAAGGGATGCCTGGAAGACTGCCAATAGCAGATGGCTGGAAACGCATGACCAGATGAGCACACATTTTCTATAGACAAATATCTACAAATAGATCAACAGGACCCAGAAGGAGGAGGTTTAAGTTTCACATTTTCAAAAAGAGGAGTGAAAGGGCTGGTTCTTCAGATATTTTCAACACGCTCTACAACGTCCAAGCTGACATTTTCATATGCAAATGAAATATCATACAAGCATCCTTCACCCCAGCCCTAAAAATTACAAGTCCACCCCACAGATCTACTTTTAAGAGCAAGAAAATAAGTTTCCCTTGCAGTTTCTGAGTTTGTTTGGATGTCCTACACACAGTCTTTCAGGATCACTTTGAACGCAGGCTTTAATATCTGCTCCAGCTTCTAGGAAGTTCATGAAAGCAAATTATTTTACTTCTGGAGCATTGCCTCCTTTATCAGTACCACAAAAGCTCTTTGCTGAGGCACAGCACAGAAGCAGTATTCCTCTAACAAAGCCTGCAAAAGCAACGCAGAGAAACCTGTCATTCCCCAGTGTTCCCATTATGAAACCCACAAATGCAAAGCTATGTAAACACCACCAAAATAAAGGGGGGTGTGAGGGTTTTCAATAAGCACATGGAGCGAGGAACAAGCCTATAATGGACAGACTCTGCAGATGTATTGACAACTTACTGTCTGCCCTAAAACTTATCACTTGAGCTGTTCCCGAGACAGTGTTTTTCCACTCTAATCCCTCTCCACGAGGGAGACAGGCTTAAGCATCCAAAGACCAAGTACTGAGCTGCACTATCAGAATCACCTGAACCGCTTATACAGTATGCTAGAACGGATACCAGACTGCAAACGAACTACTGAAATTTGGCATTTCTGAATGCCAAAAAATAGATCGCAAACACAGTTATGACACAGGCAGAATTTGCTAAGATCTTGGCTTGCCACCTCATACCAAAATAATCTTTCTACAGGAAACACATATATTCTTCCACCACATATGTCCTCCTCCTTCTCCAGGTTTGCTAGACTGGGCTCTTCAGCAGCATTCCCGTGTGCCATGGCCTACAGCAGACACTTCCTGGAGAAAAGGCTGTTTAAATACACTAGGAAAAGATATTAAGCAGTTGCAGTGAAGAAGTCTCAGGGCAAACCCCTTTGCACACATGCTCAGTGGTGTTTTGTGTTAATACAGTCCCTCCTCACGGCATGACTGGGGCTATCAATGGACCAGTGTGTATTCAGTAGTAGTGGACGTCGAGAGGCATGACAAAGCACTTTGCTGTGCCGTTCCCCACCCCCAGAAAGCTGTTGGCAGCTTTGTTTTTCCCTTCCCTCCTCCCTCACCCCCCAGTCAACAATGTACTATTGATAGCTCTCTCCAACTTGCAGCCAAGGCATCAAGAAGCTGGATAATGAAGTGTAGTTGTGGGAAAAGAAAAAAAAAAAAAAAAGAAAAAAGAAAAAGAGAGAGAGGCTGTAGTTTTCATGCAAAGCAGTTCAAGACACTTCCCAGTTTTGCTTCCTCTGGCACATGGAGAAGTCAAAACACAAGACCCCTTTAGCTGCTGAGCCCTGCCTGGGGCACTGGGGCTTCGCCTAGCCCAGACCTGCACGCCACCGCTACCCTCCCCAAAACTTCACAGTGGAAGCCAGCAAGGGTCCCGAGAGCAGCACATGCAGGGCAGCACCATCAAGCAATGCTGGGAAGCAAGCATGTGTGTGTGTGGGCACAGATTAAAAGAGGGTTTGCTTCCTCCAGATGCACGTTAGCACCCTGGGAAGAAGTTTATGCAAGCACCCGACAAAGTCCGATCCCTTCGTGCATCTGCGTGCGAGCAGCCCACTGCAACTCTGCTCTCTGAGGCCTGTTTATAGCTTAAAAACTAGGATTGTGCTCCCTTCTAGCCTCTCTTCTGAGAAGCTGCTTTCCAGCAGCTTGGTTTAGATCAAGATGCATTTAGATCACCAAGGGCCTTGCCCTGAAGAAACTCCCAAGCAGAAGCTTCTTGACAGAGTCCTGCCTGAAACGGGAGCTGGAAACAACTGTACATTTTCAGCCAGTGGGTATAATTTTAACTCGCTAAGCTTCCAGTGATCTCAACCCTGTGCCCTGTCCCTGGGAAGCGCAAAGGACAACTTGGCAACTTTTGAACCCTGTCATGGCTGCTCTTCAATAGCCCTTGCACCTGAAGCCCCAGGCCAGCACTGCTTTCTGACCATGACAACGATCAGCACCTTGGGGTCTAAAAGCTGCACATTTTCTTGGTTTTGGGGGTTTCATTTGTGCTGAACACTTAGACCAGATGGAAGGATCCATGTAGCTCCCCTGACATTACAAAAATGAAGTTTTTGTATTTGTTTTCTTTTTTGCCCCTTTACAAAACACTTAGCCCATAATAATAAGATATTATGCTGCCAGCCACTGCAAGTCACCTATTAAGGAACCTGATTTGAGGTGCAACTTGTAAATAACGATCTGATGAACGCAGCATAGCTCAAGTATCGACTGTACATACAACGGCCAAGAAACAAGGCTGTTTTACACATATCCTCCGGGCGCTTATCTACATGGTACGATAGAGGGTCAGGAAATGACACTTTTGGGACTCTAAACAACAGACACACGAAGATAATTTGGTCAGCTGAGAAAAACAGACACAAATCGAGTGAGTTCATGCCTGCTGATAACCAACCTGCCAGCAGAAATCACCTTTCCTTAGAGATGCGTGGGGATTGCGGGAAGGGAGGGCACAAACCCTCCTCGGCGATAAAGCCTTCTTATTAGCAAAAGGGTGCTCAGACACTCGCTGCCGAGGTGCCCCCCCGCTCCCCACCCCACCACAGCCCCGGGGAGCCCAGTCACCCGCCCGGGGGGGGGTCTCCCCCCACGGAGAAGCGCCGCTCCGATGGGGATTTGAACTCGGGAAAGAAAGGGGGAGAGGATCCACAGGGGGAGAGGATCCACAGGGGGAGAGGATCCACAGGGGGAGAGCCGCCGCCGCCACCCCCGCCCGCCTCAGCGCCCGCCCGCACCCCCAGGCCCGGCCGCCGCCGCTCTGAGGGGCGCGGAAGGCCGCGGCGGGTGGGCCCGGCGGTGCGGGGAGGGTGGGGACCGCGCCGCCCCGCACCTGTCCTGGGTGTTTATCATCCTCGGCTCGCTCCGGCTCGGCTTCAGGCTCCGGCTCGGCTGGGTCGCTCCGCTCCGTTCGCCGCCGCCGCCGCCGCCGCCCTCGCTCGCCGCCGCCGCCGCCGCCGCCGCGCTCTGACTGACCCCGCGGGCCCGCGCCCGGCCCCGCCCCCCTCCCCTCTCCTCTCCGCGCACCGCCCGGCCCCGGCCCCGGCCCCGCCCCCCCGGCCCCCCGCGCCGGGCAGCCTGGGAAACCGCCGCCCCAAACAAAGGCGCGCGCCGCGCCACGCCTACCCAGCGCGCAGGCGCGCCGCCCTCCACCACCTCCCCTATTCGCCCCGCCCCGCTTCGTGACGCTGCGGCGGGCGGCTGTTGAGGGTCGTTGGTGGCCGTTGGTTCTCTGAGGGGATCCCTCAACGTCCCGCTCCCGCCCGTGGGGCTGCTGGCAACCCCGCGAGTGGGCGGGGAGCGTGGGAACGGCGGTCCCTCGACGCCTGGCTCGTCTCACGGCCGGGCAAGGTGGCCATGAGGCAGGTGTCGGGGGAGCAGCAGGCCTGAGGGCTGGGAGTAAAGCCTTCCGCGACGTGGGCGGGGAGCAGGCAGCCTGCGGCCAGGGGTGTGAGGAAGGATGAGAAGCGGCAATGCCGTGACGGGAAACTGAAGCGTGTCTGCGTTGTTTCTTACAGTGGAAGAGGCCAGGGCCCTTAGGCTGAAGGCTTTCTGGAGGCTTTTTGGCTCCTGTTGAAGTGGTGGGAGAAGAGGTTGGGGAGCAGCGAGACTAAGTAATGAACTGCTGGGCCCCGGTGGTACCACTGCAGAACAAGCCACTGGCTCTGATGTGTGGTATACTGCTTAAAGTATGATGCTAGTGCTTAAAAGGTGGCATGGGGAACTGCAGGCTCATAACCTGGATGAATAGGAGCTAGAAGAAGGAAGAGAAGAATAAATATGTGGATAACAGGATGTTGAGCTGCCCATGGCAGGGCTCTGCAGGGGCTCGTGATGAGCAGTGTACCCATAAGGGAAAGTGGCAGTCACCTGGACAAAGACGAGGAGCCTGAAGAACCAGGCAGTGCAAGTAACTTGTGGGCTTCAGTCCTGCAGAGTTTGGTGGGTGCTGAGCCTTCACATGGGGTCAGAATCCAAGCAGTTTGCTGGAAGAGAAGCTCTCAAGACCCTTTGGATGCAAGCCCTGCATGTTGGAGTCCTGGAGAAGTTCACACATACTCACCTGGTCTCACACTGTCTGCCTGGTGTTTGCAACACATCGGAGAAAACAGGCCTGTCCCCAGGCGGGAGCAGAGCAGGCTCCTCAGTGACATGTGTGGCAGTGCAAGGTGCGACGGCCTGAGCGGGCTCGTGGACTCCAGGATTTGACAGGCAGCCCTTGGCCTGGGCTTCCTGGTTCCCAGCGTGGCGACACTGGCCTTTGCTCGGCAGGAAGTGACCAGCTGTTCTGCAGAAAGCTGGACACTGGCCAGAGCCTGAGTTCAAACAGAGCCCATTAAATGGCCTTTTCCCCCTTCCTCCGCGTTTAAAGCCCTGCTTGCAGCCATAGTTCTATTTATAATATGCAGGAAAAGCAAGCTGAGACTTTCCCACAGTGCAGGCTTCTCAGGCGATTGTTGTTCGGGAAGCTGGAATGTACACGGTATTATTTTTGTATCCCCCCAGGAAGGTTTTTTTTTTAATTGCGTGTCACTCCGTGTCCCCATCTGTGCTGAGCAAAGTTTGCGAAGTGCAAGGTCTCCAGCTGCTGCTTGTGGCTCTCGAATGCTTTGCTGCGGTGCCGCTGGTTCAGGTGTGTCTGCCTGCGTGCCCCTGTTGGGGAGGGTGGTGGGTGCTCTGAGAGACATCTCGATAGCCAAGGGGCTCGAAGCCAAAGAGGTTGTCACTGATATCCCCTGTCTTATTACTGAACCCTGGGAGCACCTGTCATGGGCAACAAAGTTGGTGAGGGGCCTGGAGCACAAGTTTTATGAGGAGCGGCTGAGGGAACTGGGGTTGTTTAGTCTGCAGAAGAGGAGGCTGAGGGGAGACCTTATCACTCTCTACAGCTACCTGAAAGGAGGTTGGAGTGAGGCGGGGGTCGGTCTCTTCTGTCAGGTGGCTGGTGATAGGACGAGAGGAAATGGCCTCAAGTTGTGGCAGGGGAGGTTTAGGTTGGATATTAGGAAGAATTTCTTTACTGAAAGGGTTGTCAGGCATTGGAACAGGCTGCCCAGGGAAGTGATTGAGTCACCATTCCTGGAGGTATTCAAAAAGCGTGTAGACAAGGCACTTCAGGACATGGTTTAGTGGGCATGGTTGACAGTTGGACTCAATGATCTTAAAGGTCTTTTCCAGCCTAAATGATTCTGTGATTCTATGTCTCTTGCTTTGTGCCTCAGTGTTCCCTGTGTGCAGAGAAGGGAAGACAGTAATCCTGCTCAGAGAAACGGGCTCATCATTGATGAGCCTGGGTTTTGGCAATGAGAAGTGCCGTTGCGTCGCAGTTTTGGGGTGGCGCAGAGACGCCAGGTGAGGCTGGGTGTGACGACTGGGTCGCAGTGTCACGATTGGTTAGGCACTTGCTCGTCACTTGGCAACACTGCCTGCAGCACTCGTGGCTTTCCTTTTCCCTGCTCTGCAAGGCCCTGCACCACTTTCATTCTCACCTGCACAGGAGGGTGTTTCTGCTGTCCCTTGCTTGCTGCCCTTGCTATAAGCAGTGAGGCTCTGCTGGGTGCTGCCACCCTTCTATCAGCTGAACTGTCACCCTTCTGTCCTTTTGTATATTTCAAATAAAAGCCGTTTGCAGGCAGCTTCCCAGTTCTGAAAGCTCTGTGCATGATTTAAGCCTGGTAGCCCGAGCGGCAGCCCCAGCAGAACACTAGCCGTCTCTGCCATGCTTCAGTTCTGCCAGCACCGTGTCGCTCCTTTGTAAAATTGTTTCTGCCGTGTCCTCTCCTGGCCTGGAAACAGTTTTATAGCCCTGCCCGGGGTTTTGGCAATGAAAAGTGCTGTTGCGCCCTGGTTTTGTATGAGTTTCTTTTTGGTAGAGCCAGTCTGATGTAGGATGGGCGCCTTTCATAGCTTTGCTGCTTGTCACACTGTGTTTTGGGATTAATTATCCCAAATTCTAGATGTGGAACAGATGACATCTGCAACCTTTCTATTTTAGAGGCTTGCAAACAGTAGTTGTGCATCTCATTACTTATTGTGATTAATTGTGGACTATGTAGCTCTTAAACAATCCATCAGGATGAACTACAGAGAGAAGTGATACATCTTTTGCCAGCTAGGGAATGGAGACCCAGAGCTCATTTGTGCCTGGAGCTGGTGACCACTCATGGGCTGGGGCTGGGCCGGCAGGTAGCCCCAGCCTCTCTGAGCTGCCTGACAGTGAGACGGAAGACGCTAGATGGAGACAGGCGAGGACAAGACAACAGGAGGACAACTGCTTGGTCACAGCCTTCTTGCACATGGGACGGAAAACAGAGACGCTGCCCAGATGTTGAGGGCTGTGGAGGAAAGCAGGGTCCCTGCGGGACAGGCCATGTCTTGAACATTTGCTCCGTGTTCTTCTTTGGCTGCAGTCCTGGCCACACTGTCTTTGCCTCTGTGTGAGAAACAGCCAGAAGCGAGTTCACCCGCTCAACCGGCTCCATGGCAATGCAGTCACAGGGTCTCTTGCTGACCTTGCAGCGATGCGGCCACTCAGATAAGGAAAACGGCGCTATTTCAGAGGCGGTTGTATCAGGGAAGCGGCGGGCTGTAGCCCTTCCCTGTGCCCGTTCCCCCAGAGAGTACCACATGCCTGTCCTTTGGCTGTGCCCTCCCCGTTGGAGTGAAGCGTGGCCAGCATTGGGGTGCACAATAGGTGCCATGTCCAGCCAGAGCCTCAGATGCAGTTCCTCAGTACCCACAGCAGCGCTGCATAGCTGGCTCTGTTTGAAAGGTGTTGCCTAATGGAAAACACTTCCAAACGCAAGTTTCAAAATAGAGATAGAAAAGGGTTGGTAGCTTTATATGTAATTAATACCCTGTAGTTATTTAAAAACATCTTTAGAAACATGTCATTCAGAACTTTCTAGGGCTGTATGGATATCTGGGAATGTAATTATGTTTTCAACAGCAGCCTTTTCATCGCCTGTTTTGTGATTGCTTTTTTTTTTTTTTTTTTTTTTAATGTGAGGTTCTTGTTTTGCTAGGGGAAAAATAAAAATGAACACTGCCAGGGAATTTTGTTTTCATACCTCGGTCCTCCCAGCCCAGCTGCCAGTTTGGTCTTCCTGTGCCAACATGTCTATATCGTGTTAACAGCCATAGCAGCACCAGGAGTGTTCCTGGGATTTTCTCTCCCTGTGTTTCTAGGTGAGCCATGGATAAATCCCCTAAAGCCGGTCCATCTGTGCAGCCATGAGGCTGGAATCATGTCTTGAGATTTTCATGCAAGTGTCCATCTTGGAGGTGGATTTTAATTGTTTAAACTGTTGGACTGTTTAGCATCGCTGACCGGTGTCTCCTATCTGCTTCACATCTGTAACAAAAAGAAGAGGTTCCTTCCAAGCTGTGCTGATACAGTTTTCTGCTGTTCCTTTATATTTCCAATGGGATGAGTTGATTCCTTGGCAGGCCTGCCTGGAGCTAGGGGTCAGATTTAAGGCACATTGCTGACATCAATGGCTTTCTTTTTTAATGAGCTTTGTCAGAATTTGTTATTTAGGCATTAAGTAGTTCCAGCACAGAGTTCACACATGAGCTGAGTTGAAAATCTGCTAGGTGTGAATTAGTGATGAGAGAAAAGCAGGTCAAGGAACGTTGTGTTTCAGAGCACGCTGAGCACCAAGCTTAGCTTGGGCGATAACTGGCACGTCCAAGGCCTTGAACCGGGGTATGGGCAGAAGAAGGAATACAGAAATTGTGGCAAGGGATGGCTTCCTTCTGCTGTGCTCTGAAGAGGCATCGTCCTTCTTTGTGCCAGTGGGATGTGCATCAAAGGTGTTCTCGTGCAACATGAATCTGGGGTGTGTTGGGGTGGGATGAGGAGCTGGATGGTGTCAGGGGGATGAGAGCTGGTGATAGCACACCACAGGACGGGTCTCTTATGGACTTGTGTGTCACTGATGAGCCCTGCGCTCTGGGATGATGCTCTGGGCCAGTGCCAGCACCTTTGCAGATGCTAGAGAGGGCTCTGTTGGGATGATGGGATGGGCATGGGGTGAGATGCTACTGTGGAAGGCATGCCAAAGGAAGTCCCTAACAAACCTGCTGTCCTTCCAAGCACAGAGTGTTGGGATGGGTTGCCCTGGAGAGGCAGGCAGGGGTTTTACCAGGAAACACTGGAAAAAAGGCGGTCCCTCTACCCGTGATCTCCTGGCATAACCGAACCTGGGGATGGAGCGTGATGGAAAAAGCAAGCCGTGAAGTACAAAGCCTACAGCAAAGATGGGAACGCGTAGGTGTGAGGTTCAGGCATGCGGCTCCCAGCTTGAGACTGCGTCAGCCGAGAGCTGGCAGCAACGCATACCTGTGGGAGCAGTGCTCTCCCAGCAGAGGTTAGCTTGGGAGGTCACCTCTTTCTTGGTGAAAATAAATGGTCCTGTGTTTCCCTGCCTCTGTTTCCCCTGAGGGAAGCTGTTTCTCTGTGTCATCCATGCTCCTCTGTGCCTGGAGCTCTTTTCCTTGGCTGTTCATGGAGCAGGTCATGCTCCAGGACATGGCCAAAGCCTCCCAGTGCAGGGTCTGGTGCATGGCACCAAGAGACAAAAAGGGGGGAAATCTGAGGACAAATTGGTGAAAAAGAGCACACAGGAGAGCATGCAGGTGGTGAGGAGGTGTCTTGCTGCTGGCATGTTGCAAATCTGAATTCAGCTAGGTCTTTGTATTGATTTTTGTAAAAGCTCTTTCAATTATTTTTACAATAGGCTCATCTTTTCTGGCACATCTCTGCTCCCCTTTTCATTTAATACAGGCATGGCAGGCTTCGTTTCACCTCTCTTCAGTCATCTGCATGTGAACCAGGAACGGGCAGCTCCACTTGAGAAAAACAAGTACCTTCAAGGTGTCTTGTCTTGGCTCCTTTCAGATGCTGCATGAAGATGAGATAAATGGAGCTGGAAGTGTTTCTAATACAGCTGCCTGCACTTAGCCAAAAATCAGGCCCATGTACTGTCTCTGTACAACGGGACTTGCTTGGAAACAGGTTTTACTTTTCTGTGTGGTTTTGGTGGTTCGGGATATGTTCCTGTGAATGGAAATGGGTTGTGGAAAAGGATGTCTGAGCGGTATGTCAGTGTGAAAAGGCACGACGATGATGGGAGGCACTGCTAGTCTACTCAAAAATCTGAAAGGCATCTTGGAGTTGCATTTTTAAGACCACAAGCTGACTGCACATTGCAAGAAGGACAATCTAAAAGTTAAAGCCTTGCATCTGCTCATGGCATTTCTCAGTATCTGAGCAAGGCTTCTTAGAAATTTCATATGATAAGCATTCAGAACTGTCTTGGGGGAGCTTGTTTTGTATCATTTGTCTTAACCTATGGCGATACTGTAAACTAAGAAATCTTGGAAGGGACGTCTGGAGTCCCTGCAGATCTGACATCCTGAAAGCACCGTCTCAAAACTCCCTAAGCAGAGGGTACGCGGTGGTGAGGTGATACCGGCACCAGGGTAAACCTTGCTCTCCCATCATTTTAGCAGCACAGATTTAAGCAGACTGAACCTAGGGGTGGGTCCTGTGGGTATGACACCTGGGTTTTGGTCCCATCCTCCAGTGGGGCCCACGTGTTGGTGTTTGGAGGCAGGTCTTGGGGATGCTGCACAGCGGCGCTGGATGCCTTGGCATTCCCGTTCCCACAGAGTCGCGCAGGTGGTTCAGAGCCGAGGATTCGCTCACGGCTGCAGAGCGCCTGTTTGCTGACACCTCTCGAGCTGACGGTGAAACTGTTGGAAACGGAGAGCTGAGAAGCTTGAGGACCTGTCCAGGCAAAACACCTCCTCCATTTGCTTTAATAATTTTGTTTTTCTCAATTCTACACCCCCATAGTAATGTGTCCAGGCCTGTTTTAATGCACTGGATCATTCAGAGGCTTCATTTGAGGTCTGGTATCCAGATATTTCTAGAACCTGATCCTGCCTCTGTCCCATCCTCTGCAAAAAGTTGATGATATTCTTCTCTTTCTGTGTCATACGTGCAAACATGGACTTCGCCGCCTGGGCTTGGGGATGCGCTCCCTGCAAAAACCCCAAAGCTGCATGCTTGGATTCTTCTCTTTTGTGGCTCTCTGTGCGTATGAGGCTTCTGCTCGGTGTGTTTCCGTTCCTGTGCAGTTGGATTCGTAAAGCTCATGTTTTCGCAGCCCCGCAGGAATTTGCAGGCTCAGTGAAATTGCTGGGGGCTCCCTGCTGAGGCTGGCTGGGTGTTAGCCCTCTGGATTGTTTGCAAATGGAGGCAAAGAGCTGATGGAAGAAAATTTTTCCACAAAGTTGCCTGCCTTGCTCATGGCCTGGGAGCTGAAGCATGGTTTCTGGCTCCTCTCTACAGTTGCACTGTGTTAACTGCAAGCAAGGGTGCTGCTAACCCTCAAGTTGCTGATTTTCTGGAGATGAGCTCCTTTATATTTTCCAAATACTGTTAGAACTGTTCTCTGGATAGTTTTATTATGGATGTATGCATACGTAGGTGCTTGTCTCCTAGAAGTTTGTGCTTTATGGTGTAACGGATGTTTTTCCAAATGATGTAGGTCAATTATTTATTCAAAATATGGATAGCTAAATTGCTTCATACAATACAAACTTCAGTCCTTTTCTTTCTATTGGCTGTTTCAAACCCACTAAATACACCTTTCCCTAGTGTTTCAAAAGTTGCTGTATTCTGGGGTTTTTTAAGTGTGATTTAAAAATTACATTCTTTATTTGAATCAACCCCAGAAATCACTGCTTGGGCACGCAGAGGGGGAGAAATGTCTTGGATTCTGGAGGAGTCAAAAGTTTAACTTAGTGGATGGAGGGCAGTTTCTGATAAGAATGAGAAAAATTCTGTGAGCTCTTTTACGACCAAGGTCTGCACTATCTTGGTAAAAGACTCAAAAGCTCAAAACTTAGATCACCTGTAACTCTGGTAGCAAACTGGTAGAAAGGAAGTAAAATCTGGGTTTCTTATGCAGTTTCCTTTTAAGATCGATGACAAATGGTTTGTTTTTTATCTTGCAAAGAAGACTGCAGACCCTTGGGGGGGCTGTTACCGTACATTCGTAGCAAGCTGGGTGGGATGGGCACCCATGTGGGAGCAGGGAACACTGCTGGGAAGGTTTTGTGCACCCACAAGGTGGGAGAAGAGGATCTCCAGAGCATTTCTTTTGTTCACAGAGCACCCGTGAGCACTCGTGGGTGCCTGAAGTGATGTTCTTTGCTCCCCTGCCTGCGTCTGCCTGATGGGCAGTGCCTGCCTGCCCTGTCTCGTGCGAGTGCTTTCGCTGGCGGGTTCACTGCAGGGGTGTGTACTGTGCATTGTTTTCCAGCATTGTTATAATAGCAATGGAAAATGGGCTGAAGGTTTGTCAGGTCAGAACAGGTCCAGATGCCAAACTTTTTCATACCGATTACCTTGCAGTTCTTGTTCCAGGGAAGTGTTATTTGAACACAGCTTTGCACGAAGAATGGAGAGAGGAAAGAAACAAGGGGGAGACAGGAAAAGGGCCTCCCCGGGCTCTGCACAGCTTAGCTTGCGATTTGGGAGAGACACCTTTGTGTTGCAGGTGACGCCAGCTGGATTCATCCTGGTGTGTCGGCCACCAAGAGAAGTCCCTGAGAAACCAAATGCCTTTTTCTTCAAGACCCTATAGCTAAAAATGTTTCGAGAGACGTCTCTCCTTCAGGAGACCCAGAGCAGGTGCATGGCTGGGCTGTAATGCTGGTGTCTTTGTGTACAGGGGCAGCCTGCCATCCCTGGGACTTCAAGTTCCAGCTGCCAAGTGAGCCCAAGCTCAGGAAAGGTCAAAATGTTTTGCAAGAAGGAACTTGAGAAAATGCCCATCAAACAGCCGAGTACAGGATTCATGAGCAGGCCATCTGTAGTCCTTTGAAACACTGATAAAAAGGTTCATGAGCTACCTGCATGGAGGACATTCCCAAATAGAGTACCAAAAGCTGAGTGTGCACATGATGCTGGAGCTTGCCCGTAGGTTTAGGGTGTGGATAAAGGTACTACACCCATTGGAAGCCTCACTGCAGACCATATTAGCTGGTAGGAGAGCATGCTGTCCTGTGAAGGGGACTCATGAAGCCTCTCAAAGGGAAACTGGCAATTTGGATCCTTTGGATTTGAGTTTTTGCATAGCTCTGCCTCGCCATGGGCGTGATGGGTTGCATGCAACGTACCTAAGATAGATGCCACTAACAGCTCTGGTGCCCAGCATGCAAGGGCTGAGCCTGACCAGGAAAGCATCCTTGCCCCCTGCCTCCTCCTGCACATCTCTGCAAGATGGGATAGGAACCACTGCAAGACCTGCAGTGGTTCTGCACCAAATTCCACCTCCCGGAGTGCCCCCTTCAGCTGGCCTTTCAGGAGTGAGAGGAGGTGGTTTTGGGCTGGAGCCAACCCTGGGCATTTTGCAAAATGTCGTATAACGGCTCTGCTCAGGGCTCAGCCTTGCTCTGCACATCAAGGAGAGATCGCTTGAGACCAAATTTCCTGAGGCCTGCTCTTCTGGGGCATCTGCAGACCAGTTGGGTGGCAGGCAGACCAATTCCTGGCCACGAATGGATCCCACCCTGGGTGTCACGGCTGGGGGGAATGCTGCACAGAGGCCGTTCCCAGGCTGGGGCCAGCTCTCAGACTCTCCTTCCACCCAAATCGCAGTGCTTCCGCCACCACGTCCCCGAGCCATCCAGTGGCCGCCAGCCGCAGGAAGTGCAGCAGGTCGTGGGAACTGGCCTGAGGACAGGAGGCTGAGGCGCCGCAGGAGCCAAGAGCAGCGCCCTGACACACTGCCTCTACTCCGCCGGGTGAGGAAGCGTGAAACGACCTGAGGAGCTGTGGTGCACGGGGTACGCGCACCACCAGCTCAGGTATGTGGCCCCTCACGGGCTGGCATCGTGCGTGGATGCATCCTGCGCACGTGTTCCTGCGATTGCACCCCAAGTGCCCCTCACGAAAGTGTGGGTGCCCAGCACCCCTCTTCACCCTGTTCCTTTCTCAGCGGTCGCTCCCACCAGCCATACCCCCCATCTAAGCGGGTGCGGGGCGCTGCATGAAGCTGGGCAAAGGCGCAGGTTATTACGGACCAGCTGAAATGTCTCATGTGCCTTTTAATATTTCCCTCCTTTTTATTAAGTGAGGAGCCTCTTCTGAACACTAAAACCTCTGAGTACATGGGAAATATTAAAGTGCTGCTTTTGGCTCTGCCAGCATCTTTTTTTAAGCTTTTTAAAAACTATTTGCCAAGTTCTGCTTCAATTGATCGAAAAATGGTGTGTTTTGGAGTTCCTCATCCCCCAGATCTCTCCCAGGACTTGCTGGGGCCATCATCCTGCTGAAAGAGCCCCAGGAACGTGGGCACAGCAGTACCCCGTCCTTGTCCCCGAGCGCAGCCTTGTCAGGCCCGTTTCCCCCATGGCCCTGTGGTTTTTTTTTAGGGGATATTCAGCTCAGCCACCATCTCCCAGCTGTTTTGCTCAGTGTGTTTCTAGCTCACTTCTCTTGCAGCAGGGCTGGATGCATGCAGGGAGGGTGGTTTATTTGGGATTGCTTGGAAGCCAAAGGGAACAGCAATGGGGGGGGGGGAAGCAAAGGCAAAATGCAGACAGAGTTTTTCTGTAGAAATTTCTATTGGTGTTGGTGAAAAAATAGTAACTTTCTGGCCCAAAGCTGTGGTTGCCATTCTCTGTCGGCCCCCTGAGCTGCGGGGTGGGCGCAGCCACGGGATGGCGGTGTGCTCTCGCGCGCACAGCACCATCCGGCTCCACCGTGTCTGGGCCCCTGGCCAGCTTTGGTGCAAGCAGAGTGTTCTCTGTGCGGGACCATGCCCGGTAGGTGTGGGGTGGATTTCCAGGTGCTTGGTGGGTGTATTATTTTGCAGCACTCCTCGTCTGCTCAGCATTTCCCTGGCTGGTGTCAGTCACTGAGGGTGTCCAAACTGGGCTGCGATGGAGTGAATCCAGGTGTGAGAGTGATGCTGAGGGGGCTGCACCCTGTCTGCCCCACTGCTGGAGGGGAACAGTGTGGGGTGGGGAGTCCCTGGGACCAAACCCGTGCCTCATCTTCACCCTACAGCCACCCTGCTCCCTCTGTGCCCCAGCTCCAGGTAGCCTCTGGACAGTGTCACTTATCACCTGGTCTTATGTCTCTCCCTTGGGCCTCTGTCCCCTACATTCCCACTAGTGATTGCGTTTTCCTCCATTGTATGAGGTTTAAATCAACTCCTGGGTGATTTTCCCATGGCCTCGTAGCGGCACAGATGGCAGGTGTGGACCAGGAGGGTTCCTGGTCTCAGGAAGGTGACACCAGGACCAGCGCTGTGTCCCAACGCTGCTGGTGGTGGAAATTGAGAGATTGTTGCATTTAAATCCCACTTGCTAACACCTGAAATTTTGGGGGCTCGAATATATTTTCAGATGTTGTCATGCAAAACCAGGTTCTTCTCACCAGCGTCCTTCACACCCTGGTCCCCGCAGCAAACTCCTGCTAGAGGAGGACATGGAGCTGTGTCACCTGCAGTACCGCATAACTTTTGTTCTTGTCTTTTGTCTCCCTGCAGTGGTTTCACACTTTGCCCTGGAGATGTTGGCTCTCGCCGTCTGGGGTCGCACCGGCTGAGGCACAGCAGAGGTTTGTTTCCTTCCAGTGCGACGGTTGGGGTCACTCTTTCACAACGAGCGTTTTTCTCCCGAGTTGCGCTTTCCAATACGACAAACTCTGAGCATTGCATCCTGTTAACGTTGTGCCGGCTGGGGTTTCAAGCTCTCGGGACTATGTTCTCTGGACGAACGCAGGGTCAGCAATATCTTTGATTTTAAATAGTGCAGCCACACGGGAATAAGCTTTTTATGTGGCCTCAGAAGCTCGATGAATTAGTGTTCAAGCTCCCTCGGCTTCTCCGGGTCTGGATCCAGCAAGGGAGCTGGGATCTGTTCATTGTCTGGCCGCTCCTGGCTGTCATCAGTGGGGAGGGAGTGATGTGGCTTAAGCTTACAGCGTCATCCCCGGATCTGGCACATGGACTCACACCGTGGTGTTTGTCACGGTCACTTCAGCCTCCTCCTTGGCACCCCAAAATCTCTGTGGTCCTGGGACATGGGGGTGATGCCAGGACCATGCTGGGCTCCCAGTGGGGAGGGCTTATCCCATGTTTGGTTCCCCCCCGCCGGACTTATGATTTCTCCCAAAAGGGCCAGTGGAAAATATAATTAGAAAGCAGCAGCAAAAAAAAAACCCAACCAACGTTATGGCTCTGTCCTGGCTGGCAGAGATGGGGGATCTCCCCAAAGCTTGCATTCCACCCCTTCCCTCACCCCTGCCCATCTCAGCTCCTTCCCCAGCTGCTTCCCCCACCTTGGCAGTCCCCAAAACACCTTCTTGGTGTGAGCAAGGCGCAGACCCACCGAACCCATCGTTGGCCTGCCAGCACGTGCCCTGTGGCACCCGGCCCATCTGGGGAGAGGAGCTGATGCCACTGCGGTATGTGAGTCTGGCTTGTGGTGGGCACAACAAGGCCCCCCTGGGGGCCAGGCTGAAGCCTGCAGGCTCTTCCCTAAAGACGAGGGGCCGGGGGCAGCCAGGCTCGAGCATCCTCAGGGGGTCCGGCCATGCTGCAGTCCCGTGTGAACATGGCCTCTCCCAGCCCACCCGGGCATGCGCGACCATGTGGGAACGTCCTGTCCTGGTGGAGGAGGTGGGGGAAATGCGGGGGTGGGAGCAAAGCATCGCCCGGCGATGGGAACCGACCACACCGAGGAGGGGGTCTTCAGGGATAAATTTAGTGGCAGCGAAAGAGCCCAGCTGGCTCTGACTGGCTGCATGATGAGCCAAGCGTGCCAGGAGCGTGCGTGGCTCCTGCCGTCGTTGGGTGGCAAAGCCCTGCCAGAAAGCCCTGAACACCCATGTTTGAGGGGCAGGAGGATAGGGTGGGAAAGGGGTAGCGCCGACACATGCAGCCACAGGCAGCCAGACCCCATTGGCAATCCTCCTCGGTGGCTCAGTTATCGCTCTAGGAAGAGGAGCTTGGAGAAGACGTACCAGGGCTGATTTGGGAAGCAGATTGCCCAAGTGCAGGGTGCTTTGCAATTCCAGGGCACTGGCTTTGTGGTGTTGGGCCAGGGCCTGGCAGTGCTGCTCATCGGAGGATGTGCCCAGTGTTGGAGAGCCAGCCCCAGCCTGGCACCATGAGGGAGCCATGAGAAGATAATTTGCTTTATTAACAGCTGGTGGGGGCGGTCCCATCTGCTGAGCGTGGGGACCGACCAGGCCTGGTGACACCCTGCTGCCATGTCACAGGGGACATGACACCAGCAATGTCCTGGGCCTCGCTAGATGGCCAATGCATGGTGGCGCCAGCCAGACGGTCCTCCTGGCCTTGCAGTGTGGCAGGGAGGTGTCAAGTGCCATATTTGCTCGGGCAAAAATATTTTCCCCTCTGGATTTGTTCCTTACACAGGGGCAGTCCTGAACGGTGCTCCCTTGGGAGATGGTGCTGGCAGGGAGCTTTTCATGCTGCTCTTTATATATTTCCCTATGCTCCCTGTTGTGCCGATCCTGGAAATCCCGTCCCCCAGCTTTTCCTTTGGCATTTGCACCCCTGGCCCAGGTTGGGTGATAGCTCACCTGCTGCTGCTGCAGCGCTCATCCCGTCTCTTTTCCTCCCATCCTGTCCCTTCATCTCCCTTCTCATGAAGATGTTCACAAGGACACCTGAACATCTCCTGGAGAGGAGACCGGGCTGGGATGTCAAGTCATGCCACCCTCTCCTTGTACCCAGCGTGTTGAATTGGCTGTGGAAAACCAGCCTGTTCTGACAGAGCCGGGCATCCCTCCTTCCCTGCATCGGTGCTGCTGCCCGGAGCTTTCACAGGCAATTTTCCGCTGGCCTCTTCATGCTGAGCAGAATCATTTTGTGCTTCTCTCCTGTGTCAGGCAAACACTTGGCATGGTATTAATTAACCTGGTTAGTCATATAACCATAGTGCTGGACTAAACATTGTTTAAACTGATGAACCCGAGCCTCAATTCACTAGCTCCTTTCTACTCCAAGATACTGTGGCTCCACGGAGGGGGAAGGTTGCACTGTCAGCTGCCCTGCGGAGAGCTGAAATGCAGAGGGCAACGAAGGATTTGCAGGAGGTGAAGGAGCCCTGGCACAAGCTCTCCAGGGCTGCAGTGCTCTGGGTATTCCCAAAGGCTTGGTTTGGGTTTGAAGGTGGTCGGCTTTTGGGACCGTGCCGGCACCCTTTGCTGCTGCAAGTGCCAGCAACGCTGCCGTTCCTTCCGCCTCGCCGAACGGCAGCCGGCCCGAGATGGAGCCTGTTTAATTCAGCAAGTCATAAATTCATAATGCTTATTTACCACGCAGCGCCATGAATATTTGATAGCGGCCACCGGCCTGCTGCAGCGCGGCTTGCGGAGGAAAAGGAGGTGGGTGATGGGGGGCTGATGATGGGGCTGGCACAGAGCAGGGCTGCCCGGGCTAGTGTGGCTGTGCCAAGATGGGGCTGGAAGGATGTGGGCTCCTCCTCCAGCCCTGCAAACCTGCCAGTGGTGGGATGAAGCTGTGATGGCTCTGCGGAGGGATGCGTGGGGGCCGGGACGGCAGCTGGAGGCTGTCAGGTCAAGGGAAGAATGAAGCAGGGAGCTGGGTGCAGAGGGGGGAACCCAGTGGATTGGTGATGAAGGGGGAAATTCTGAGACCCCCTTGGTGGGGGGAACAGACTTGCCTGTCCCCAGGGTGTCCCAGGGATGACCAAGGGGGCTGCCCCATATGTGGCGCTTGATGCCGGCACCGCTCGATGCTGGGTCTGCTCGGCAGTGGTTCGGTGATTAGCGCCATGAACTCGGGAAGCCCCTTGACCCCTGACCCTGGCTCACTAATTGGCTGTGGGGAGGAACATTGCCGTTTGTGGAGGGGTAAGGAGGAAGGAAACCTTCTCCCTGAGAGCTGCCGAGACTTCAAGGAGAAGGCATGGGTGGGGGAGTTCAGTTGTGCAAAGACAATATTTTGCAGTTCACTCCAAAAGAGCCTCTTCCTGCTTATGGATCTTGAGTGTTTTGCCCATCGTAAGCAAAAGCTGTTGCAGTCAGCGCCCCCCCTGCAACTCCTGCTGGGCCCCTGCTCCGCTCTGGCAGTACCGAGGGTTGCCTTTCTTGCTCTCTTGCAGAGGGCTGCTCTCTCCTGCCTTCCCTTCACCCAAGGTCCCCGCTCCCTTGGGTGTGCGAGGGTGATGGAGGGAGCCAGGCACGGGCTGTACCCCTGGAAACTCTGGGCTCCCCCACGAGCCATCCCAGCTTCCCACCAAAGGGCCGCAGTGGCGGGGGACAGTGTGCAGAGTGAAGGCTCGGCAGCTGATGGGATGTGATGGCTCCAGCTGGGCATGCGGCTGCAGGTGGCCATCACGGGGTGGACAGGGCTGAGGCAGCTTGGAGGTGCCCCGGTGGCTCGGTGCCTTCCCCAGCATCGCTCAGTGAGCACCAGGGGCTGTGGCATGCTGCTGATAAGGTGGCCCTCAGCCACCAGAGCTGCGGTGGCACCCGCTCTCTGAGTGGTTCACCGCTTTCCCCGCCATGCTGAGACAAGCCAGGCCAGCCCGAGTGACAGGTCTCCCCTTTTACGGTAGCTTTTATCTGTCCCTGGGGAATGTGGCCCCAGCACCAGCTCAGCCTGCAGCAGCACCGCCGACAGCCGTTCTGCCTTCCCTCCTGATACCCCAAACTTTCCCATCAGCTGGCCATGTCCCTGCTCCACTGGCTCCCGGACCCACAGCTGCCACCCCCGGGGGATGTAGCAGGAATTAAAGCCCCTTCCCAGCACATTGCGGGTCCTGCGCTGTGCTGGCTTTGCTGGGAATGAAGAGGACACATGTCCGGTGGTGGCTTGCAGCTCCGTGCTGGATCAGGGACAGTGGGGTGCCAGTGCATCCTTGGGTGTTGCATCTCAGAAACCCCACAGCCTTTACTCTGCCCCGGAGGCTCCCCCAGCTCGGACCTGAACTTTTCACCCAGGACGTGACTGCACACACTCCCCTGGTCGTTGCAACACCGGCGCCGGTGGAGCTGCTATCAGGGCTGTGGCTTAGGGGATTTGGGAGCATGGCAGACATGGGCAGCTCTGTTTTAATTTACAGTGACAAATGTTTATGGGCCTCATGCTAAAGCCCATACTTCACCGTCACTGTGGTTAGCGTCCTCCTCTTACAGACTAGAAGGGACCAGATCGCTGTGGGCTGGTGCCAGGCGAGGGGTTTCCCAGGACAGCGTGCATATCCTCTGTACCAAACACTGTCACCTTACCCCTAGAGTGAGCCCAAAACGTGGGGTGACAGTGTAGGAGCACAGCGACCACGCCGCTTGGAGAGCATGAGCGAGACGGGTCAGCTGAGAGGAACTGGGAAGATGGGGTCTGTCTCAGTGTTTGCTGGGAAACAACTCTAAAGTGACGTAGGATGGCTGATGGATGGGTGGACGTGTGTATAGGAACAAGGCCTTCCTGCTGTCATATCACTGGGAGCAGTGTGGAAAGACACCAGGCACTTCCAGGAGAGGTGTCCTCCTTGGTCACTGCCCCAACTGGCTGTTTTCAGGCTGTCCCAGAGCTCTGCTTTCTCGGGAATCTCCCCCGGCATGGCCTGATGCTCCCAGTCAATCCCCAGCAGCATCCCTGCCAGACCACGCCATGGCTGCTGCAGTTACAGGGTGGCTGTTTAGCAAAGTGCTCAGCCAGCGCCTGGCCCTTCTTTGGGTGCCTGTTCCTCTGAAATATTCATCACTGTGCTCCACGGGAGACACCGAATTGCTCTAAACCTCTCTGAATATTTCATCCCCCGCCCTGCGAATGGTACCACCGTTCTGCTGGAGCTGGTGATGTCCCCCGGCTCGGATCCCTCTGTGATAAAGCTGCAAAAAAAGGCAGGCTGGTGTCCCACAAGCCTGCCCGCTCACTAGGGCTGTGACACCAGCCTGCCCCACCACACAGCCCCCTTCTTCTTCTCTTCTCCCCGCTGTCTCCATAACACCTCCCAAACACAGTATTTCTTGCCCATGCCATTCCCACAAGCAACTGTTGGTGCTCAAGCATCCAGCAGATGGACCCATCAGGGACACCTGGAGAAGGTGGGGACAGCTCTGTCTGTCCCCCTGGGTGCTGCCCAAGGTGCGTTTGGGTGCAGTGGCTGGTGGGGTGCATGTCTCAGGTCTCCTTGGGGTGCAGCGATTAGTGGAGAGGTAGGGTGCAGGGATTAGCATGCAGGAGTTGCAGGGATGAGCAAAATTGCACGGATGAGCAAGGTTGCAAGGATTAGGGATTAGCAGATGATGCATGTGCTAACAGTGGGTGCAGGATTTAGCAGGGGTGCAGGGATGAGCAGGAGGAACAGGGATTATTGGGGGTGCAGGCATTAGCAGCAATGCAGGGATTAGCAAAGGGTGCCAGGTTTTGCACAACAGCTCTGCCTTTCAGCATTCGACCGTTGCTGCTGAATGCTTCGAGGCAATAAGTTACTCATTATTCTGATTAATTCATCAGCAATTTTGACCAAATAAGTCAAGAAAGTGGAAAAATATCTGAAGAGCTTCTTGCCCCTCGCTGTCCTGCCTGGAGTGGGGTTGGGAGCTATCACTGCGGTGCCAAGGCTGGTTGCCGGCCTCTCCACTGATTTTGCTGGTCTCAGGGATGGGGGATGGAGGGAAACTGGGGTTCCCAACCCTGGGGACACAAAGAAACGTGTCTGGCCCCATCCCACTGCCTCACCCCACTCCTTGGGGGGCTCTTTTGCCACCTCCCTGCTCCAGGAGTTAAAACCTTCCCTCCAGCCTGGCGTCGCTCATGGAAAGTTTATATATAGCCTTTTGTTTTTGCCAGCATCCCCCTTGAGTTTAAATAGCTCTTCCCTGTCCCTGATGTTGACCCCGGATGTATTTATAGAGAGCAATCAGATCTGTGCTCAGCACCAAGCAAAGCAAGCTCGTGTCATCCCCCCCGTGGGAGGCTCTTACATCAGCGTGGCTTCACGTTTAGCCTTGCCCCTAAGGAGGAGGCCCCGAGGACTGGAGGGGGGCTGCTTGGAGGGTTCATAATTGGGGCTGTGCCAGGCTGTGGACAGCTTCCTTTGGGGTAGCTGCACCAATTCTGGCCTTGGAGCAGATTTTTGGATTGTCATCATTAGGGTTCAGAGTGAACGCTGGCTTGCGAGGACTGGTAATGTTTCTCCTGAGACTGCCATTTCACGTGTTTCATGTCGTGGAGGTGAACCATGTCTCCGGTGCCACGGGCCACGCAAAGCCAGGGCTGCAAGCGATCCCACAGGGTGGTTCAACTCCCTGGGGTTAAGTGCGAGACTCCTGCTACCTCTCCTCCAGCCAGCCAGCTCCTCCCGCGGGTGCCAGCTCCACTCCCACCCTGGAGGTCTGGGCTGCTGGGCGGCCTCCCCTCCAATCTCAGCTCTTGACTATTTAAGGCAAATCTCCTCGCCGGACTTTTAAACAAAACCCAGGCTCCTCTCGCTCTCCTCATTTTAAATAACTCGCCTGGCGTAAACAGAATGAGGCATAAGACTATAAATCAGGCATTCCCGGGACCTGCCTGGCAGGCCGTGCACGTGGGGGGCTCACCAGACCCCCGAGCTTTATGGGGAGCTCTTTTCAGTGCCTGGGGGGGAGCAGGCATACACGGGGAGCGATAAGAGGGCAAGAGGGGCTCTCGTGGGGCAGGCGTTCCCAAGGAGACTAATGAGATTACGGGGTGAGAGGCGCTGCCTGGGCTGCTGGCATTTGGGGTAAAATAATTAAGGTTGCAAAACAGTTTCCATCACAGCCCCTTGCTTGTCGTTCCTCACCGAGGCTGGAATTTTCCAGGCCGTATTCCCTTCCTGAAAACGAATTTTTCCTGGGAAGTTAGCGCTGGCGATGGTTAGTGATGCAATGGGTGTTTTGCAAGAATTTGGGGGAAATACCTAGACTGCAGGCGTGAGCCCAGTGTGTCAGTCATGGGGACTCGGGCACTTTGTACCACAGTGCGTTCCCTCCCATCCCATCAGCCGAAGCAATCGGTAATGGCCAGCTCTGGAAAATCAGCCCTTGCTGCTGTCCGTCCTCGGTGTTTATGCGCTGTGGTCGAAGCAGAACAGAAATAATTATAGCTCGTCTCAGGGACCAGTACTTCCCATGATAAAACTCTCTGTTTTCTGTGGTTTTAGGGTTTTGCCAAACTTTAATCATGAGCTGAAGTCTTTCATGCTGGGTGTCCAACGTAACAACATACGTGAATTCATCTAAACAGTCCAGTTTAAACAAGTCTGGCATTTCTGGGACTGAGAATTGGGAAGATATATTGCTTTGGTTTGCTGCCAAGGCTCAAAACTCCGAGGGGTGAGACTTGGGGTGCCCTGGGGATGGGCCACTAACTGTGCCTGTTGGGAACCCTGGGCTCTGACCAAGCCAAGGAGCCCTCAGAAACCCTGCAGGTCATGCAGGCTCCTTGGCTTTGCCCATCTGAGCTGTGGTGAGCATCCTCTGCATGGGACAGCACCGAGAAGGTGCTGCTGTGGCACATTGGCTTTCGTACCCCCAGCTCCAGGAGGGCAGGAGCGACCGTAGAGCCACACCGCCGTGCCCGGCCTGCCTGCTAGCGCTGTCCTCTGCCTTCCCTTCTCCATCCAAAGACAAGCAGGATAGATGGAGCAGCCTCTTGCAAGGCAACGCTTCATTTAGCTCTCATCCTCCCCTGACTTGCTAATCCCTCTCGTTATCCACATGACTGAGGAGCAGCCTTCGAAGTGCTGGCGGCGGCTTTACGGAGCAGCCGCTGGTGACGGCTTTTTACAGAGCTTCTTTGGCCAGGAAGCGTCATTTCCAGGAGGAGGGCATGGGTCCTCCTTGACCAGAGAAGATGAGAGGCTGGAGTCAGCAGGTCTCCTCCATGCCATGCTTGGTAGGCTGGGATCTCCCCCGTGCCAGACATTAGCACCCAGGGTCTGATGATGAAGGTGTCCCAGGCTGCCCTCTGCAATGCTCAGCGCTGCAGGATGTTACATTTGCCTGGAGAACAGTGGGGAGGAGGAAGGAGGCTGCAAGGAGATTTCTTCCCTACACTTGAAGCCACCATGGACACATAGCCCCATGGTGGAGGTGCTGAGGGGAACCCGTGGGAGCGGGGAGTGTCCTGGGGAAGGACATGATAAATAAGGTGATAAAGGGCTTTTCCAGGCTTGTGGCTGCCACAGAGAAAGAGCCACATCCAGGCAGGAGTGATGCTCATCCCGCATGTCCCCCCTCACTCACTGGCTTGCTCCATCAGGCTTTGGGAACTGCGGTGCGTCACGACCTGTTGCTGGCAGCAGCGGTGGCAGAGGAGCTGAGCCATGCCCCGTGCAGTGGGATTGCTCATTTGGGTTTTTGGCCATCTGTTTTCCAATTCGGAAGGTCATGTGTATGTTGGTCATGTTGCCAAGGATTCCTTCACAAGTCCTTTTGTTTTATTTGACAAGGTCTCCAGTGTGTAGAAGGGCTGGACATTAATAACCTTCGTGAAAATGGGACGCCTTTTCTCTTGGGAGAGTTTGGGTAATGCTTTCTGTGATGACCAGGGAACGTATCATGTGGCAGGGCTCGAAGCTGCGCACCTCCTGTGTTACAAAGGTGGCCCTTCTTGACTGTCTAGATGCTTAATGGCAACATTTTGGAGCATTTCTACCCTCCATGTGATCCATATTGTCTGTTAATTAGGTATGAAGATAATTCAGCAGAGGATTAAGAGATCCTGGTCTGTAGAGGCCATGTTGATGGTCAGAGGTGGGTCTGCTGAGCAGAATGGGACATGGCTCCTGCTTTTGGTAGCACCTGGCTGAGGGATCCTATCTTGGGCAACCTGGGTTTGCTGACACCCAGAGGTGCCTGGGCCAGGTCCTGGGGGTAGGAGAACACACGACGGCTCAGGACACCGGTAACACTGATCCTTTCTCAATGCCCTGGGTCAAGCCACGTCCCGTCCCTGCTGCTCCAGCCACCCATGTGGGCACTGAAGCTGATGTTCTCACTAAGCACCCTGTCAAAACATCAAACAACCATAGAGGGTGGGAAGGGGCAGGATCTGGCCCGGCAAAAGCTTGCCACAGTGCACCGTGCCTTTTCCCTGCTGCCGGGACAGATCTGGAGACTGTCGGTGCCACTTTGTCGGTGCTGAGTGCTAGGCGCCGAAGCAGAGCTGCGCTTGCTGAGGGAGGCAGCGATAGTGGGGCTGGGGGGAGCCTTTCCTCCTGCAGAGTTGAGAGCCTGTCCCTCCAGCAGCGGGGCAGCTTCCACAATGGCTCAAATGATGAGGGACAGATCCAACTGCAGAAATCCCTCCGATATGGCCTGCATGGGACCACAGCAAACCTGGGCAGCTCCCAGCTCCTCTGTGGATGATGCATCATAGTGATCCTATCATAGGTGAATTCCAGCTGCAATATGGGGAGAATTTTGGCCCCCGAGAGCACCATGGTGGCTTCAGCTGCTCTCCTGGCTGAATGGGGGTGGAAGGAGCTACAGGGGATGGACACGGAGAGAGAGCCCTGATGCTCAAACATGTCTGCAAGGTCTGGGCACATCGCATGGACCCTGTGTGGAGATAGCCCTCACCCCACACTCAGCAAAGTGGGTTTCTGCCCCCATTAAGGGCCAGCTATCAATGCCCCTTGGGCAGGATGAGTGCTGGAGCCAGGCTTGCAACCACCCCATGCATGGGGTTGGACTGGCTCTGGGGCCTTTAATAAACACCTGTATGAAAGATTCCCACTGGTTTGTTCCCCCATAATTAATATGCCCAGACAGTGCAAATGACACATTAATTATGAAAGTAAAGAGATAACAGTACATTGTTTAAGCACTGCACAAGCAAGGAGGAGCACTGCCCTTTTTTTCTCCATATTTCATCTTCAAGGCAGAAAACCAAAGAGTTTCAGGGCAGACTAAAGTACTGTCTTTATTTCCTAGGTGAATAAATGGCAAAAGCCCTCCATGCAGCAGTGCTTTTTCCACGAGGACATTGCTGGCATGCTGCATCTGCAACCCATCAGAGGAAAGCGTTTGGGTTTATTGTTCCTGCTCCTGGCTCCAAACAGGCTTTTCTGTTTGGTGGCATTTTTTTATTCAAATTTTGTAAACACGAGCTCTCCTCGCCCCTTTTTGGTCTGAAGCCCACTTGGTGGGTTCACGTCACAGGGCGTGGTGAGCGTCCTCAGAGCTCAGCTCCAGCGGTGCTGCCAGGAGCCGCTCTGAAATGCCCATAAAAGCAGCTTTGCAGCAATTCAATGCATCTGAGCAAACATTTGCGCACACCTCCGAGCCCTTGTCTTTCTTGGTTAGCTTCAGCTCATCCTCCTGGGGGAAGGCAGAGCTGGAGAAGACGAGTGGTGACGTACAGAAAGGAATTAAAGTTTGAAAGCGCTCACCGCTGTCCTCAAAGCAGCTACTCCAGGCACGTGATCTTGGATAAGCCCTGCTGTTCCCCCGCTCCTCATCTCTGCCCAGCACCCACCAGGCTACCAAAAACCTGCACAGCCTCTGGGGTGGGGCTATTTGCATCCCATCATTCGGTACCCAAATATCAGCGGTCCCCAGTGCCAATTTTCCTGCCACGACTTTCATCCTCTGCCCTTTAGTGGTACTACTAAATCAATCCTGGGGATGTCACGGGTTTCAGAGAAGGGGCTGGCAGTACCTCGCTAATCGATTTGGGGCACAGAGTGGATGCCCCGAGAGGTTGCTCTGGCCATTACATGGGGTGACCTGCTGCTCTCCTGCCTTCGAGCATCCTCCTGTTGCTCTGGAGTCCTCATGCCTCTAACCGCACTTGGTGTGCACATGCTCCAGGGCTGCCCGTCCCCTTCTCCCAGGAGGACTGATGCGTCCTGCAGCTATCATGGTTAAATACAGCAGAAGAACCGGGACCAGCAAGAATCTGAATGGTTTGACTGGGCAGGAGCAGCCCTCCATTACCTGAACCTTTGTGGTGCTTAGGACCAGTGTAGCCACGTGGCATTTGGTCCAATGCATGGAAAGGGTTGGGAGCTGCTCTTCAGCCTTGGCCAAGTGCCATCCCTGCTGTTTGGGGACAGGTGGGCCAAAGGAGGTTGTGAGGACAGGAGGAATGGCTGGGTAGGCTCTGTGTTGGGCAGAGATGGGGACTGGGAGGTGGGGCAACCACAGAAGGCGCCAGTGAGGGGTCAGCAAGGAGCTGGGCTAGGTTATTCTGGCCAAAAGGAGATCGAAAGGGGGTCTACTAGCAGCTTACAACTCCTAGAGGGGTAGTTACAAAGGTGGTGGAGCTACACTTTCCTTGATAGCGACACATGAAATAACATGGGACAACAGCCACAGATGGTGGCTTGGCAGGGTTGGGTTGGGTGTTAGGGAAGACTTCTTCCCTGCAGGATGGTGCAGCCTTAGGGTAGACACCTGGAGAGGTGGGGTTGCTCCATCCTTGGGGGTTTTCAAGGCAGGACCAACCTGATCCAGTGCTGGTGACAGTCCTACAGGCTGTTGGATGGGAGACTCCAGAGGTTCTTTCCCACCATCACTGTGTGATGCTATAACAAGTCTCCAGATGTTTGGATGCTGATCCATACTAAAAGCAGAATCTCAGCCCTAAAGCCTTCTCTTGCCTGTGGCCCAGATGGTCTCTGAGAACTCATTTGAGGTCCTGTAAAGAGTCTTTGGTGACACCAGCACCCAGCTTGCAGGTGCCCATCACTCATCACAGCAGTGTCAGCCAGCCCTGTGGCACAGCGGGGTCGGCTTGTCTGCACTGCTCACTTGGAAATCAGGATTCCTCCATGTCCTATGGTTAGTAGCCTCTTTCCAGCTGGCATTGCAAATCCTGCTCCAGAATAATTAACCAGAAAGACTAAGGGCATGAGGCAAGAGCAGCTGGGATGGATGGAGGGGTGTACAGGGGCATCTCCGGGGCAGGATGGAGGAGACCAGCAGAGCAGTGCCAGCTGGTGTAGTCCAGGGAGATGTGGGGCCTCCCAGGCAAGGACAGGAGGAGAAGTTGGTGCCAATGGTAAGCAGAGGAAATCCTCCCTTCACCATATCTCAAACATGTTGGAATTGGCATGGGAGCATCCTCTCTGCCCTGGGACAAGCACCAAGACTCAACTGTTGTCCCAGATAAGCAGTGAGAAACAGCAAAACAACCCAGCACTTCATCCAAAGCATGGCACAGCCTGCAATGGGCTTGGGGGCAGCAGGGACTCAAGGTATCCCCTATGACAACCACCATGGTCCACGAAATGAAATTCATTGCCTCACTACAGATGGGTGAATAAGTCCTGGGATCACAAAATGAGTGGGCAGCAGATAGAGGATGCAGGAGCCCAGCTGGAGAGTGACATCCCTCTGTTATCACCTACACCAGTGTCCGAGCAGCTGGACCCTGCTCCTGGCTATCCTATCTCCTGAGCTGGTGACCTGCTTGTTCAAGAGTGAGAAAGAGCCCTCGCAAAATGTTAAGCTGAGAAACTGTGTGAAAACATGAGATTGTTTACAGGTGGTTGTTGTTTCAAGGCACACCTTGATTTCTCAGCTGATTACAACCTGTTTCTATCTCAAGTACTTAAGTTATCCCCTTGCTAGGAGCTGCTTGATGGTTTTGAGTGCTTCATAGCTTTTACTCTTTTTTTTTGGTAAGGCACTTCAGTTCCCATCATTTACAGGCAGGACTGCATGGGGCATTGTGGCAGGGCAGCTGGGGCCAGGGATAGCCCTGTGTGTGTTGCCCATCCCTGCATGTGAAGGAGCATGGAGGAGACCTGGAAGTTGCTCTGGAGGTGAAGATGCTGTTTTCCAGCTGGTTGTGACCTGGCTGGGGCTTGTGGCTTGGAGGCATCCCCAGGAAGCTGCTTTCTGAGCCCTGTTAGGTGCTTGTGGCAGCACAGTTGGTTTTAGGTGGGCATCACTGCTCAGTTAGCCCAGGCTTGCTGTGCAACCAAAGAAGGTTACAACATTGCAAGTGAAATGCAATACTCAAATGACTGCAGGAGACCTTGAAGTCTTGGGCATAAGAGTAACTTTTTGGTCTCGCTTAGGTGCTTTTCATCAGTGTGGATGTGGCTTTGCTGCCAGCTTGCCCACCCTGACTGCGAGCTGATGTGGGAGAGCTGGGTGAGTGCAGGCTGGATAGTCACGGCGTTGTCTCTGCTCTTCTAACCAGCGCATCTCAGTGGACGTGGTATGGCAAGGGCAGGGTCTCTAATGCAGACCTTAGCTAGACTGCAGGGGTACATGCTGTTGGGTGGTAGATGCCTCAGGGTGAAAAGTGTTGGTGTAAAAATACATTGCTGTAAAACTTGGGTAAGCATGGTCCAAAGCAGAGTGTCACCCTGGTCCTGCACTGGTTCAGCTGATGTGGGCTCCGATAACACAGTTAAAGCTGAGCATCTCCACATGGAAGTGGAGAATCACCCAAAGAAAAAATCCTCAGCCAAAACCACTGCAGAGACATCACAATTTTATGGTAGACTGGCTCACCTGCACAAGCTGGCAGCCGTGACTGCTTCATTTCTCCCACCTTTTGTCCACCCTTGTAAGCTCCTGGGGGCAGGAAACATCTCCCTGTGCAGTTGGTTGGCCCATCAACGGCTGCGTGTGTTGAAGCACATGCTGCTTCGCGGCAGCACTTTGGGAGGGGAGAGGCTGCCTGGGTGTGATGTTTATGGGGATATCAAAGGGAGTTATGAGCCATGAGATGCTGGGACATAGGGATGCTGCCACCTTATACAGCTCTGAGGGTTGGTTGTGCAAGGAGGATGCTTCTCTCTTCCCCAATAGCAACACGATGAACATGCCTACAGAATAAAGCCCAGTGATGTCTGGCAGCAACTTGGTGGACCCACTGTTGTTGCCCCAGCGTGAGGGATGCTGCAGCTCTTCCACTTGCGGCGAGTGTTCTTCCCGCTGTGGAAGAGGCGGCATGTTTCCTCTGTGTGTGCGTGCAGCCCAGCTTCCTTGGGGGTCTGATGAAAACCCACTGCTGCTTCTGACTTCCACCCTTTTGTGTCTTCCTCTGCTTGCTGCAGGCTCTGTGTGTCCTGACTCAAAGTCTGTAGAAAGTAAAATAAAATTAAAAAAAAAACAAACAAAGAAAAAGCCCACCAAACAAAAAAAAACCCCAAACCAACAAAACCAAAACTAAACAACAAGAAAGCTCTACAAGGTTACGCTGGTTTTTGCTTAATTAGCCCAGGAAGCAAATATTCCTGGTCTTCATCAGGGCAGGCTTGCTTCAAGTCTTCTCGGCACGGCAGGCAGTGCTATTCCTGGGAGTTATTCCTGCGCAGCCTTACGCTGAGGATGAAGTTATGGTGAAGCGCAGCATCACCGAAGACTGGAGAAAGCCCTTGCTCTGCTGGATCCGTCTGTGCTGAGCTCTGTGGGTAGACTGGGGGCTCTCACTGTGGTTCAGCAAGGCTGGGTGTATTCGTTGTGTGAAAAGCCTCCCCCAAAACCACCCTGTAGGACAACATTGTAAATAAGTGAATTGTTTTTTTTAATTAAAAAGTAATTTTTTTCCTCCCCTCTTGCAGGACCTGGCAGGGATCGGGCCCTCTGGCTTAGTGGCTTGTTACACAGCCTTACAAAAAGAAATAGTCACTTTGCCTCTGTCTGTATGAGAACTCAATACACAAATCCATGGTGCTGCATGCAAACGGCTGCTGCTGCTAAAAGCCCTAACCTAGAAAGCAAGGAAATGCAAAGCTGATGCTCCCAGGAGTATGTTTCCTCCCCTCCAACACACCTCCTGCGATGAAACCACATGGCCCCACAGGCACTTGCTTGGCTATGGGAACCACTGCAGCCATGATTCTGCCTGCATGTCCTCTCCGATGCTGGACCCGGAGCTCCTTGGGTTGTGATGGATGATGCTTGTGCATGGGGATGGCTGAGTTTAGGGTTAAATTTTCATAGGAAGCCACTGCATAACCAGGTGGCAAAGCAAGTCAGAGGCTGGGGCTTGAACAGGGCAGTAAACCCAGGTGTAAGTGAAGAAATCAGCTGTGATTGCCCCTGGCCATGCTCACACCTCTTCACAACATGCACATGAGCAAAATTGTTATCCCTGAGCTACTGCTGGAAGCAAATGGTTGCTCAGAGCCAGTTGTGGACTCAGTTTGATTTTGAAGTGACACTCAATGCAGTTGGGACAGCGCAGGCCATGGGTGTGTTAGAGTGTCTCCAGCCAGGGCTAACCCTGGTGAGCCAGGGACTGGGAGCACACATTGCTTTTGCAGCTCAGGGGGGGCTATGGGACCACTGGGGCAGGGTAGGGCTGATGTTTCCTCTCACTTTCACCCAGCCTTGGCACTGAGGAAGCAGCGAGGACTGGGGACAAGAAACGCTGGTTAAGCTAATGTGGCTCAGATCCCCTGAACATCTCCCACTTGGTGGGTTGACCCCAAACCCTTGGAGTTTTACGCATTTGCCTCGCACAGGGACCAAGCTGTGGGATGCAGCATGCAGGAACGAGCCATATACCCCATTTTCTGCTCCCGTTACACATCCCCTTTTGCACAAAGGCCTGGAAGAAGGCAGGACCCTCCTCATCCTCTCCAACTGCCATAGTGGAGATGGGAACAGGTTGGGCCGCTCCCTGGGCATGGTGGGGATCTCTGTGCCGGCTGACACACCGCCGTGTCAGGGAGCCAGGAACCCTGCCAGATCCTGGCTCCAACCCATGCCAACCTCCTCGCCTGCTTTGCTAGATGAGGCTGGTTAGGCATCAGTGTGGGCAGGGAGAAGGGCAAGAAGATGGACATGCCTCAACTCTGCTCCTCCTGCCAGGCCTGAGAGCAGGGCTGTGCCCCTGGCACCTGCGGGGACGTGGGGCTGCTCTGGCAGAGGAGGAATTGGGCTGCTGTCCCCAGGGAACTGGGGGCTGCAGTTGGGGGGGATTTGGGGCTGCTCTCCTAGGGTCTCAGGGCTACCGTCCCAGGCTTGTAGGGCCGCTGTCCCAGGGGATGCAGGGCCACTGTCCTGGGGTTACGGGACTCATGTCCTGAGCTCCTGGGGCTGCTGTTCCTGGGGCTCAGGGCTTTCATCGGGGGGTTACGTTGCCGTCCCGGGGCTGTGGGGCTGCAGTCCCGGGGCGCTCGGACCCCCGCGGGGTCTCCCCCCCCCAGCCCCGGGGATGCCCGGGAGGGAGCAGCCCGGCCCCGCTGCGGACGGAGAGGCCGGCTGGCCCTTTAAGAAAGTCGAAGCCCGAAAGTTCAGCAAAGTTGAGAAAAGTTTTTTTTCGTGGAAAGGAGGGGGGGGGGGGGAAATTAACATAACTCGAGCCCAACAACAACAACAACAAAAAAAAGCCCCGCACCCCCCTGAGGCGGTGTGGGGGGGGGGCGGGCCGGGCCGGGATTGGCGGCGGGCGGCCCGGGGGCGGCCCCGGGCAGACGGGGCGGGGGCGGGCGGGTCCCGGCCCCGCTGCTCGGTGCGCGGCGGCGGCGGCACCGGGAACGGCGGCGGGGGCTGGGGCTGGGGCTGGGTCGGCCCCGCAGCTGCGGCTCGTTAGGCTCCGCTCCGCTCCACCCGGCCCCGTCTTTAATAGCGGCTCCGTCCCGGGACGCCGCATGTGAGAACCGGGAGGGCAGCACCACCCCGCACCGCACCGCCCCCTCCCCCCCTGCGCACCGGCACCTCGCTCCCGGCCCCGCGGAGCTCCGGAGTAGCCGCCACCACCCCCCTCCCCGTCCCATCCGTTCCCTTTCCCCCCCCTCCTTCCCCTTACCCCGGTACCCCACCATGAGCAACCTCAACAAGGACACTGAGCACACCAACGGCAGCGGCAACGTCGAGGAGGAGGTGGGTTACCGGGCTGGGGGACCGGGGGACGGTGGGGCTGCTGGAGTAGCCGGAGCTTCGGGGAACGGGGCGTGGAGCGCGGCGGCGTCGGGGAAGCGGGGCTGGGGTGGTGGGGTTGCGGCACCGGGGCGTCGGGGAACCGGGGACGTGGGGTTGGGGCCGGACCCGCGGGTCGTCGGGGGACTGGAGACGGGATGCCGGGGCCGCAGCGGGCTGGAGAACCGAGGCCAGGCCCTGGGAGTTGGAGTACGGAGGCATCGGGGTGCTGGGGCTGGAGCACCGCAGGCAGGGCGCTGGGTGCGGGTCTCGGGGCTGGAGCCCCACGGGTCATCCCGGGGAGGGGGAGTGGGCAGGGTGAGCCCCGGCTGCTGGCTGGGAGCCCCTTTGTCAGCCCAGTGTCCCTGTAGCCCCGTGGGGCAGGGGACCGGTAGGTCCCTGCTCCCTCCTAGCCTAGCCGGTGCCCATGGGCATGGTGTCCTGTCCCCGAGCCCCTGCGCCTGGAGGGCGTCAAGCTCCTGCATCCAGGCATTGCTCTGCCCGTGTGGGCCGCTCAGAATGTGTTTGGACCACGGTGGTGGAGACCTTGCCCTCCTTCCCCATGTGCCAGCAGCCTGGTTGGGGCTGGAGGGCTGTGAGCTGCCCTGCCAGCAGTCCCCTTCCCCTGGATGGTTGTTGCGAGCCAGAGCCTTGATGCTGCCAGACTCTGCGCTGGGAAGGCTTGCGAGGGTCACTTGTCTGTAGCCACATGCCGAAGCTGAGCTTGCAGCCCTGCATGTTTGCCCTCCAGCTGTCGGAGCCGCTGGCTGTGTGGTAGCATCACTGCTAGTACGGCGCCTTTCTCGTCGCACCCCTCGAGCAGGTGTTGGTGCAGTGGGTCGCCAGCTGCCCTCCATCTTGGAGAGGGCGCTGGAAAACGCCCGGCCTCGGTAGCATTTTGCTGCAGTCCTCTGCGCCTGGCCCTCGGGACCGGGGAGGTGCTCTGCCCCCTCCCTCGCTCTCCTCCAGTGCGCCGTGCGCTCGCGCCGCCGCAACATGGCGCCTGGCTTGCTCCACCACCCACCGGGGCCAGATGGTCCCCATGCACCAGCTGTCTTGGGGCTGTTGCACCCACTGGTCTTCAACTCTGGCGTGGGGGGACCCGTGTAATGGGGTGGAATGGATTGGCAGGCAGTGGTAGTAGTGTTTCTCTTCCCTGCGCGGAACAGGGCTTAGGTGATGCAATGGGACGTAGATGTGATGCTGCTGGTGACATGTCCCAGCCTCACTGGGTGGCACTGGTGTGGGTGGGTAGAGAGACAGAGTACCTGGGGCCCTGTGCTGCTTCTCCGGTGCAAGGAGGCTTGGTACCGGGGGTTTCACAGGCTGCGCACGCGTGCGCAAAAGACTCAATGCAGCTCCTTGATCCAATTATTCACTGGCCTGCAAAGCTCCCTGAGGTTGATGCTGCTTGGTGCATCCCAGTGGTGTTGCTCTGGCTGGGCTGGTGCCTCATGGGTGGTGGCCTGGTGAGCTTTTAGTGCTGGGACAGAGCTGGCCTGTTCCCTGCTGCTGGGTAGTGGTTTGGTGAAGTGGGAGCTGGAAGCTATTGCATTTCAGGAGCCTGGAAATGCTAGCCCCTTTGGGGAGGGTGGTCCTCCCCAGAGTGACGCTTGGTGGCTGGAAAACCAAGTTAAAGATTGCATCCCTGGGGAACAGGGCAGGGTTTGAACAGAAGTGGCCCCTGCTCTACATGTTGCCTCCAGGTGTGTGCAGGGAGGGGGGTGGTCCAGTCCGCCCTGCTGTATGGTCTGCAGCCTTGCTGGGTGCGTTTGTCACCCTGTACCCAGGAGTGCAGCAAAGGACTGACCACCCTGGAGGTGGTTGAGGATGCTTGGGAGGTGGTGGGCTGGGACTGGGGGGGGGTGTGTGTGTGTGTGTGTGTGTGTGTCCCCATCCCTGGTGGGGTTGCTGTTGGAAAGCCCTCTCTCTGCCACGAATAATGCTGTGGGTGATGAGCTGCTGGCTGGGCTCTGATGGCCACTTAGCCTGTGGGAGCCCTCTGAATGCTTGTTTTTCCTGTACATCCTCTTGGCTGACCAGAAGCCATTCCTCACAGCAGCAGAAGCTAATGGTGGCACAAAGAGTCACCTTGTGTTCAGGGTCCCGGCATGGGCTGGGGGGCTTAATCCCACATCCCACCCAAATTCTTGCCCAGAGCTCCCCTTGGTACAGAGCAATAAATACGTTTAGTGTGAAGTGGAATCCTTCAGTCTCAACGTACGCGGGAGGGTGTGCTGTGGAATATCTTCCCACGCTGTGTGGATAACGCTGCCAGATCCTGGCACTGGGGACAGTCCTCCATTCCCCCCCCACAAGCCTCCTTCGCCGTCTCCCTGAGCATTTGCAGAAGGGTGCTGTGTGCCCCAGATACAATGGGGAGAAGCTCCCAAATTCAGCCTTTCCCTTTATCTTATCTGCAAGCCCCTGGATCTCGCAGCCGCTTCCTGCCCGGTGACATGCGGAGGACAGGAATGCCTCTCTCGCTCCTCTTGAGGTCGTTAATGGGGAATGTTAAACAAACAGGGCCTAATGTCAGTCCCTGCTGTTCCTCACCAGACACCTCCCCAAACTCGATCCCTCCCCACTTGCTGCTATCTTCTGTTTAGTTTTCCAGGCAGCCGCCAATCTGTGTGACAGCATATGTCCCAGTGCTACGGAGGGGTAGTGCAAGACAGGCAGCTGCCTAGGTGCTGTGCGCCCTGGTTGCAGGCAGAAATTCTTCTGGCAGCTGGAGGAGCTTACTTGCTTGCCATGGACACTGTGTGTTGTGTTTGTGGCTGTATTGCAACAAGGACCCCATGTGTTTACCCTGCTGTCTTGAGTGTCTGCAGAAGTGTAGCTTCTACTCTGGAAGTTCATCCTTGCTCTCCCAGGCGGTCACTGGAAAGTTGTAGGTCCATGGGGAGCAGGGGGAATCTGGAGCTGGCTGCCTAGATGTCCAAAGCAGGTGGCTGAACTCTATGGATATCCCATGTGTCCTCTTGGCCCCTTCCCTTCCCTTGGCTGGTCTCAAGGGCCTGCATGCAGCCCCATGGGTGGTGGCTGCTGCTGTCATGGTAGAGCTTGGACACTGTGGACTGCTGAACGTGGAAAGCATCAAACATGAGGTTGTCCTGGGTGGGCAGAGCCCAGGTGAGGACCAGGAGAAGCTACCTGGCTAAGCTCTGCTAGGAGAGGATCATCTTCCCTGTTGGTCCACGGCAAGGCTGCGATGTTACCTGTTAAGAGTTAGAAAATGCCCTGTTAGGGGAGGCAGAAAGCTCTCAGCTGCCCTGCAGCCTCCTTGGTAGCGAGTACTTCGTCCCTGGCCTTTCTTAGCTGTTGCATGCGGAGGCTGCCAGAACCAGCCAGGAATGCCACTGGTGAGCAGCCTGTGTTATGTGCTGGATGTCTGTAGCACTTCATGGACTGGTGCCAGGCATCTCTTGATTTCTGTAATCTCTGCTTGAGTGGACCTAGATGCCTCTTGCATGTGTGGATTCTAGCGCTCTGACTTGAAACAAATAAGGTTAAAATAATTTCTGGAGTCAAATGACTCTGTGATGCTGCTCTTTGCTACAAAGAACTTGAGGGTGTAGTAGTTACGGTCACCACTTGCTAATCTTTTTGTACTTGGTCTGGCTGAACCAGGATGGTGCTTCAGAGCTGTTTTCATGCATCATAAAAGTCCCCTCAATGTTAGATGCAGCTTTCTGTTAGTGACAGATTGTTGGCTGAGCAAATACCCTGAAGTCACCATGCATGCAGAGGTTCTGGGAACTGGTGTGTTCCCAGACTTCCTCATGGTCTATCAATGAGTTGCTCTTACTGGGGGAGGGATGTGGGAATCTCCCCGTTATCTCCTCATGTCCTGGTGCCTCTGTAAATACCCTGTAAAGGAGCTTCCTTCTCCTTTCTTGCTCTTTCAAATCTAAGTTTCTTAGACATGAGTGAGCTGCTTTGAACATCAATATCCCAACTAGTCCCCGAGATGGGGTAACTGTTCTTCCGCCTGCTATCTGGCCATGTAGCTGGTCTAGTAAATGAGACCCAGCTTCAGAAATGAGTCTTCCTCCTTGGCTAATCTGAGGAGTTGCTGAGCAGAGCTTTCCCTACTTGGCCTCAAAATAAAGGGGTTTCTGGTGGTGCCTGTGTAAGTTATGAAGGGCCAAACCCAAAGGCTCCCTTGCTAGCAAGGGACTCTGCTTTCCCCTCACCAAAGTGGGAAGAATGCCCTTGGAGGTGTCTGAAAGGTAGCTGAGAGTGGTTCAGGCTTTGCTGTCTGTTCTCGTGCCTCTGCTAGAGGAACTGGCACTGTGGGAAGTCAAGTATGACTCTTGCTGGAATCAGTACGGAAGGCTTCTGGGGCCAAAAGATCCTTTAGGCTTGCTGGTCTTGGCCGTGCCAAGTCATGAAGACTTCACTACTTGGATCATGGAGCAATGCTTCTGCCTGTCCTGGACCTCTGAGTGCCTGAAGTAAAGGCTTTAGCTTGAAGCCTCACCAGGGCATGAGTGTGGAAGCGAGGTGGTCAGCACCTCACCTACAGTGCTCAGCACCTTCTCTCCAGGAGTACCAGGCACTAGCTGGGACCCAGTAGCCTTCTCAGATCTGGAGGTGAGCAGTCTCAGAAGTGTGTTCCCAGGGATGCCTGTACATCACAGGCCATCCCTGGAGCAGGAAAGTACCTTCTGCAGCAACAGCCACCATTGCGTAAGGATGGCTCGTGTGGCAGAGGCTGTAAGTAGAAAGAATTCATTTGTGCTTTAAAAGACTTGTGTGCTGTAATCCCAAGTCAGCTCAGTGTGTCTGATGAGGAGGGACCTTGGGGCAGGTGGTAGTACTAGCACTGTGAGGAGATGTGTGCCAGGTGACCCTGCCCTTGGCATGGCAGAAGTGGATGCTGCAAGCTTGGCAAGGACACTTTGACCACTGCACCACATGGTCATGGCATGGTTGAGAGGCTGCCTGTCCCAGGACCTGCTGTCCTCCTCAGTTCAGCCCCAGCAGAGAGGGGTGTTGTGATGCCTTGGATGGTGGCTGATGAGTGTGGAGCTAGAGGCTTATGCAAGGTCTGGCCTCTTGGTGTCTCTGGGGTGGTGAGGCTTTCTTTGGCCCCAGGGCCCACCCACTGGCTCTTGCTTGGAGATGGGAGCAGGGATGGTGCTGAGGCTTGCTCTGTCCCTCCATCTAGTGAACGTCATCTGCACCTAGCCCTGTGGACAGGGACAAGAAGTTGACCTCTGCTGTGTGCCCTATGGGAAGGAACTGCCTCAAGCCCACCTGGCCAGTTGTAGTCCAGTGGTAGGGCAGGGTGGCAGAGCATAGAGATCCTGCCTCCAGATGGCCCAGTGGCTGCTGGGGTGGGTTTCTCTAGAGGACAGTTGCATGGGACTGCATGTGCTGGCCTTGCACATTGCTCTCCCTGATCACTGAGCCCAAGCTTACCTGGCCGCAGGCTGTGGTTGCTGGAAACCCAAGGACCCAGTAGGGCGGTCTCACCCATGCGGAGGATCTCCAGCCCTGCTGCATAGCCCAGGAGAGGCTATGGAAATGTTGCACCTCCTAGTTTGAGATAGTATATCCCCTCCTGTGCTGCAAAGGACATGGTGATAGGTTCTTGCATTAGTGTGGGGTTGGGTCTTGGTACACAGCTGTGTGTCAGAAGCTCTTGGCTTGGGGATGTGTGTCCCTCCCATCTGCTTTCAAGGGCAGGAGGCCAGTGTCTGTCTGAAAGTGTGACTCCCCTGTGTCACCTATAGCAGTGGCTTGAAGTGCAGAGCAAGCTACAGACTTGGAGAGACCACCCAGCTCCTCTGGGAGGTACTGGAGGAGGGAAGGAAACTTTGCATCCCAGGGTTTCCCTGCCCGCAGTAGGATGCTGGTGGGGAGCTGGCTGGGATGTGACCTGTTTCTAGTGGGGCCTTAAAGCTTGGGCTGTATGTTGTATCCATTCTTGCTTTGTGCTCTGCCCTGCTCCCCAGGCTCTCCTTCTGGGCTGGTGGTCTTAACTCTGCCTTGCCCTCTGGGTCGTATGGGCTGGGTGCCTGCCTGGGGTCTTGTGGGGAGAGTGCCTTGTGGTGCAGAGGGAGGTCAGGGCGTGATGGCGGTTAGGGTTGGCATTTCTGGTCCATTTTTGGGTAGTACAGCCCCTCCCCACTGTCTAGTGGCCCTGTTTTGCCAAGACCTGGACTAATGCGATGGCATCTTAGTCCTGTAGGTGCTTGTCATCCTACTAGTGTCCCCAAATGTCATCTTGTGATTGGGGTGACACTCCAATAACCACTGTCAACAGTGGAGAGCTGCTGCAAACTTTGAGCTTGCTATCACTTGGGTTTTGTGGAAGACTTGCTTGCTGTTGGGCCATGGAGATACCAGGCATGCTCCATGGGGCTGTGGCATGGCCACTAGTGTGCTGCCCTGAACCAGGCTGATTTGAGGAGAGATTCATGTGCTTCTCTGGATGTGTCCTGCCTCAGTGGGCAGAGGAGGCATAGGACTGAAAAGTGCCCAGGAATTGCCTTGTGGCGGGGTGAAGCAGACAGATGTGCTTGCTTAAGGAACTGAGGTGAGGAGGTACCTTGTGAGGGTCCTGCATCCAGACCAATGTCTTCTGCTCAGGGCAGAGAATGGCAGGAACTCGTCTCACCTCTGTGTCTCCTGCCAGGAGAACAAATGCCTGGGTATGGGCAGGAGGACCTGGTCTGCAGCAGGTTTACACTGTGTGAGAGCTGTCCCCTGGGTAAGGTCCATGGTAAAAGGTGTCTGTAGGTCCCAGAACATCAGAGGGTGCCAGATGTGCTGCTGGGTCTCTGTAGTGAGGTGCTTAATGCAGTGGGCTGGATAGTACAAGCATGGATGTGAGTGTCCTTCAGCATGTTGGCTCTGATACTTGGGCATGTCTCCTCTAGCTTAGCAGACCTCTTGGCAAGGTGGAAGGCTGCGACGGCATCCTGAGGATGCTCAACCATCATCTCCCTGAGCTGGGGAACTGCCCTGTTGGGACAGTAATCTCTTGGGAGTTGTGGGTCTGGCCTCCCCAAACGTTTCAACAGCTTTGAACCCCTGCTGTGGCCCAAGCACCCCTGGGTGCCATCCTTTCCATGAGATCCTGCAGAGACAGAGGGGACAGGACTTGGTAGTGGGGAGCAGGGGGGAGTCTCCATTGCAGAGCTGCAGCAGTGGTGCTTCCTCTGCCAAGGCCGCAGACTATTCTTGGGTGCTGCCCCGTTGTGCTTGGACTTATCGGCTTCCCCGGGTGCCTCTCCCTGCTTCCCCCTTGCTTGAATGTCTTCCTGCCCTGACCACAGGGGTGGCTGAGCCCTGTCGACATCCCCTGCCTGACATGGGGGATGAGCAATGTCTGAGAGGGGCTGACCCAGCTATAAGCAGTGTCATGTGTGAAACACCCCAGCCTTGGGGACAAAATGCTTGTGCACTTGGGCTTGCTTGTGGTCAGGCTGCCTTCCTCCCCTCTGGGAGAGCAGGATGTTGGTCCTTGGGTGCCTTTTGTGCAAAAGGCTAATTTCGGAGGGAAATGCCTGAAGCCCTTCTTGCTTCAAGTGCTGGGGGAGGTTCAAGGCTGCCTTTCCCCTCTGGGGGTGGGTGAACATCCTTCTGGTGTGGGGTGGGGGGATGTCCTGCGGCTGTGGCTGCTTGGGGCTTCCTGGCTGGAGCAGCTCCTGGTCTGATCCTGCACTGGGGCTCAGTACTACCCTGCCTGCCAGCCCTGTGAGCTGCTTGAGGACATCGGAGCTCTGCCAGTGCTGGAATTGCAAGCAGGCAGCTGGCTCTTGCAGCCTCTCTGCTGTTGAGCCCTGCTGGTGGTGGTGGGAAACTGAGGCACGGAGTGGTGAAGGAGCCTGTTAGCAAGCCCCTTCCCCTTGGGAGGCATGCTCCATGGTGTTGAGGCTGCCCTGCTTTCTTGCTGAGCTGTCCCTAGCACAGACCAGCCATCTTCCTCCCCCAGTTTTCCCTTCCCTTGTGTTTCCTGGGAGTTTGATGTGCTGAGAAGCAAAACTGCCCAGGGCTGGGTCAACTCAGTGCAATGGCAGGAACCCTGCAGCCCCACATCCCATGTGGGGCAGTGAGATGAAGGTGCTGTCACGTTTTTAAGCCCCATGGCTGGGCTCTGAAGCATTTTCCTCCCTGCAGCCCTGTTTTGCAAGCTTGCCTCCCTGCATTTTGTTGCTGTGCCTTATAAGTCCTGGCTCCCAGGGCAGCCAGCAGCCTCACTGCATTCCAGCAGCCTCGAGTCGAGTGTCCCTAGCTGTGTTGAAGTGGCCAGGGCCAGGGTTCTGTATCCACTCTGTGGCTCTGTTGGTGGCCCTGGGTGCCTGAGAGGCACCCACTGGGATGCTCTCCCATGGGAAGAGCTGTAGCCTGTGTGCCTGAGCTGCTAGGACCTCAGGGTGGCTGCCTGGAGTGGGGACTGCCTTTGGGATGCTGTGGCAGAGCTTGTCCCTGTCCCCAGCAGGATGGCATGGGGCTCCCTTCTGCTGGTGGCATAGGAGGAGGGCTTGGTGGACATATTGGTGTGAATGAGTGGGAAATGGCTTGTCTTCAGGGGAAAATAATGGCATGTAGCTGGAGGTGGCTTCCTGAAGAGGGGGAATGTTCAGCAGCACGGTGTGGATGTGGCACTAGGGCATGTTCCTACTGTAGGTGTCCTTGGATGTCTCCTAACCACTGGTGGTAAAGGCTTGTGTGCTCCAAGTGCTGGGAGTGTGGCCCCAGGAGCCAGCCAATTTTGGGGGGCTGGAGTGGCCACAGCTGTGCAAAAGCAGGGCTGTGGATAATGCAGCTAAAGGGCTGATCTTGCAGAAGGGGAGGGTCAGCCTCGCTGGCTTCTAGCAGGATTTGGAGCAGTCTCTTAACAAAAGCCCAGTGCTGGAGACCTACCAGAGCAGCCTTGCTGGAGGTGGGTACTTACATCTTTGCATCTAACATTTCTGACATAACTTGACCCTTGCTGGGCTGCAGGGCAGTGTCTGGCTCTGCTTGGGACTCTCTTTCAAGAGCTGTTATTTAAAAGCAGGCATGGCCAAGAGATGTGGATGTTGTAAGACCTATGCTGACCTCCTGGCAGTGCTGGAGCTGTGGTAGGAAGAGGCAGGTGTTGCTGCTTGGCTTCTTTAAAGGCTTGGTGCTAAGTACCTGGCTGTCCTCACACTTGGGTGTATGTCTCTTCTGGGAGATGTAGCTGTATCAGGACTACTTTAGAGCCACTGAGGACTTGACCACTAAATGGGTTTGTCCTTGTCCCTCCCTCCTGTGTAGGAAGCTATGCTGGGATCCTCCCTCTCTAAGACATGGCCTCGATGGTGTTGTTCCCTCCTGGCACAAATCCTGTTTTCCATGGCTCTCCTCCATCTCTGCTGGGTGTTTGGACTGGGGACATCCCCAGAGGGGGCAGGGATGGGGAAGGAAAGTGTTTTCTGCAGGGCCTCCAGCAGTGTGACCCTGCTGGGCTGTCCTAGGTGGGAGCAACTCCCTGCCCCACTGCTCTGCTTCTCTCTACATGTGTGTCCAGTTAAGATCAGTTGTCCTTGTTGAGATGGGGTTGCTTTCACCTGGTGTCTCACCTCAAGTGGCTGGTAGCAGAGTCTAAGAGTGAGCATAAGAACAAGGTATTCCTGGAGATCTGCTTCTGCTGTATCTTCTCCAAGCTCCTGCTGAACATGCGGTTTGGCCCAGGCAGTTCTTGATCTAGCTCTGGATGGATTTTTTTTTTTTTGTTCTGTGACTTTGCCAGCTGCTCTGTGGAGAGGCTAAATATCTACATGGGTCTGGTGTTTGGTGGCAGGGAGCTGAAGCAGGGCAAATATATTTAAGCAGAAGCCTACCCTGTCTTGGCCTGTTGAGTGCAAGGGCTGGAAGCCTGGATTCATCAGCCCCAGGTGGTCCTAGTGGCCTCTCAAAGCCTGCAGGACTTGGACTGCAAAGGGGTGACTGAGATTCCCAGTTTGGTTAATCCACTGGAAGATGCTTGTCCAGATCCTGTTGCCCTCATCTACAGTTTGCTCTTTTTGGGAGCAGGGGCAGGAGGCTGGACCAGGGCTGCCCACAGTGCATGAGATGCTCAGGCTGGCAAGTTGCCTCCTGCTTTTCTCCTGTGGGACAACCCAGATCTCCTTTGCTTTCCGTGTTTACACTTGATCTCAGAAGTAGTCTCCCTCTGGCTTACCTCACTGTCCCTCAAATGTATTGCTTGGGTCTCTCCTTACCAGCCTCACCCTCCCTTCCCTGAATAACTTGGTCTCGCTTTCCCCCTACGCTTTTCTAGATCACTTAGGGATATGCTGAATTGCAGAGATCTCGGAAAACCAACCACTTGGTCTCATTTCTTTTAACAAGCTCTTCTGAACAGGGACCTTCCTTAGTCTGTCTTGAGACCCTTGGGGCAGCCTTGTTTGAAGATGTTAGCTGGTGGCATTTGGGATTTCCCAGGCTTTCTTTGGGGCTATGCCAGCCCTTGGCGGGTGCTGTGGATTGGCTGGGATCCCCTTTCTGATGCTGTGTATGGTGACAGACTGGACCTGGAGGCCAAGGGAAGCTTTTGGCCTGGGAGAGAAGGTCTCTTGCTCCTGTCCTTGGCAGCAACTTATGGGGCTGGCATTAGGAGCTTGTTACTTCTGACAAAGAGCTTTCCGAGGCACTTGCGTTGCTCTGTTCCGGCTGTTGTAAGGGCTCTGAGTAGCTGACTTCCCCTTCCCTGAGCAACTGCGCATCTTCCATTCTGTCACGCCTGTCGCAAGGACTTACGGAGCGACACATCACGGGACCATTTAGAGACCCAACAGGGATGCAGATTTCTATCTGCTTGGAAGAAACATCCATTCTGGGGTCTGAGCACACTCGGATCCTGAAATATTGAAAAGGGATGGTGCTCTCACATGGCTGAGGCACATGTGTGCCACCACACTCTGCGCAGTCCTCTCCTGCAAGAAATGGCCACACGTCTTCTGGGAATGCGCTGCAGGCGCTCCGTGTAGCTCACACTGAAGCACAAGTGCCAAAGTCTTCAATGCAGCCAGCAAGCTGAGAGATACTGCTGTTGCCCACTCTGTCTGGGCATGAGGTGGTCCTGGAGCGATGCATCAAAGCATCAAATGAGGGCCTGGGCTGGGTGGGGAGACTGTAGGCTTGAGCCTGGGCATAGAAAGTGTTTCTGGAGTGCTCCAGATAGCATCGTGCTTCCTTAGATGGGGCAAAGCAAAAGCTGGGGTGTACGGTAGGGCCATCCATACTGAGGGGCCAGGGGAGGGCATGGGAAGGATGCTAGTGTTGGAGTGAAGGATGCTCAGTGGTTGCATTCCGCAGCAGTCTTGAGATATGCCAGGCTTGAGATATGCCAGAGAAGGGCTCTGCACACTAATGGGGGGTGGTAGCACCCACTGGGGTATTTACCAGGTGGTGGCAGTGCTTAGCCTCAGCATGCATGGAGAGCAAGAGGGCCAGAGGACCCCAAGGCTTTCATGATCACTGTCCATCCTGGAGGGCTTAAGCTGCCCCCCTGAGTTGATGTGAAGGGTATCTGCCCTAGCAGGACTGTCTTGGGCACAGGAGCTAAAGGAGGTGCGTGTTTTCTCCTGTAAAGAGAAGAAACTTTCCTGCTTGGAGGAGTCTGAATCTGACTGCCCCCAAAGAGTTACAGGGTGCAGAGGCTGTGCTGCATGCCTCTGTGTTTTCAGGTGGCTGCTGTCTCTAGCCCAGGAGCAGAGCAAGTGTGTGCTGCTCACTTTGGTGGCAGAAGAGGTTTAACGAGGTGTCAGATACAACCCACTTTGGGGAATGAGAAATGACTGAGCAAAAACTAAAATGTGGGAGCAGAGTGCTTCTGCCCTGCAAATGTAATGGGGTCACTCCAGACTTGGAAACAGGCCAGGAGATGGGCTCTGGCTTAGGGCTTCTGGTCCTGCTGCATGTTTTGCAGCTCAAAAGCTTCTGGAACTGTTTGGTGCCATTCTGAGCATTTGGGCATCAGTGCTGTCCCGTGAGCTTCTCAAGGCTTGTTTGGGACTGGCTTGGTGGGTGGCATCCCCATGCAATGAAAAGCAAGGAACATGGAGCTCTGTCTCATTCCCATAGTCCTCTGAATTCCCTTGCCTAGCTGTCAGTGCTGGCTGAGCTGTGCTTGTGGTCTCCTGGTCCTTGTTAATGATGACTAGTGTCTTGGTGACCTCTGTTGTGCATAACTTCCCTTTCTGGGTCTGTGCTATTTACAAGAAGTCTTGGCAGCTTCATCATGCTGCTTCCTATGGAAATAGGCTGTTGCCCAATGTCTCCCAGTTGCAGGGAGAAGGTGGCCATGATGGTCTGACTGTTGAGCAGAGTTCTCCCAGGCCATGAACCTTCAACACTGTTTCTTCTTCCTGGCTATTCATGTGAACTATTATAGATAATTCCAACAGACTATCTATTGAAATCTTCCTCTCGTACTGTATTTTTGCTTATACCTGCCAAGTGCATTTGGACTTAGTACCCGACTCCTACAACTTGGAAAGAGCAGCAGCCTACATGGACTTGGTGCAGCACAGCTGGCTTTTGGCTGGGCACAGCAGAACAAATGCTGTAAGAGCTGGTTTGGGAGCGACTTCTGAAGGGTCTGATGTGTGTTGGTGAAGGAGCTGGGACGGACCCAAAAGTCATCTTCCCAATAATATTCTGGGGCTGTTGCAGAAGTCAAAAGATGTGAGTGTAGCAGTGAGGTATTTTTCAAAATTGAGGGCTGTCTTTGAATCAGTGACTGAAGTAAAGTGCCAGGGTAGGTTAAGGAAAGGAGACCTAGTGTATGATCTGTAGAAAGAGCTAGAGAGACAACTGGGGTTTGTACTGGTCTCTGATGGATCTTTGATACATGTCACACTCTGTGTTAGTGCTTTTGGCAGTGTATGGTCTTCTAGCAGTCTTTTCAAGTTTTAGTCATCAAGGTCCAGTCAGACTGTGGAGCTGGTGTTCATGCCCTAATCAACCCAGACTATTCTGCTAGAGACTGAATTTTTGTAAAGGTCTAAATACTTTGTGGCAGGGAGGAGAGGACTGGGTGTATTTTATCCTGGACAACACCCCTCTAATGTAGGGAAGGGTTAGTGCCTGCAAGGCCACCTTTGCTGCAAGGTGTCTTACTCTTATTGTACCTAGCTTCTGAACTGTGCTCTGTACTCCCACTTTGGTAATAAGCATCTCCTTTTAGTAGACCTCGTTGACCTCTCTTCTAGGTACGGACGCTGTTTGTCAGTGGCCTTCCTGTGGATATCAAGCCCAGAGAGCTCTACCTACTCTTCCGACCATTCAAGGTAAGAAGGTCTTCAAATTTGGTCTTTGGTGGGAAAGATGCTGTTTTGTGGCCAACCTGGCAGCAAAGATCTTGGTCAGAGATCTGTCAGAGATCAGCATGGTATCCCATGGCTTGTGCTCAGCTGGGTAACCTCCCCTGTAGCCTGTTGTTGAAATCCTGCTGTCTCCAAGCTCAGTGAAGGCTGCTTGGTCAGCCCTGCTGCCCAACTGGACAAGACCTTCTTTGAGGATGTGTCCTGATCCCCTGACTGTCCATCCTTCACTAGATCACCACATAGGCTGTCCTTGGGGGAAGTCAGGTTCCCTTGTTTGCACTCTTCTAGAACAGGGCGCTCTGTGCTCTTTAGGCACTAGCCAGGCAGGGTGCTCATCTTGGTAGCTTGATGAAGAGCTAGAAAATGGGTTTTCTTCCCAAAGGGCCAGAATGGACTAGCTAAGATACCTGCTCTGCCCTTAGTCTAATATCAGCCTTCTCTTTTGGTGGGAAGGAGAAGTGTTAACATACCTACTCTGGTGGCAGAGTCTGCCTTATGAAGTGTTTGGTGCTATAGGAACTCCTGGAGCTGTCACGTCATGTCTCAGTTGTAGCTTGGCTCCTTCAGAAACCTGACACTGACTTGCTTTCTTCCCTTCTGCAGGGTTATGAAGGGTCACTGATCAAGCTGACTTCAAAGCAGGTACCTCCTTCTTCCAGCTTGGGCATCTTTGGCTTTTGCTAGAAAACCAGACATGCTGGGAGGGGAGGGGGACAGATGCCACTTCACTATGTAAAGCATTGACTGTGTTCCATACCATGTATACAGCTAGGTTCTGCTTACCTGTGCTGTTCTGGTGACCCCAAGCTCCCAGCATGTGCTGAATGGCTCCATATCCTCTATTGCTGCCCAGGGCTACATGTGCTGGGTGAAACCTGATGCTTCAGCCTCAAACCCAGAGCTGCCAGAAACATTCCCCAGTCCCATCCTAATCAAGGCAGTAGTTCCCCTTGTGGGCAAGGGGTACCTTTGCTGGTGGCTACCAGGGCGAGCAGTGCCCCCATGCGTAGGAATGCCAAAGCATTTTGGTGTGACGAGAGCAGACACAGAGCAGGAATCTTGGGCTGATGACCCAAGATGCTTCAAGCTCTGCTTGAAGGCCCTCTGCAGCTTTAGATGGTCTCTCCTGCTTGCTGTAAGCTGTCTGGGGCAGAGGGGGTGGCAGGGTAGTCTGAGAAGCTGGAAGAGGCTTCCAAACTGAAATCGGCATTATTTCTTTTAGCCAGTTGGTTTTGTGACCTTTGACAGCCGGGCTGGTGCTGAAGCAGCAAAGAACGCCTTGAACGTGAGTACCTGGTGTGCTGGAAGTGCTGGGGGCCGTATGCCCTGCTGTAGCTAGACCTGGAGCTGTGGGCTAGTGTTGCTTGGCTTGTCTGTAGTGTAAGAAGGGTCAGGGTGTCACAGCTGTGCCCTTGAGTATGGAAGCTAAATGGTCCTGCAGCATCCCACCAGGGAAGCAGGTGAGCTTCTTTAAGGCTGACATCAGCCTGAGCAAATGGATGCAAACTGTACCACACTTGGTGTAGGTGTGGCTTCTGACCACTGGAGGACTGCTCCAGGGCTTCTCAGTGTGGGGAAAGAATGGCTACTTCTTTCTCGAGTCAGCATGTACCTCCTTACTCAACAGTTGGTCTCTGATAACAGGAACCAGGCTGTGAATCCTGTTCCTTATCCATTAAGTGCTCCCCCCCTTTATGGGGAACAGTTGTGGACTGAGACACCCCCACCTTGTTCAAATGAGTGTGGATTACCTATGTGTGTTGATGTATAGCCAGAGCTACTCTTGGAGGAGCTTTTCCTCCTGCTGTCTGCACTGAGGTGGGAGCTCATCCTAGCTTGACTTGGAGTACCTGAAGCTGGCAGGTCTTCTCTGGGGAACCAACCTTAGCAAACAGATGAGAAGAGGTGTTGGGGGCATAGGTGGTTCCCAGGCATATACAGGCATATGGTGATACCCAGATGATGCACTGTAATGCTTTAATGAGGCATGTGGAGGTCAACTTGCATTTAGCATCAGCTTTGAGGTTTTAGGCTGAGCTCATCAGGGTATGTGGGTAGTGAAGCAGGCTCATTGCAAAGCTGGTCTGTCCTGTGGCCATGGGGCTTGCTTGGTGCTAGTGGCCTTGTGAAAGCCTCACTTACCAGATGCCTTGATGAAAAGTGTGTGGCAGTTCAGCAGAGCAGGTCCTTGTCCAGGACCTCTGCAGCCAGAAGGTACTTCCTTCAGGAAGGAAGGAAACCAGCCTTCCTGTGCTGCTGTTTCTATAGCAGGGCATGAGGCAGGGTCAAAGCTATCTGGTACAGGCTCTTTAGCACATTCATGGCACTTCCAAACTTCTGCAGCTCAAAAAAAGACCGGAGGATGGTCAACATGGCAGGCATGCCCAAAATGATCTCCATCCCATGTGGGCCTGCAGAATTTAGTGGGATCTAGGCAGCAAGACATGCTGATCTGGTTCTGCTCTGCTGTAGACCTTGCCTTGGGCACTGGGGCATGTACTAGTGTCTCTGCCCAGGCTGGCAGTAGATGTAGCAGCACCACAGTATAGATAGGAGTTCCAGTGTAGATGGGGTTATCCCAGCTCCAGCAGACAGATCTTTCCTGTCCAGTGTTGGTAGCCATCACTGCTATGCTGGTTGGTGAACTGCACATAAGGAACAAACCTGTGTCCCTCATGTTGGAAGCAGTGGTCCTAAGCCAGCTAAACATAGAAATACAAGCATGTGGGAGCTTGAGTGTTGCAGTGAGGTGACAAAAATCTGAGCATGTGACTGCAGCATGATGGCCTTGTTTCCCTGGTTGCTTCATGAATAGACACAGCCTGTGCTTGGACTGGAAACCTCACCTCAGAGATTCCTGTGCTTTTTTTCTGTGACAGGGCATCCGCTTTGACCCGGAGAACCCCCAGACCTTGCGGTTAGAGTTTGCTAAAGCCAACACAAAGATGGCCAAGAGCAAGCTGATGGCCACGCCAAACCCCACCAATATCCACCCTGCCTTGGGCGCACACTTCATTGCACGGGACCCCTGTGAGTATGCTGGGAGGGACTCTGAGGTCATGGCTGGTCCAACCTGGGAGATGCCTAACCCTGGGAATGCTGTGAGGGCAGAAAGGAAACCATACCCCTGTATGCTCTTGTTGAAATCTGCCTGGTGCAGGAAGGCCAGCATGTTAGGGTTGCAGAATAATAACAGGCATCTGGTAAGGCTTCTGGCCAACACTAGAAGTGTTGGGAGAGCAGAGTTGGCTTTGGTAGCTCAAGTGATACTTTAAGTCCTCTAAACCATCCCTGGGTGTGAAACAGAAAGGTTGAGTCCTGTGCCATGCACCCTCAGCATAGCCTGGTGGGGTGAGCAGCCCTGCTGAGGCTTGTTGGGCAGCCTGAAACATGGTGCTGAGCGCCCTGTCTTTCTGTCCTGCCATCCTGTGGCACCAGCCCTGTGCTGTGTGTGTGAACCAGCCTGCTCAAAGCCTGTGTGGGGCACTGAGCAGTGATGGAGCATGTTCCTGCCTCTCTTGGCAAGGCTGGGAGGCCAGAGGAGCAGCTGATCACAGAGATGCTGCAGGGGTGCTGTATTTCATACCTCGCTGAGATGGCAGTGCAAAGCTTTAGTTTGGGGTTGGAAATCCAGAGCCTGTCCCTGAAACAGGCTGTTGGGGCCAGCAACTGAGATGCTGTCACCTTGTCTCCTCCTGTCTAGATGACCTGACTGGAGCGGCTCTTATTCCAGCGTCCCCAGAAGCGTGGGCTCCTTACCCACTGTACACCACGGAGCTAACCCCTGCCATCCCCCATGCCGCCTTCACGTACCCGGCAGCCGCTGCGGCGGCTGCTGCTCTTCACGCTCAGGTGAGTCACTCCCCATGTCCTGTGCCAGGAACTGGGCTCTCCTCTCTCCCCTGCCCTGGTGCTTGCTCCTGTGGGTCTCTGCTTGGCTGGTTTAACCCCGGCCTCTGCACCTTGGCTCCTGGGCAAAGCCTCCTCCTGGCTGAAGTGTATTGGGGAGGGCGGGGGGCCCAGCCCCATGCAAACTGCAGGGGAGAGGTCTATGTGGCTGAGAGCAGTCAGAGCTGGAAGATGATTTCTGACCCTGCAGGTCCAGCCTGCTCCCCTGCAAGAGGCAAGCAGATGGGAGAAAGTCAGGGCTTGACTTGTGTCTGGCTTTGCTGCTCCCTGTGGCCAGAGAGCAGTGTTGTGGGACTACTGTGAGGAAATGCTTCCTGCCAGCAAGTAAAATAGCTATGAAATGTCCTCCTTGAAGTCAGAGCAAAGGCAACAGGCTTAGCTCAGTGCTGAAGCTGAGGGGCTCAGCTGGGACCCCCTTGGGCCAAGTGACTCAAATACTTTTGAAGCTGGAGGAGGATGTCCTGCAGGAGATGAGCAATCAGAGCCTTGCCACAGTGAGGAACTCTGATGGGGCAGTGGTGTTAGCCACCCTGGGTGCAGGCTAGAGAGAGTGACTCTGTACAAGCCTCTGGAAATGCTGGTGGTGATGCAGCTAGCTGCCCGGTGTCCCAGGGTATGCTTGCTGAGAGCTGGAGGTGTAGGGATGCCTGTACTGGTCTGAAACTGGAATGCTTTAATGTACTGAGACCAACACCCCTGCTGAGCATGAAGTCCCTGAAACCATGGAAAGGGAAAGCCAAGACAGAAGTAGTGTCCTAATTCCAGGTTGGAGCCCCTGCCCTGCTTGGTGTTACCAGCCAGCTGTGCTCTGCCTGCTTTGGTCTCTGCTCCTGTAGTAGTGCCATGGGGGACTAGGGCAGTGGGACTCTGGGCTTAGACCTCAAAGCATTGGGGCTTAACCTCTGCTCTCTGCCCTGCCAAGCAGGGTGTTTAGCTCCACTCTTCCCTGCTTAAATTGAGAGGAAGAAAAGCTGTGTCCCCTCACCTCATCCACCTGGCTGATGATCAGCTCAGCTGGCCCTTTGGCATCTTCTTGCTTCCTGCAAGCATCTTGACTCTAACTGCCCAGCTTCAACCCAAGCTTGTTTCCCAAATGCAATATGGAGGCAACAGAGGGGATGCAGGCTCCTGGCCTGTCTAGGCTTGTCTGTCCTGCCCCTCACGCCTGCAGGCCTCTGCTGCTTTTGCCCTTCTACTGATGAGCTAGTGTTGGGCTGAAGCTCCTGTGGGGTAGGCAAGAAGTATGTGAGGACCAGGCACTGGCTCATTCTTCCAAGGGCCTCCAGAGCCAGGCTGGTCCTTCACTGGGAGGGTTGTGCTTGCTGGTGTTCTCCAAAAGTTACTAATGGTGCCCACAATTCTACAGGAGCATGCTCTGCTCCTGGGTAGCCCGGAAGAGCAGATGTCTTCCTTTCCCTACCCCTTGTGTGTAGGGTGATGGAGCCAAGGGCTGTTGCTGATTGAATTGCCCCTGGCAGGGAGGACCAGAGAAAAACCCCTCTGGCCTGGCTGAGGTGATTGAGGGAGGTGAAATCATTCAAGGATGGTCATCAGTGACTGTGTGGGGACCCTGAGTGTAAGGGTTAGACACCAAAGCTTTGTGGTGGGGGAGAAAAACTCTGCTCCCCAGAAGTGGAGGGTATCAAGGAGGCCTTCAGTCAGATCTTTTCCCTCTTAGTCTTAGTTCCTGCCCTCCAGTTGGCAAGCTGCTAGCTTTCAAAGAGGTATTTTGGCCTGAAGAATGACCCTGAGTCTCCAGGGAGCTCCCTGCATAGGTAGAACTCCCTACCCAAAGAAGTCCCTAAGTGGTGATGTACCCCTAAGCCTTAGGGAGCCAGTGTAGCCCCTCCAGGCCCATGGCCATGGCTGCACCCAGCTATCTTCTGAAGACCAGCTGGGCGGGCCGAGCAGCTCCTTGCTGTGTTGTGCTTGAGCCAGCGGTGACCTCGCAGGGAGACATTCTGGCGTGGTATATGTTACCAATAAAGTTTTATGGGGTTAAACATTACTCAGGCTGGCAGCTCTGAGCTGCCTGGTCTCTAGGCTGGAGCCCTCTCCCTTGCAGAGCCAAGGCAGGGTGGAGCAAGTCAGTGAGATGACTTTTGCTCACAAACTGGGCCAAAAGCTGTAACCTCAGTCTTGGCGTGCTGAGCCCTCTGCACTCACTGGCAGGGGCTGGTTTGCCTTGCTGGCAGGGTGGTGGGCACATGAGTTGTTCTCCAGGACAGCTGCATTTCTTCCTTCTGAGACTGGTGTTGGTTGGAGGACGTTCATGGGGACAGCCAGAGCTGTAGTAGCTCTGTAGCAATCAGTCTTGAAGCAGGCATGAAGTTGGAGGCTGTAGCTAAACTGAGAGCTTGTTGCAAAAGGTGTAAACTTGAAGTGCTCATCCTCTCGCAGCTCTGTGTTCAAGTCTGGTAGCGAGCAGGAGAGGAGGTGGCCGCCCTCTGCGATGCACCTATGCAACCTCCTGAAGAGCTGCCCAGAGGGCTGGCAGAAGTGATGAGGGGCAGGAGATGGCATGAGGCTGGCCCGGCCTCAGCTCGCGTGCTGGGAGCTGTCGGTAAGCTGCTTGCAGACGAGACTGATGGCTGCTGCTCCCGGCACTGCTGAGCTGCTGTGCCATGGTGATGCTCCTGGCAGGCATCAGGCTGCTGTAGATGTGACTGTGGCCTGACCCTGCACTGCGAAGAGCCTCTACCTGTGGGGACTCCACTGACTTTAAGATTGTCCCATCTGCCTTCCCTCCCACCCTCTCTCAAATCCCTCCTTTGATGTCCCTAGTGAACTCCAGCCATGATGCCAGCGCAGGCTAGCCCTGAAGCTCAGAGCTGTCCCTGGAGATGGGACACCCTAGTGATGCCTTATTGCAGCTAGTGGAGTGGCTGTACTACAGCTCCATTCCTAGAAGTGTTAAGCATGATGGCAGCCACGTCTGGAAAGACTGGTAAGGTAACCATCTCTCCTCCAAGGTGCACCATGGGATTTGCAAGCTTCTGCCCATCTCTGTAGCCTGTATCTCCTTGGCAACCCAGTGCATGGGCCTCACGCTACCCACCCACCAGAGCCTGGGGAATGAGATACCAGGCCTTCTTTCTAACCCACATCTCCAACTTGGCAGCACATGACATGGCGCACACAGCATGGCACCATCTTACATCAACTCCCCCCAGCTGAGCCAGGCTCAGCCAGGTCCTGCTGGTGGGAGGGGAGCAGCCCGGTTGAGCCAGGGGCAGAGACAACCCTGCCACTTGGTGTGAAAGAAACCTGGTTTCTCCCCAACCATGACCCTTCGAGGGCAACCAGAAATACACCTTGACCTCACTCCTGGCACACGGTGGGGGAGGTGAGTGACGTGATAGTGATAGCACACGACTAAATTCTAGCGGGCACGTTAGACAACAGCACTTGCCGGTCACTTTGTTCCAGAATTGCATACCGGGACAGACCCTGCCCTTAATCATGGGTCTAATCTCACCTCTTTCCTCTCCAGTTACTGGAAATGGAGCAAGTTCCTACCTGGAGCTTGGCTTCTCTCTTGCAGCCTGAAATCACAGGCAGGACACAGGTCTTGTGAGCCATAATGAAGGGAATCGGCAGTCTGGGAGAGATGGGAGCGGCGTAGGAAACTGGGAGCTTGGGAAGAGGGAAGGTGGCCTGGCTTGGGACTGGTTGGCAGGGAGGATGGTTGCTGTGGTCAGCTCTAACTGAAGGAACCAGAGTCCTGGCTCACTTCTCCTTGCAGTGGCTCTGGGTAGACTTTTTTCCTCTTTGTGGAAGTGATGCTGGGGAAAGCAGTCGTCAAAGATGGGGGCCCAGGTCTGCCCTTGCCCTTGGAAGACTGTGAGGTGCAAAGATGTGCAGAGTTGGTCCCCTGGGAAGATGGGGAGAGCTTGCCACAAGCATAGAGACAGTGATACAGCTTGTCTTGTTCCACTTGGACCTGGTGAACAGTTTCATCTATTGCCTATGTGATGGAGTTGGGCTGCATTGCGTCTCTAATGTGAAACCACTTGTTTTGGAGCACCTCTAAGCTGGGCTTTGAGTGGGCAGTAGGAGACACCAGGGGCTATCAATGCTCCTGGAGCTCTTCTGCAAAGGGATGCTTTCAGCTGTGGCAGCACCCCTGAGGGGCAGGACTTGCCCTGGAAAGCAGGGGCTGGATGCAGGATTGTTTCATAAGAACGTGAGTGAGGCTGGTGGTGGTTACCACATGGTGCTTGTAGGAGACTAGGCTGATGTGTTGGGTACCCAGAGCCCAGGAGACTGTCTGTGGTAGATGCTTCCAAGGCAGGGAGCAGGTCATGGGCCAAAAGCTCACAGATGCCAATCCCTTTGGGGGTGGGCTGCCCAAGCTGCCCTCAGAGCATCTGTGTTGCTGCTGCTGGCAGCAGCTTTGTCTGGAGGCTTTGAGGAGATGGTGGAGGTGGGCCTCTGAAGCTGGGACCTGTCCAAGCGAGTGGTGGGTAGAAGGAGCAGTCCTGGATCATGGCTATGTGGTGGTGGTGTGAGAGCCTAGTGGGACCCTGAGGCTTCCCAGCACTGAGTTAAGGCAGAGCCCATTGATGGAAGGAGAGGTCAGTGTTCAAAAAAAACCCCTTTCCCTCTTGTTTGGCACCTGGGCTGGCTCAGAGCAAGTTGGATCTCCTGAGTGGTGGCTGCTGTTGTGGATGGACATGAGGCAGATCCCAGTGGCTGTGATCTGGTGCTGACCCTAGAGAACTGGGAATGTGGGGAAGATCTGCTAGGGTGGGCTCAGGTGCTGTGCTCCTCTTTGAGTACTGCCTTCTGTTGGGATGCTGCTGTTTGGTGGGCATGTGACAACCTGGGTGCCACCAGCCTGGCTGAGCCCTGGAGAACCAAGCAATGACCACCACAGTGGATCTGCTGGACAACAGGGATCCTGCCTTTGCACCACTGGCCTCTGGACGCACTGCATGGTCCCATCTGCAAAATCTCCTGAACTTTGTCTTGTGGCAGCTAAGCTCTGATAGACCTTCCCTGGGCTGGGAGGCTGGAGACAGCAATGGATTTTCTGTGCCTAATAACTTGTTGCCTGTTTGTTGGGGCTGTCGTGTAGGACTTTCCAGGATAATTTTTTCAGGACGATCTCCATCCTTCCTGGAGGTATGAAGCACTCTTCAAGACCTCCATGGTTATGGTGTCGTCTTAACCTCCAGTAACTTAGTGCTGGCTGAGCAGCCCTGAGCAAGCTCTCCCTAAGCCAGCTGTTTCCTCCTAGCCAGTGAAAAGCAGGCAGAAGATGTTCTTAGCTCCTCCAGGTACCTGCTGAGCAGCCATTCTTGCTAAATCACACCTGATGAGTGAACTGGCCCGAGACACCATCAGAAGTGACTTACCTGTGGCCAGCACTGGCTCTCCCTGGTTAGCTCAACCCAAAGGAAAGCAGCACAATTTGTTTCCATTCTGGGAAAAGGAGAAATGCTTGTTTGCTGTGGTCTGTGAGATGGGTATATCTCCATGACCTGTAGCATAAGCTGCCTCCAGGCCCAGGGGGCATTGGATGGATGCCTGTTAAAACACTCCTTCTAAGCAACAGGATGGATCAGCGTCTGTCGTGTTGTGCATGCTCCTCAATGTGGTGTGAGATGATGTGCTGATCTTCCAGTTCTCCCTCACCATAGCTGCTTGGGGAGATGTGTGTGCTTGATTCAACTTCAACTAGGTTTTCTTGGTGGTGGGCTGAGCTGCTTGTGTCTTACACAGCATGCAAGTGTTTGGATGCTCATCTCTTCAACCCAGCCCCCTGAAGGACCCTGGAAGTGGGTGGCTTGGGTGAAGTGCCTGCTGCTGAGGCTGGAAGCGTGTGTCCAGAGATAATGGATGATGTTAGTGCCTTCTGGGTGCACCTTTGCAGGCTGTCCTTGCCTGCCCTGAGTTGTGTTCCCAGCAGCTGGAGCAGAGCAGCTCTTGCCAGCCACCAGTGTAGTCTGCTCAAGGCTTGCACCCAGTGACCCGCAGTCTGGGGGAAAGTGGTGGCCGTGAAGTTTGTGGCTTGTTGAGGTGAGGCTGTCTCAGCAGCGCAATTGAAGATGCCACTCTGCATGTCAGCAGCTGGTAACTAGATGCAGCTCTTGGACATGCTGGTTGGGGCCTTACCAGCTCCCAGGAGTACAATGGAGTGCTTTGTCCCTGCCTGCACAGGGAGCCTTTCTGGTACCTGGGGAGGTGGCTGGGTCCATTCTCATTGTAGGGATAGCTCTGAGCTCCACAAGATGCTGGGGCTGACTGCAGAGCAAAGATAAGCAGGCCTAGAAGCAATTGAGGATGAAAAGCAGGCCATCCAAGCTAAAGGTGGCTTGAGGATGGGTCTGTGTATTCAGTCCTCCCTACCCCCCCTCTTTTTCCTGCTGAAGGAATTGCTCTCCGTATGGATGGTGAGCAAGATAGGAAATTTAAATTCTGAGGGTAACTGGGAGACACAGTGGAGGACTTGACAAGGGGAGTGAAGTGCTGATGGGGTGTTTATCTGCCCCATTTATTCTTTCTTTGTGATTTTTAGGTAGCACTGGTCTTGTGCTGCAGCAAGGGAGGGGCTGTTCACTTCTGGATGTTTCACCTGGCCTCTGGAAGGTGGCAGGCAGAGGCACAAATTTCTCTTCTCCAGTTTTTTTCTGGGACAGATGTTGAACGCGGCAGCACGAGGCTGGCTGCAATTGGCTGGCAGTGTCCGTCTTGTCCCTACAGGCAGGCGAGCAGGAGATATTTGCAGTGGTGTGGCCAGACTTCTTTCCAACTGTGAGCTAATGCAGCTCCAGAAACAACTGCGTCTCTTCCAGTAAAAGCCTCCCTTGCTCTGTGTTCCTTGCCCAGTGTTGGATGTCTCCATTCACTCTTTCTCAGCTTCCTCCTTGACAGACATAGTATTTTGAGAGATAATGGATCTTCCAAAAGCCCTCAGAGAAATTTGCTCCCTACAGGGAAGTGCTTTGGCTTGGCCTGCTGGGTTGCAGTCCTCTTGGGATGTTAGAGTCTCTTGTAGTGCTGATCTCCTCTTCCAGATGGCTCCAGGAGTCCGCTGTTTGCAGAACCTCTCTACTCCCTGGCAGAAGCAAGGTGCCTGAGACATAGTGAGGGATGTGGAGACAAAACCACCTTGGCATGTGCCATTGTCCTGAAGAGCACATCCTCTTGGCTAGCTGCTGCCTCCAATCTGGTTCTTCCAGTGCTTTCTGCTGGTTTCAGAAATGTCTGCCCTAATGAGGGGGTCTTCCTGCTTCATCCCATCAAGCCCGTACTCTTTCTGTGGGCTGAAAGACCTGGCAGGTCATTTCCTCACCCTGCCAACATGTCAGAGCCTTGGCTTGTACCCAGGATCATTGCATCCGCAAGAGCTCCTGCCAGCCTCCAGGCTGAGCCCCTCTGGCTGCAGGGCTGTGCTACTGGCAGGTGGGGCCACTGTGAGTCAGGCTGGTTGGGTTTGTGTGTATGAGCATCAGAGACCTCCAGGAGGAAGGCAAGGAGAGCTGGTCCATCAGAAGTGGAGGTTTATTAGTGCCAGAGCTACAAACAGCATGTGTTTTTGTAGGAGAAAAGCAGCATTTCTCTTGAAACTGGAGGTGCTGGAGGCTCTGGCCAGGCATGGGGTGTGCATGTGGGGCAGAAGCTGTCTCAGACCCCCTGAGGAGGGGATGGAGAGCCACCAGGTTTGGGTAGTGGGGTCTTGCATGTGTGCAGCTGCTGTGCTTGCTTACAGGTGGGCTGCTTGTGCTGAGCCTGGTGTGGGATGGAGGCAGCTCTCGGGGTTAAGCAGCCTTGTGAATGCAGGGGGAGTTCCCTGTTGCTGCTGGGCAGGAGGAAACTACTTCCAGCTGTGGGGGGGAGGGCTGCTGGAGTGGGAGACACTGGCCAGGGAGGAGGACTGCTGGCTGCTGAGGAGATGTGGATCTGCTGAGCAAGCACCTCCTGGTGACAGGGCTGAGGGGGAGCAAGTAAGCCCTGTCCTTGCACTGGCAGCTGCTGTGGTGGCCCCATAAGGTGTCAGTGGTGATGCTGCCCGCACCGGGCTGCGAGCCTTCCTGGTCTGTGTCAGTGCAAGGAGATAACTGTGCCCCAGAGCAGCGCAGTGGCCCCAGGCTGGGGAGCAGGGGTGCAGCTTAGCAAGGTCCCTCTCACAGGCTAATGGAGAATTGAAGGCATTGTGTGTGTGGCACCAAGATAGCACTTTGGTCATGGCACTAGATGGGACCCTTCCCTGGGGAGAAGGGTCTTGGTAATGTCTATGCCCTCAATTCCCTCCGTCCAAGGCTGGACTGACTAGGATGCACCTGGCTGCTGTGTCATGGAGTAAGCTATGAGGCCAGCTGGGAGCTGAGTTGGTGGCACCCACTTGCCTCATGAAGGTGTCTGGCAAGGAGTCTGACCAGCCCAGTGTACCTGGCTACAGACAGTTACCTCAAGTGTGGTGCTGGTGCCTGAACAGAAGCCTGGGATCCAGCAGACCTAATCTTGTAGGAGCTGGCACAAGAAGAGGGACTTGAGGCCCCTGAGCTCATGCTTGGGGCTGTTCAGTTACTGGCATCACAGCCCTTGTGCTGGTGGAGGGAGGACGTGGCCACTGCAGGCAGCTGTGCTTTCTGGGAGGTATGGGCTTATGGTCCCCTCCAGCTCCTGTATGGAGGCTGCAGTGTCAAGGTGTTGGCAATTTGCTGCGTGTCTCTGCATGAAGGAGTGAATGCAAAACCTCTGGCTTTGCACCTCTGTCGGGTGTCAGGCTTTTGCTTTTTACGGGGGTAAAGGGTGTAGGGTTTGAAGGTACCCACTGAGGATGTGCCTAGCTTGGAGAGTAATGCAAGGGCTGTCACTGAGTCTCTGGGTGTCCTGGTCTTCAGCTCTGTCTCTTCTGAAGACTTGTGTGCAGCTTCTGGAAAGCTGATGCAGCTGTGGTTGGGGACACAGGTCTGCATCTCTACTCCTGGATAACTTTGCAGCAAGACTTGCATTGCATGTATCATCCACTGCATCAGTTGGGTGGCATGCTGCCTGCTAGGTAGTTAGAAAATAGCTAGCTCCTGTTTCCTCCTCATTGCTAACTGTCATCTCAACCTGGAGTGGCTTTCTTGCTGTCTCTTGCATGCTTACAGCCTGTAGGGGAGACCCGACTCTGGCAAGAGCCCTGTTAGAAAGAGGCTGGCAGGATCGCCCTTGCTGTGCATAGCTATGTAGGGGTTAGATGAGCTGTAAAGCCTCTGCCAAAGTAAATGCTTTGGCTGTGGCTGCAACTCTTCCTTTGCCCAAATGACCTGGGACCTTGCTTTAAGAAAGTCTGCCTGTCCTTGATCAAGGCTCCCTCTTGAGACAATGCCATGCATGAGGGTGGGAGCTGGCCTGGGAATACTGTTGTTTTTCCCTCTGGCCCTAGAGTGGTGCATGTGCTTGGGAGGGGAGCATCTAGCCAGACTTGTTCAGGCAAAGGGACAACCTTGCTGGAATGGTCTGGGAAGGGGAACAGTTCATGCTGGGCTCTAGGGAGTTTTCTGCCTCTTTTCTACCCATCTTAGAGCAAAGTCTATCATTCTGCTGGTACCCAGACCCCTGAGCGTACCTGCTGCTCTTGATGCCTGTCTGCACTGAGGCTGTGCTCTCCTCCCCACTCTCCTCCCTCCCCAGCTGGTGGGATGGCTGCTGTGTTTCAGCTAGCTCCCTCTGCAAACAGCAGCAGGACCGAGCTCCACGAGCTGCTCCTGCTGCTGGATCTGTGTTCAGTCAAGTGGCACAGGCTCCTCTCCTACTGCTGTCAGGCATGAAGCTGCTAACTCAGCCCAGCCTGATGTACCAGTCTTGCAGATGAAATGGGAGTATCTGGATGTCTGATGCTATTCTGCTGGACATTGCCAGCTTGCTGCATCTACTGACAGGCTGGGAAGTGACTGTTCAGTTACTGTTCCCATGTCTGTTAGTTGGGTTCCCATCCAGCAGTCCTCCCTCAGCAGGGAGCAGGCCTGAGCAGTAGATGTGGCAGCAATGACCTGCCAGGAAAGCCTGCAAGTCTTGCTGGTTTGCAGCTCTACCAAGTTCTTCCCATGATGTGGTCTGCCTGGAGCCTCTTCTGATGGCTGGGTTGTGGCTTAGAAAACTTCATGGGTCTCTTCTGTGGTGGATGAGCTGGTTCTTACCCCATATGTGTCATGTAGAGGTTGTCTGGTTTAAATGTGTGGTCTTGAGATGCCTCCTTCTGCTGGCTGAGGGCAGAGCGGCCACCACCTCGGGGTGCTGCATGCCCAAAGCAAGCCTTCTCTGCCCTGCCTGAGCCTGATTGGGGAGAAAGATGTAAACTTGGGGGGCGTGGGGGAATGGGAGCATGCTGGGGGGGGAACAGCCCCTCCTTGTGCACACTTCTCCAGTGGTAAACTTCATAGACAGCTTGGTGGTGAGGAGCTTTCCTAGCTTGAATGGTGGTGGTCTGTGTGTTGTAGTGAGCTGGGGCCAGGCATGGGTGTGAATTTGGGGGCTGTCTTCTGGTTATGCCAATAGGCAGAAAGTACTTGAGATGTTGAGGCAAGCCCTGAGATGGGATGCTAGCTTCCTTCTTAGACATGTGGGATCCTGCCATCCTCCTTAAGGGAGGGCCTGGCTGGGTCCCTGTCCTGGTATGAGCCATCAGAGCTGTCTGGCATGCTGGGTAGTGCTGGCATGGTGCAGCCCCAGGTTGGGATGCTACTCAGTGTTTGGGGCTCACCCTGGAGCCTCCTTTCCCATGCTGGAGACATCCTTACTCAGTGGAGTACATGGCCTGAAGGAGCTGAAGGTTTGGGCTCTGGTTGAGATAATCCTAGATCATGGACCTGTGGCATGGCTTTCTTTTCCAGATGCGCTGGTATCCTCCCTCTGAAGCTACCCAACAAGGATGGAAGTCTCGTCAGTTTTGTTAGTTCGTTAGTAAGTAATTAATTACTCTTGGAGCTGGGTCCTTGTCCTGCTTGTCCCTGGGCTCTTGTGGGGAGGAGGGATAGGAGCTCAGGCTCAGCCTCCTGCATCCACCCAAGGATGTGGTTGGGTTACATGGATGGGTGATGGAGCCAAATCCACCCTGGTGGGAGTAGGGAGACCCACCAAGCCCCAGGGTGGGGAAGGACCTGTGGGTGCTGCTTGGGGAGCAGATCCAGCCAGCCCCACTCACCGCTGCTCCTCTTCCACAGCGTCTCTCCTCGGCTTGTGTTCCTCCTCCCTGCCTCTCCATGGAGGGAAGTGCCAGGGATGATCGCTCAGACTCCTCTCAGTTTGGTTTGTGGCCAGCGGACAAGGCGCCTGGCCCCTGTGCGCTGCCCCCCACCCCACCCTGGGGCTGCCAGCATCCCCTGTCCCCAGACTGTGAAGCTGCCGTGGCCCCTGCCATGGGCTGTGTGCTGCCTCCATCCATCCTTCCATCCCTCCCTCCCTCCATTCCCGGGACATCCTCCCTGACTGAGCTTCGCTGTCCGGCTGTGCCGAAACCCAGCTGGGGGGGGGGCGCTTGGTCCTGGACTTCCCCGAGCTCACCCTGCCCCGGTAGCTCGGCTGAAGGAAACGAAAGGCAATGGGTTTTGCATGTTTTCTGGCATGAATTAAAACACTTAACTTGTGTATGTGTGAGTGTAAGTTTGTTTGTTCTAGCGTTTGTGTAACCGTTAGCAACAGGTCTTGGCCCAATGGATTGATCCATCAAGGTTATCATCTTGCTTTGGTGAAGACTTGGCTTTGAGAAATACTAACTGTCCTTGTCTCACCCCTTCTCCCACCTCTGCCCTCCCCTTCCCAGTACAACCAGAAAAATTTGAAAAATGTTTCTTTTTTTTTTTCTTTCTTCCAAGTATGATGCACTGGGTTTCTGTTCTCATCCATTCTTCTCTGGTTTTAAAGTCAGGGTTATTATATTGTTATTTTTTTCTTCAGACCTCTATATATAGAACAGCTGTAAAATATCTAACTTTTTTCCACATCTTTCTGATTGGAGAGCATCCAGTCCTGCCAAATAATCAGCCATCCTTATGGGAATACCGAACAAAAAAAAAGTACGAGTATTTTTGTACCATGTGTAATAAGGAAATATTTATGCATCATAAAGAATTTCTTGTGTGTTTGTGTGCAATTAATTATTATTATTATTAAAGAGAAATTGTAATCCTGTAAGATAAGTTAATGTTTAGTTAAAAGCTTGAAAGAGAAGGGTTGTCTTCTGTAACAATGATTCAGTCAGGCATAGTAAACAAGAAATTGTGCAATTTTTGTTTTAGCATCTTATTGCTTGGTATTGAAGTGCTTTAAGTATTATATGACCATGGCTGTCTCGCTTGTATTAAAAGATTTGAGAATAAGTTGCTATATAATTGCTGATCCTATGAGAATGTGAAACTGGATAATATATGAAATGCAATGACAACAAAAAAATATACCCAGAGGCTGCTGTGACTCTTTTTCTGTGGTCCGTTGTGTTTTCTTCTGGGGCTGGGTTGGGATGCTTCAGGCTTGGTGTTACCCTCCCTGCCTGGGTCCCCCAGCCGTGCCTGGAAGGATGCAGCCTGGTCCGGGATGTTGCTGAGGACCATGAGCAGGGTTGGGGCATCTCCCCCCCCCCCCCCCCCCCCCCCCCCCCCCCCCCGTAGAAGAGCAAGTCCTTGCCTGCGCAGGCATGTGTTGGAAAGGGACTGTTGATGCTGAGCTCTTCTGGAGGCCTCTGAGAGGGCAACCATGTGCTTTTTTGGGTGTTTGTGTTTCTTCCCCCGCCCCTGTCAAGTGCCTGTGGAGGCTGAGGGCCTCTCCTCCTTGCCAGCACTTCTCTTCTGCCAGGGATGCAGTGAGGAGAGATGTCCTTAGAAGGGAAACATCCTCTGCGGCTGCAGCATTGCCATGTGCCTGCCCAGCTCCTCCTCTGGTGCAGGGTGGCCCGGCTGGGGCTGCTGCCATCTTTTTGTGGCCTTATCTGTACCTGCTAAAGCAGCTCTGGGAACCGCAGATGTGGAGGGGGGGGTTGTCCTGGTGGGATGAAAGCAGGGCTGGATGTTACAGTGGGAGCTGCCTGTGGCCGCACTGGAAAGAGCTTGCTTAAATCCCGGTGGGGTGGCCTGGGTGGGGTCTCCCTGCTGTGCCAAAGGGCTCCCTGCAGCTCAGCTCGGTGAGTCCCTGTGATGGGGAGGGGGCGGCTCCTAGAGCCCTCCTGTGCAGCTTCCTACCCCGGGGATCAGTGTTTTCCTCTCTCCCCAGGGCTTCAAGGGCAGTGCTGAGCAAAGGCGAGGAGCAGGGGGAAAAAAAACCCACAACAAACCAACACAAGAAAAAGCGAAAGGCAGGTCTAAAAATAACCCTGCTGGCCACTGTTCCTGGGAACGGGCTCAGCTGAGCTCTGCAGCTCTGGGAAGTGACTCGCTGTGGACCACAGGCTGCCTGAGCCAGAGCAGCCCTGCCAGCCTGTTCCCCATGGGATCTCCCCAACCCACAGTCCAGGGTTCCTCGCTGAATCCCAGCTCCTGCCTGACTCCCAGCTTCTTCTGCTGGGCCAGCTCTCCCCTGCCGGGTCCATCCACATCTTGCAGCTCTGCTCACCCAAGCGGAAACACCCCGGAGAGCAGTCGGGGCCTGGTGATGGGAGCGTGTAAGGCTTTAAATTATAGAGGAGATTTTTTTTTTTTTTTTAAAAAAAAAAGCCTTTAGCACATGCATTAACATGGCCAGGCAATGAATAATTTATGCTCGGCTCTATTAAGCTTTTACACTGGGACCCACGCAACACGGCTCGCCTCGGAGCTAAAGTAGGTCACGTCTGCTCCGAGGGTCCCCGGGCATCCCCCTCCCTGGCTGGTGTGACATGGCGCAGGCGTGTGTGTGCACACACATGTGCGCTTGCTGCCTCTGTCCATCCGTGTCTGCTTGTCTGTGTGTGCGATGGCCCTGCCCTTCCCAGGCTGCTCCCACTTGTGTCCTGTTCGAAGAGACGCTCTTTGGGCAGCTATTTAGGGATGGGGAATGTCCCCGGTCTGTGGGTGGGATGAAGCTCCGGGGTGGAGAGCAGGTCTGGATGGGGCACAGCCTGATGGCATTGCCCAGGAAAAAGGGCGCAGGTTGCTGGCACCCAGGTGCTTTCGTCCGTGGTGCTGGCTGCACCTGTTGGGTAGTGGCTGTAGGAAAAAGCTGCCAGAAAAGAGAGGGGATGGAATTGGGGCTGGAAGAAGAAGAAATAGGGAAAAGGCTGGTTTTGGCACGCTTTCATTTTACATTTTACTGGAAACTCCTCCTCTCTTTTCCTTGTTTTGAAGGTGGGGGGAAAAAAAAAATCAATCTGGGAGCTTTCAGACCATTTTCTCCCAAAAGCGCTGTGCTCTGCCATGGCACATGGTCCAGGTACTGCAGCAAGGAGCACTTTGGAAATAGAAAAATCCAGCTGTTCTGACGCAAAAAGGCCTTTCAGCACGGCCGTGCTGGACAAGCTGCCGCTTTGAAATGATTAGACACGCTTACAGCAAGCCAGGGCATCTTCAGGGAGGCCAGATGCAAAACTCAGTCCCTGCTTGAAACCAGAGACATAGGGAAGGAGGAGGGCATCTAACACCTGCATTCATCCAGGGACCTGCTGATCACAAGAGACCACAGACCTCCTGTCTCCAAGGTCAGGAGTGCCTCGCGGTGCTGATGATCTCCTCATGGTCCTGCATGCCTTTGGTGATGATTAAGGATACCCAGACGCAGCTCAGTTGTGCAGGATGCATGATCTGGTGCCTTCAGCCATTTCTACGGCATATGAGATGAAAAGTGATTCAAACGGCTTCTGCAAAGGATCAAAATGGCTTTTGCAAACCCCAGCAACTTCCATCTGCTGGTCTGCACTGGCAGCGCAGGGAGAAGAGCCTCTGTCACCATCTCCTTTCCCCAAGGCATTCCTCCTCCCTCAGGCTGAAGCCTTTCATGGTTGAAGACCATTTTGAAGACCACCGATGTCCTCTTAGTTGTTTGTCCATTGGGCAGACATTAATGGCCAACCATGAGGCGATGTCTCAGCCCCAGATCCATGCTGCATCAGGCTTTAGCAGCTACCGCACCCAGCTGACTTCCAAGAAGCTGCGTTCACGTAACGTTGCTAGGATTTCCATGGCAAATGGGGATCCCCAGCCCTGTGGGGATGAGGAGCAGGTCTGCTGCGGTCAGGGAGCATTGCGTGTACCAGGTCTGTGGAGCCCCAGCCCAGCTGCAGCACGTGGCCAAATAAAATGAATAGCCAAGCTGCTTGATGATGGATGAACTTGGTAGCACACCTCTGGAAGAGGCAGGCTTGGCTGGCGGGTGTACAAGTATGGTTACCCGGCCGGAAATGTCACCAGGAGGGTAGAAAGAGCTAGGAAATGATGGAGACCAAGAGGGGAGGAGAAAGCATGCTGTCTGCTCCTTATCTTGGGTTTCATTGCACAGTGCCCCCTCTCATGAGTTTTGCTTACCTGCTGGGCTTGGGTATCAACACACTGTCTTACAGCTCCAAAAATCCTTTTGCTATCCCCCTGCCAACCACCCACTTGTTAAATTATTCCCCAACCCAGCAAGAAGTCTGTAGAGACTTGGAAACGGCATCCCAATACCCCAAACGGTGAGCACGGAAAGACACAGGTGATACATAACAGACTGCACAGCAGTCATATAAGTTTGTAGGGACAAAAGACACCCTGCACAATAACTGTTGGTGAAAGGTGAGAGGTACCAGGGCCCAGCCCCAAAACAATGGATCACAGCCCAGGGGGACTTTGAAGTCAAGGTGCTGCTGCAATGGGATCCTGCACAAAAGCCCGTAATATCGTTAATGATGAGCAGGTGGCTGGAGGCTTATTAGATAGAAGAATTACCTCCATCCTGAGTCAAAAATACATGGGATCAGGTCAGAGCCTCAGAGAATAAAAGCTGCTCTGAACCACTAAGGCTTTACGTGGCTTTGTTATTTCTGATAGGGTGATGGGAAAGGTCCTCCCAGTCTGTGTTGAGTCACAGCGCATTAATGAGATGCACAGTACAGTGGGAAAGCCAGGAGGTGGCATCCAAGACCTGAGCACACGAAACCCGGACACTTTTCCAAGCAGCAGCTTAACAGGAGGTTGCAGCTTGGGACAGTGGATAAAACATGCATAGATTTTTGTCCTGCACCTTCCTCTACCCCTTAGGATGGGGAGAGTGTAGGCACTTTAGACAAAGAAACTCTGTATTAAGTTAATAGAGGGAAATCTTTTTACATTTGTAGTCAGCTTTAGCATTGTTACCTAAAATACACTGAATCTCAGTAGGCTTGCTGGAGTAGGGGGCTGTCCATAGCCCAACCTGGCTGTAGTGGGTCCATCACCAGCACTGTCTCAGGCCAGCTGTGGCTTGGTCCAGCTGAGCCTGGAAAACTCCTGAGGCTAGAGATCTCCCTCTTCTGGGTGCCTCTCCCAATACACAGCTTCTGGTATTACTCAACTAAAAAAAAGAAGAAAATATAACAGTCTTATGTGATGAAGTAGTGATGACACAGTGATGACACATTCAGCTCTTTACTAGGCATGGCACAGTGGGGACCACTCGAGCTTGGAAGTGGGCTACCTGGTCCAGCTCTTTTTGCAAGTAAGGTTGAGGACTGAGGTGGCCAGGAGCATGGCCACCACCCTTTGATGGTGTTGGGTCAGACAGCAGATGGCACTAGGCGATTAGCTCAGGAAGGACTGAGCAAGTTGGGATGCCTCGAGAGAGCAGAGGCCACAGCTGGACTTGAAGATCTCAGCCCAGCACAGACTGTATAGCTGCTGGACAGAAGACCAAGAGGAAAGACACAGCTGCAGCAATCCAGGCCCCTGGGACAGGGAAAACAGAGAAACACCAGCCCCTGATAAAAACCTAGAAGTGTCTCCAAATATATCCAAAATGTCCTGCTCCCTTGGTCTGGAGCACTTAAAACAGGAGAAATCCCAGCTTTTCCTCTGTGATGCAGATGGACTGGCATCTCCAGGGTGTTCGTCCTGCTATGGGAATCCCCAGCTCCCCCCCTTCCCTCCATTTCCCACACTTTCTAGGCATGGCAGACCAAGCATGCTTCACCTGGTGGGCTTCATCCACTGGGCTTCGTTGTGACTGACACACTCCTTTCATCCTCCTCTGGGTCACTTGGGGTGGGGGGCATGAGCAAGGCCTCAGTCCATGCTACTGCCTGTTGGGTGTTTCCAGCTTGGAAATCATGGCTACTAGTAACAAGTGCTGGAAGTCCTCCTGCAACTGGCTTTTCTGGATGTTTCCCCAAGGCAGCAGGGGAAAAGCTGTACACACAGGTCTGGACTGAGGTACTTAGTGCTGCTTCTCCAGAAGTGGTACAGAGTTGCCTTGCATGGAGAAAGCACTTATATCTTAGGGTTGTAGTTGACTTTCAGGTTACTGTGAGTTCTCAGCACCAGCAGCAGCAGCCATGACTTCATAGAATCATAGAATGGTTTGGGTTGGAAGGGACCTTAAAGATCGTCTAGGCCCAACCCCCCCTGCCATGGGCAGGGACATCTTCCACCAGACCAGGTTGCTCAAAGGCCCATCCAACCTGGCCTTAAACACTTCCAGGAATGGGGCATTCACAGCCTCTCTGGGCAACCTGTTCCAGTGCCTCACCACCCTCACAGTGAAGAACTTCTTCCTTACATCTAATCTAAATCTACCCTTTTGCAGTTTAAAACCATTACTCCTCGTCCTATCACTACACTCCCTCATAAAGAGTCCCACCCCATCTTTCCTGGAGGCCCCCTTTAAGTACCAGAAGGCTGCTATAAAGTCTCTCGGGAACCTTCTCTTCTCCAGGCTGAACAACCCCAACTCTTTCAGCCTGTCTTCGTAGGAGAGGTGCTCCAGCCCTCTGATCATCTTTGTGGCCCGCCTCTGGACTCGCTCCAACGTCCTTCTTATGTTGGGGGCCCCAGAGCTGAACGCAGTGCTCCAGGTGGGGTCTCACAAGAGCAGAGTAGAGGGGGAGAATCACCTCCCTCAACCTGCTGGTCACACTTCTTTTGATGCAGCCCAGGATACTGTTGGCTTTCTGGGCTGCGAGCGCACATTGCCAGGTCATGCTGAGCTTCTTGTCAACCAACATCCCCAAGTTCTTCTCCTCTGGGCTGGTCTCAACCCATTCTCCCCCAGCCTGTAATTGTGCTTGGGATTGCCCCGACCCATGTGCAGGACCTTGCACTTGGCCTTGTTGAACTTCATGAAGTTCACACGGGCCCACCTCTCAAGCCTGTTAAGGTCCCTCTGGATGGCATCCCTTCCCTCCAGCATGTCGACTGCACCAGACAGCTTGGTGTCACTGGCAAACTTGCTGAGGGTGCGTATGACTTGCATATGGCCTTCTGAGAGAGAAAGCTGAAGGGAATGAGTGAGCTTAGAGGGGTTTTGGCAGAAGAGCCTGAACCTTGCAAATGGCTGGGAAAGCCTGTCAGCTCTGCTCTGTCCACAGCGTCCCTGGTTTCAACCTGAGCTGGATCATGCCCTGCTTCCCCCAGCAAGAAGCATCATTGCTCCCCAGCTCCAGGAAGACCAAGTAGCTGCCACCTCCTCCCTGCCAGGGGCCAGCAGCTGGTTCATCTTTGTGATGCTCCCAGGAGGTCTCTGCGCTGGTGGGTGGCCATGTGTGGTATTTTACAAGGTACCTGCTGGCACAGGTGGATGCCAGCCAATTCATCCCAGCAGCTTACTTTGGGAACAGGTTCTGCTAATGCAGACAGTCTGAGCCACGGGTGCCATCGTTGGCCAAAGTCAACAGCATTCAGTACTGCTTCCATGTGCTTGGCTTGATAGGGCCCCTGATGGGTTGATAGACAGGCTGATAAGACATTGCAGAAAACTTTGTGCCTTCACCCACCTTCCTGCCAGTCACCTGCAGCCAGTGTTTTTGCTTTTCAAACCCAGACCTGACTGCAATGAGGAGATATAGCTTCTGTGCTAGAGGACCACCTCCTGAAAAAGCAGGGGAGAAGAGTAGGCAGTGGGTGGAAATGGCTGCCTGGGATAGCCTTTCCAAGATGTTGCAGCACAGGGGTGTGAGCATGTGTCCCTTGTGCTGTCCAGGAGATGCCTGTGGGTTTGGGAAGCAGGTCTCACCTCCACCTGGAGAAACACACTCCGGCTTCCTGACTGGTTGTTGGGAACCAATCACACCTGCAGAAGATCTCCACCGCTTTGTCTGTGAGACCAGACTATTCAACAAAACCTTTTGGTTTTCATCCTCACTCTTGGTTGAATGAAGACCTGTCATGATGAGGGCTTCAGAGACGAAGCAGCTCAGATCTTTGGGAATGGGAATCACTACCTGGCCTAATTACCAGCTGCCATGATTTCACAAACACATCCCAGGCTCAGAAAGGGTCTGGATGCCACAGTTACAATATTTGACAGTGCTCCTGCAGCTGTAATGGTTTATTTTTTTCCAGTTATGCTAACTGGTCTTACCTACCCACTTATGTCTTTGAAAATAGAGCACGTTGTTCCTCTAGAAATGAATGCATTTATTAGCCTCACCACCACCACCCTGTGCCCCACAGCTGAGTCTTTACAGGGATATTAATCAGTAAGAGCACCTCCAGTCCCAGGGGCTTGTTTCTGCAAGAAAACCACTCCCAAACAAATCACTGACCGCAAGTCATGACTATCCTGTTCCTGCACCAGCCCTTGCATTTGTGTCCTGAGCACAACAAAATGATGACGAGGACCAAACAGGGTAAAATTTGATTAAAGTTTAATTAAATACCCATATTTTTGGGTTACCCCTCTGGTGTATGCACTTAGATTTGGGCTGGGAATCAGTAAAGAAATATTGCTTTTCCATGGAATTTGCCACTTGTAGGTATGTTGCCTCTTTTGGGGCAGTTTGGGAGAATTGGAGAGAAGTATTTCTCTTTTGTGGATCAGCCTGGCTGTGCCAGTATCCTTCTGCAATGCAGTCACTGGATTTCAGCAGATGCGTCTTAAAATGACCCTTTCATGCCTTGAACTGAGCATTTTGACATGGACCTCTTTTCTTAGTATTTACAAAAAAAAGGCTTACCTGGAAATCTTAGGGACCACTGGGTCTGTTGTCTTGTTTTCTTTTCTCAGAAAATGCTAGTTCTGAAAAATTTTCCCTTGTTACAGATTGAAAGGTTACAAGGGCATCTCTTGGGAAGATGCACAGAGTTCCTGTGATGGATTTGGCTTTATTAAACAGACACAGGAAAGTTTATATCCAATATATGTAAAAAATTTTGCGGGTGGAACCTTAAAAACTATTTTAGTATTTAACTAAGGCTAAAAATCCTTTCTTAACATATAACAGTTTAAAATGATTATTTTTTATTTCTGACCAAGAGGTCCTGTGGCTGGGGAACAACCAACAATACTCCTTGGGAAAGGGGGGAGAATTCCAGTTGGATACAAGGGAAAAAATTCATGCTGAAAGCAGTGGAGCTGCTAGACAGGGGACAGAGAAGTGGAGGGGTATCACCATCCTTGGAGACCTTCGGTGCACACCTGGTGGTCTGAGACCTCCAGAGTTCCCTCAACCCTCAAACTTTCTCTGATTCTTGCAATTTATGGGCACATTGCATGGGAGAGGGGATAACTGACTAAGCAGGTCTCTGGCCACATTCGGTAGGAAGTCACTTACCACTTAACATATGTGGATGAACAGCTTTTTGCTTAAAAAAAGTAAGTTTCTAGCTCAGAACAAAAAATACCTATTGTTTTAGGGATTAAATTTATTATACCTACTGAATGCAGCCAATGTTTACCAGAGGGTTTAAGCACTTCTTAGTGTTCAAACACCTCTTGGTGTTCACTTCTCATCACACCTGCCCTTAAAAAAGCACCATATGAAAGAAAACTGGAAGCTAACAGCTTTTTAAACTGTTTGTATTTTTAAGGAAGATTATTACAAATATACACACAAATCCAAAGTCAATATATAAACCGCAGGTGTCTAAAGAAAATATGTTGTGGTTGAGAAAGGTGATCTCCCAGAGGCGTGAGTTTTTATATCGGATCAGAGTAAAGCTGCGATGCACGGGAGGTTCTTGAACTAGAAAGTGGAAGCAAACCCTGGTGACACTCACAGAGGACAGTGTTGGGTGAGCCCTGGAAAAAATAAGATGGGTTTTCTCATGATTTTCTGAGCAGGGATAGTCAGAGATACGGACCTTTCATTTCTGGGCAAAGTCTTAGGCATGAATCTAGATCTGAAGCATTTGCAGCTCCAAAGGACAGAGAAGAAATGGCCAATGTCAAAGTCAAGATGAGAAAGGGGAGAGCTGGGCTGAGCTGTTCAGGCTAAAAACATCCCTGAGCCACTACATCTAATGCTTTTTGCAGTGGACTGTGGAAAATAATATTGTTATAACTACTTCCATTTAAATTCGTGTTTCTTCCTCCCAGTATAACCTTCTTGCATGGACAAGGCAGGATGCAAGGCAATGTTTTGGGACAGTCGCAGGAGAAAACCCAAGTGATAGAGCACTGCCAAGAACTACTGAGGAACACCTTCTCCAGAGCCTGTGATGAAGGAGAGGTACTAGGAGAGAAGACATCTGCCTTCCTGAGATAATGGAGCAGGGATGCATGCCCTTCCTTGGACAAGACGGTTCACAAAACTGTCCCAGAAAGAACAGAGGAACTGACTGGGGGAAACCAGCTCCATGTCAACCCAACAAGCCATGTGGGGCCCGATTCTTACCTGGTAACAGATCTCAAGGGCAGACACTCCTCAGAAATGCAACTGGTGTCAAGAAAGCATTTGACAGTCTTTGTTTATACTTACAGAGATGTCCTTTGAGATGTCCTGACTTGCCCACAGAAATCCTACTGCTGCTTAAAGCAGAGCCTTAGAGTAAGCATGGGCAAAACCAATCATCTGCTCTGTGAAGATTATGGGGCTAGAGAAATGTGCACATTTGCCTCTAGCACCTGAAAGTGCTGTTATATACACCTCCCTCCGTACCTCTCCCTCCCATGGATTTTGGACAGATTTCCATATCCCTTGTCTCCGTCACCTGCATCCCACTCTTTTATTCTTTTTCTAGGATCTTCTGCTACTCTGGATATTTCTGGTCACTATTAAAATGTGCATTAACTCTTTGTGGGGAAAAATGGTCAGCTGTTTTAAATAATTTTGAAAATGTTCTTCTAGGGAAGAGCAAATATAGACTTTATACCAGCATTGATGCTTGCATGACTGAGGCCATTATGGGCAAAGCTAGAGCTAACAAGTGACAAAGTGTTGGGCAGGAAAACACGTATTTTGGTAGGGAAATGCTACAGGGACCATTTGGTTCTAAATAAGGTCATTGAAAATAATCTTATAAGAAGATGAATATAGAAAAGTAAAAGCAAATACACAGAATGTATTTTCCTCATTTTAGGACAAAACCCCCTATCTATGCCATTATGTGTTTAAATCTCTTAATAACGGCACAAAGATCTCCAGCAGAGAGCAGAAGCTGAGCTGGTGAGTCAGGCACATTGCCCAGGACCTAGGTTATGCTCGACTTACACAAAAGTGGCTACTCTAGGTATTTTTCAGTGTGAAAAAAAAATACAAAACTAAAGGACTGGGTTTCATTTGCCACAGATGAGCACTCTCAGACTGCTGTGGGCAATTCAGTATGTCTCTGTGACTCATGCTGTCCCTTGCCTTGCTCTCGTTGCTCCTTGCTTGCCCCGGCAGACCAGAACCAGCTCTCCTGGGTGAGGCTCAAGCACCAAAGCGAAAGCTCTGCCCTGGAGATGCTCATCCCAGTGCCAGCGGTAGCAACCTGCAGGAGCAGGAGGTTTTAGAAAAGCTGTAGGGACTAGAGGAGGAGGGACCTGATGGAGGCCAAGCACTTGGATGGTGACAGGGAACAGCAGATATTTGTTAGGTTGGTGCTGCCTCCCAGCTGCCACCTTGCTCATTAGGTGTCTCAAAGCAACCTTTCCGCTTCAGTCCAATGAAAACAACAGGTAACTCGGCCCAGCTTACAGTAGCAACAAAAAAACCCTCTGCTGCTTTCTTGGAGGGGAGCACTCTCCTCCGCCCATGGAGCCACACCATGCCTTTCCCTTTGAGTCATCCTTGCCTGTAGCAACACTGGAATCCTCTCATCTTGCTCAGCTGAAGTCTTTTGGAGCATTCCAGTAGGGCCCCGGACTGATTCACAGCTCTGAGAAACCATTTTCTTCCAACCGAGCAACTTTGTTGCATCCTGAGGTTCTCCCCAGCCTTGCTCCTCCAAACCCACATGGTTCCTCTTCCCTCTCAGCTGTTTCCCAGCTAAGAAACACAATCGTGGTTATGTCCATGTCAACGTGGACTTCAGCTAGGAGCTAGCATGGGTGTCAGCAGTGCTCCAGGCTGTGCCTGGGACATGGAGTCTCCATGTGTGCTAAGCACGCTAATCCTGCAGGACTTTTTGCTGGAGAAGTTGGTACAGCAAACTCAGTTTGTTAACTAGAAAATTGCCCCAAGGCTCAGGCAAGAAACATCTGTGTATAAAAAAACTCTGCTAAAGTCCCAGACAGAAAACAAAGGATTGTCCTATTGAATGCCAGGTCCCATGGTAACAAACGTCTGTGAAATCACCTTTATCATCCTGTTGAAATCTTCTGCCACCCCTCAGCTGGTGATGGGTACACAGGCATCCTTACCAAACGGCTTCCTGGCAGGGCTGGGGGAACAACATTAGAAAAACACAAACCGCAATACCTTCAGAGGCTCACTGTAGGCTTTTAAAGATTACTGCCAAAATTACTGCATGGCAGGAGCCATTACCAAGATCATGAAGGCTTTGGAGGACAGCTGAGATTTGAATCATACTGTAATCAAGTCTAAAACTACATTTTCTATACCACCAATATATTACAGCTTCTGTGCAGTTCTAAAACACCTCACAGAGAAATGCATAATTGAAACAGGTTTGCACCTGAAAATAAGAAAATTAGTGATGACATAATTGCTGCTCCATTTCTGAGTTGAGCTAATTGCATCAAAAAGTTTTTAATGTAATGGTTTTCCCTGCCTCGGAGGCTACTTATCACAGCACTAGCTGCACAAAGCCACTTGTAAATATCCAGTTCAGAGGAACTGAAAGTGTACTTTTAACCAGTCTTTTGAAAAGCCTGACAACCATAATGACAAAAATGTAGAAAAATAAATTCTTTCCCCCTGAATTGTTGGCAGAGGCAGTCATGGCCAACATTGTAAGAATACCTGTGTGCAGAAATGAGCAGGTCTTGGGAAGGAGTGGTGTGGCCCTGCCAAAATGGGTTGGCAATGCAAACTATAGACAAGAGCTGAAGTGCTGTCATGTTTGTTTTGTAGAGTAAAAGTGGTGAGCAGGAAAAGACAGCAGCTCAGACTTCACAGGCCAGTGTGTTAGAGATGATTAGCTTTTTAACAGCTGTGTCTACCAATATGCATGTGAGAAACAGGTAATGACTGCTAGTTGCTTTGCTGGGGCATGCAGATGTGATGGTGATAAGCAGAAGCAATGGGCTTAGCTGCAGGAGTACATCATCTTACAAGAGACGGGATTAGCATTCAATTACAAAACGGCTTCTTTAATAGGACCAGGAACTTCCAACTCAATCACTGCTTTGGAAGAGAAGAAAATGCAGAAATGAGTCAACTCTGAAATCTCATGTGTAAGCCAATGGGTATGTTGGAAAGATGAAGGGAATGAAGAGGCCATACTTGGCATCCTAAAGACTAATTACCTGTAGTCTGCAAGTTAGGGCCAAACTTGACATCTTCCTGGCCTCCTTCCACCTTAGCCCAGGGATGTAAAGGATGGCCATCTGCCAAAGGTTAAAAGAGCAGTTGCCGTCCTGTGTCACCAATCCACCAAACAAGTCTGATGTAACCTTTATGGGATTTCTCAAGGCATCATCCTGTTTCTTTCTCAGCACTGAGCTTCTACTTCTTGCCAGGGCGTGTTGCGACCCTGAGTCAGCCAAACCCTTGGCGTGGATCTCAGACTTCCCAACACCCCACAAAGACTGCTACCATAACAAATCCAGGTATAAACTAGAACAGATCACTTTTTGACTAAAAGGAACTCAAAGTAGCAAGGCTGGAAGTTAAAACCAAGAGGTTCATAAAAATTTTCCTCCAGCACTGTGTCCTTGCAGGTGTCCTTGCTTACAGACTTGGGTTTAGTCAGCTCTGCAGCTTTGAGTTCAACTCCATGGAAGGCCATTGGTCCTTCCCCATCACCCCAATGCCTGCTCCCTGCTCCTCCTTGCAGCTTATTCTGGAGATGCACCTTCCCAACTCCTTGTTGTGGCTATTACTCCTGGGCTTTCTCCCCAGCTGGGCTCAGCTGCTCCCCAGGGAAGGAGCCAACCAGTCACTCCTTTCCAAAACGAACATGATGTGCAAAATTAGAACTAGCAAATCACACAGGGTTGAGAGTTGTTTGGGGGAAGCCTTGCAGATGAGCTGTTAGACTGGTCTCCAGAGCAAGTTTTGGAGTGGGATATATCACCATGCTCATGCAGGTCAGTTCAGCCATGCAGCAGCAAAGTCACAGCCCATGAGAGCCTTCTGCCACTGGGAGAAAGTCTGTAGCTCACATGCTGAAAAAAGCCAAGAATTCATCAGTTGCACTACTGGTCTTCAGGCAGGTGCAGAAGAGCTACCTTGTATTCCAGCTGGAAGCCCAACATGTCTGGGATGGGACTCAACAGGCTCCAGCCTACTCCCAGCATTGGCGTGCTAGGCTTTCTCCCCAGCTCAAGTCAAGCCAGCTTTCCATGCTCAGCCTCCTCCATCAGCAGCATTTCCATTACATTTCTGAAGGAATGCCATTTGTACGTGGACAGTGGGTTGGTCATGCCAAGCCCAGGACACCTTTCCAACCACACCTAGCTCTTAGTTATTTGGCCCCAAAAGGATGCTCCAGATCATTCCTGCTGCTCACAGTGTAAAGGTGAGTATGCAAACCCTACATACCTTTCATAAAAGTAATGCATAGTCTCCTCCACCGCCTAATACAAACACTTTAGATAAAACATCAGCATTAGATGGAACAAATGCATAACAAAGCCAATATGTGAGAGTTCAGCAGCTTCTTCAACTCTCACATATTTGCTTTGTTATGCATTTGTTCCGTCTAATGATGACTTTTTTTCTAAGGTATTTGCATTAGAAGGTGGCAGAAACTATGCATTGCTTTTATGAAAGGTATGTAGGACAAGCCATTCCTACCCCTAGGATATCATCCCAGGCTTATAAATGGGAATGGCCATTTAGCAGTAGACAAGAGAGGGACTGAATGGGAACTGTGTTTCCTCTGTGGATGAAGATTTCAGGGTGGACAGTGATTTTGTGATCTCCCTAGGTTGCTCCCTCCCCTTGGCAGAGATGCTCCTCAAGTCATCAGCAGTTTGGCCAGCAAGCAAGAACTACATAAACATCTGTTGTTAGAAGATCCACAGTCTTTGGAAAGGAGGAATTTATTTGGCCCCAAATCCTGCTATTCTCATCAGTAAGAGAGGCTTCTGTGACGCCTTCTGATGCTTTGGGAACTGGAGTTCTGTGCAGCAATCAGCCAGACATACGGTGGCACCAGGGTAATCTCTGGTTACTTTCTGCAGAAATGTACGTCATGAGGTGCTCTTTGCTCTTAACATCCATCTGGCTTGGAGCACAGACTAGCACTGCCTCAATGCACCCTGATGGTTACCGTATATGAAGTTTGGTTAATCTTTTCCCTCCTTGGGAGGAGAGCAGAGAAGGACAAGAATGTCACACCTCTGTGTACTCAGGATGAGATTAAACAAGGAGGAAAACCCTCCTGGAAGACTTCACTGTTAGGCTCTCCATGTTTCTGGGAAGACCACTGAACAATGAACTGCTGTGCTGTTTGAGGCCTTTTTTTGGTGACCTTGGGCAAGCTCTCCAGGTGTCTGGTGCTGCCAGAGGAAGGAGAAACCTGGAAGCTGCAGCTACCCAGGTTATCACTGGACTCACAACACGTCTTCTGTCTGTCTGCGGGTTTTACTCTCCAAGCAGGGCTCCTGCTGCCTGGATAGATTTTTATGTCAGTTGCATCCTACCCTGCTGACGTCCAATCTCCCCCGGACCCAGGACACATTCAGGAGCCTGTCACTGCTCCTACTGTATCCAAGTCCCTGCTCCTGGGGATGTTCACAGCATGGACCACTTGCATTCATCTCATCTGCTCATGGTGCCAAGCTTGTTTCTTCTCTCAACATCTTCCCCCTGGACATTTACCTAGATACCCCAAATCATTTTTGTTAAAGTCTCAACCTCTTTTGCCCATATAGGCTATTAATGCTATCCAAGGGCCAAGATTCCACTGGGGCCAATACTTGCCCTCCTGCTCACACCTGTCTGAGAAATGGGGTCCATGCCACATCAGAAACAAGAGCTTTACACCCTCACCCCCTGAAGAAGAGGAAGTTACTTAATCCCCTGCAAGATCTAGCATTCACTTCTAGCCCTGGGTGGTTGAATTTATTGTAAATAGGTCACCTTGTTTAACAAGAAAGAATGTCAACACATTTTTATTAACTTCCCAAACAAACCTTGAGGGGTAGGGCAACAAACTAGTACCTAGCTTCCTTGATGTTTTTGTTTCCCTGTGTTTCCTCATCTGTTGAGAGAGTGTGGTTTATGATTCATTCCAGAGTGTTTAGTTATTTGAGATGTGTTTAAAGACATGTGGGGTTGTTTTTTTTTAGTATTCCTTCATACTGCTGGCATTGAACTTAGTGGTGGATGGCGCAGGCATGGATTAGATATGGCTACAAAACAAAGCAAATAATAACTGCCTTCAGCCCAGTGCTGCTAAAAAAAGACCAGGCTCTTCCAGGAAACACACCCTGGGGAATGACCCAGCACATGAGAGAGACAAAGTGCAAACTCCTATTGCCCAGCACCTATCTTGGAGTATTGATCCCTGCTGAGAAGTAGCTGGACCTTCCGCATAGCCAAATACCTGTGTGGAGAACGTAGTAGCTTCCTTATGCATTACCCAAGCTCTGTTGCTGCTCCTCACTACCATCCCTGTCTCCATCACACCATGGTCCAGGGTCCCTTCTCTGCCTTCAGACCTCCTTGTAGGTAGTCCTCCAGTTACTGACCTGCATCTCTCACCAAGCCCCACTTGTTTTGTGCTCTGTTGTCCCATTTCTGTGCTTCACTCACAGGGAGCTTTCTGCTCTTTCAGCCGGTCCCCCAGGTATGAAACAGCTCCCCCAAAACTGGCTTCATCTCTCCTGCATGGATCTGTCAGGGCCCAGCTGCCCATGAGGACTTCATGATGGTTTCAGAGACAACTATATCACGACTGTGGGAAAAGCTCTGAAAAGCATTCAGACAGCTTCTCCTTCATCAAAAGTCATGGTCCTTTCTTATGGAAAAATAGAAATACTAGAAGCCCAAAACATAGGCTGCTGACTGCACTGGTGAGTCTGGACCAAGCCATTTCTCTGGCGTTGAACGTGAGTACCATGTGACTGCATCTTAAACCATTCTGGAGTCAATGGTGTGTGACAAGTAGCAGAAAAAAACAGAAAAAAGCCAAAGACACGAACAAGATAGTCATGTTCATGCAGACAGATAGCTTCAGGGTGGTACATGGAGAAAGGGATGCTGCAATGGAGGGGAAGTAACATCACCGACCACTTCATTTTGCCTGTGTTTGTGGAAGCAGGACTTTGAGTATATCCTTCCAGAGGGGTGTTGGGAAGGTTGGTTGACTGTGAAGTCCATCGGAGGGTCACTAAGATGGTTGAGACTGAAGTACGTAGCATATGACGAGATGCTGAAGGAGCTGGACTTGTCTTTCTTACAGAAGAGAAGGTTTCTAGGGAATATAATTGCTGCCTTCAGTTACCTAGAGGGAGGATATAGAGAAGACAGAGCCAGACTTTTCTCAGAAACTCCCAGAGCAAGGACAAGAGGCAACAGCTCGAACTGCAGTAGGGACATTCCAGGAAAGGAAAAAATTGCTTACCTTAAGCATGGTGCAGCTGTGGGACAGGCCCAAAGATTTGCAAAGGGATCGCCAACCATGAGAACATCACCACCAGAATGGACAAGGCACTAAGCAACCTCATGTGGCTTTGAAGTTAACCCTGCTTTGGCCAGGAGATGGATGAGAGACCCCCAGTAGGTCCTTGTAGGCTAAATCTCTCTGTGATTATACGGTGATAGGTTCTGATGACTGCATTTCTTTGTCCCACTTATCTTGTGTTAATTCCATGAGTAAGGTTCCTGTGGGGCCAGAAACAGTCAGATGGGTTTTATTTTGCTGCTGTGATGCATTGCAGATTAGCCACAGCTAGAGAGAGGATATAGGCAAAGGACATTGGGCTCTTAGGGGCATTTAAAACATGACTGTTGGTGTCTTTTACTCACCTGTGCAAGGTTAGTATCAAATTTGAATTCAGGCAGGAATTTCAGTAGGGTATTGCATAGCTGTGGCATATGGAGGGTCGTGGATTAAACATTAATGATTAATCCAGGCAAGTCTCCTGTATTAAACACCTGCTGCCCAAATGTCATGTTCTGATGGTTTGGACCAAGAAGCAGATCTGGTTATAGTCCACCAACATGCAGCATGAGCACATGCAGGCAGACTACTAGCCTAGGAAACTGATGGTAGTGCTTGGTTCCCATGAATGGCAGTAAGGCTGGCGAGGTGGTTGATAGAGTGTGCTGGTTTTGGCTGGGATAGAGTTAATTTTATTCACAGTAGCTTGTATGGGGCTATGCTTTGGATTTGTGCTGGAAACAGTGTTGATAATACAGAGATGTTTTAGTTACTGCTGAGCAGTGCTCACACAGGGTCAAGGCCTTTTCTGGTTCTCACCCCACGCCACCAGTGAGTAGGTTGGGGGTGCACAAGAAGTCGGGAGGGGACACAGCCGGGACAGCTAACCCCAACTGCCTGGAGGGACATGCCAGACCATATGACGTCATGCTCAGCATATAAAGCTGGGGGAAGAAGAGGGAGGGACATTTGGAGCGATGGTGTTTGTCTTCCCAAGTCACCGTTACGGGTGATGGAGCCCTGCTGTCCTGGAGATGACTGAACACCTGCCTGCTGATGGGAAGTGGTGAATGAATTCCTTGCTTTGCTTGCGTGCACGGCTTTTGCTTTCCCTATTAAACCATCTTTATCTCAACCCACGAGTTTTCTCATTTTTATTCTTCCAATTCTCTCCCCCATCCCATCAGGGGAGAGTGAGCAAGTGGCTGTGTGGGGCTTAGTTGCCAGCTGGGGTTAAACCATGACACAGAGGAGATTTGGCAGTCTCTTGAGTGAAAAGTGGCCATAAAGTCAGTAAAATTGTACTTCAAACAGAAGGGGATCAGAGCAGGCAGATGGGGACACAGCAACACTGTTAAGAGAACAATGCTGTTACGTGGATATGGTAGCGTGGGATTTACCTGCTCATGGGGTGCAACATCAGAGCAAGGAAGGAAGCAGTATGGGAGACTTGAAAATACATTAGCAAGAAGATCTTGCTGCTTGTAAAGCTGTTTTATAACCGCAGGTGTCTGGGAGAGTGGTTTGTCCTTATAAGCTCCTGGGAGCAGGACCAGAGCCCAGGGCTCTCTGCTCCCATCAGTCTTGGGTTCAGTCCCCTCTGTACTTTTACTTGAGCCAGTGCTTTAACCACTAGGCACTTATGTAAAGGTATAGAGCTCTGCCATTGTCCGATGTCTTAGCAAATCTGGCTGAAGAGGGGTGTTTCTGGGCATGCAAAGTTAGTCATAGAGGAAAGCAGAGTTTCTCCGGGTTGTGGCCCTGGCCTCAAAACCCTACACTCCACCAAACTGTCTTGGGTGACTACGTGGCAGTTTGCACCCTGCCCTTGCGCAGCCTGCAAGCCTCTTAGGTGACTCACACTACTGCATCTGTGGGCTTGGGTTATTCCAGGGAAGGACATACAAAACAAGTAGGTTGACACATGCGCCAGTGCCAGCCACACAACACGTCGCAGATCCACTGCTGCCATTCAGGCAAAGCTCACTTGCAAAAGAGGTTGTTTGTAAGCTCTGTATTTCTGAGAATAAACATGCTGTGCAGAGGGGCTGTTCAGCCACCTTACTTCTGGTCCTGCCTCAGGCTTGGGACCAGGACAGACCCAGACAGTTGATGTGAAGGGTACAGCCACCTCTCCCAGGAAGGGGGAATGCACATGCCTTCATGGTCTCAAAAAGCTGACACACGATTGCTAAAGGGTTGTCTCACAAGGACATTTCAAATGATTCCCCGAGCTGTACTCTTCTGTGAAAAATTACATTAACTATTAATTGATGGGATGATATGAAGTGTGATGTCTTGTCAGCATGCAAGGATGCCAGCAGGTGTGGACAAGGAATTCAGCAGCTGAGGATGGCTTCTGAGGAAATTATAAATTGGAGCTACGCAAATAACTACGTGTTTAGGAAATATCTGACTGATTGAATCATGGCATCCACAGAAAAGGTGGAGTGAGTGCTGGCATGTACATACAAGGATGGCTGAAGGTTTTGACCCAGAACAGAACAATGCTGCAAAATTTATAACCAGCAGCCACAAAGGCTCCCAGGATGTTCTCCTGCCCTCACCCAGCTGGCTGGCCAGTTAGAAATGTTGGATACCAATATATTCCTCTATCTATCTTCCCAGTGGAGCATCTGGTGAAGTGCTCAGAGGACAAGGAGCAGGGGCAAGCTCTGTGGTCGTGCACTTGAAGACCCAAAAAAGCAAAGGAATGGGTTTTGGGGGTATGACTAAACATTTTAAAATAAGGAGTGTTGATAGGTATTTTGAGCTGCATCGCTGTTGGCACGTTCAGCAATAGAGGCTCTTTTTTTTTTGGAATAAATCCTCTCAAGATAAAATTCTCTGAGGGCTTGTCTCTGCAGGGAGTTAATATTTAAAAATACAACCTGGTGTTATTATTTCAGAATATAATTGCCCACACTTGGAGATATTCCATAGGATTATTGAACTTCATTTGCAGACTTAATCTGAATCTAGGTCTGGTGGCCGTGACCTACCTTACGCAGCCCTAACACTCGTGCTTACTTTGGTTTGGAGGTGAGATAAGGCTGTCACAAGATGGTGGCTTTATGTCTGAGGTGCTGTTACGGCATCTTCTCTCTTTGGGAGAAAGAAGTTATTACTGTATTTTTTAATTGGTTTCTTTTTCTAACTGTTGTCAAAGGTGCCGGTAGATCTGGATAGGCGTCTTAGAATTTTCTGCATCAATTTGGGAGAAAATACTTGATCTAATTGGTCAGAAATAGAATTGCTATGCTGGGATGTGCAAGAGCTTCAGAGGGACCCTCCTAAGGGTGACAACGCCTCCCAGGCAAACATGGAAATAATTTATAGGGTAAATAAGGGGAAGGGAATAGAAGTAGCTGCATCCAATGTAAGTTCTACTTGAGCTGTGCATGGAGATGGAGAACTCATGAAGGTGGAGAGATTGGGCTCAGGCTACAGGGAATTTAGCCCTTTGGTTACATTTTGGACCAGGCAAAGGCTTGCACTGCCATCTGATACTTACAGCAGATATTTCCCTTCTCCACACAGGGCCCCCATGCCAACACTACACCCAAGGCTGCCCCACCACGTGGAACTGCTGAAAGATCACTGCAAGGAGCCTGGGGTCCAAAACCCTCCATGTCCTCACCCTCCATGGGGAACTGGGGGGGGTGTGACCTGCGGCGTTGCCCTTTGTTTCGGGGGAGCTCCTCCTCCTAGACATGGATATGACTCCCCCTGAGGTCATACCACCCCTCTCCTCACCTGAGACGGTCCAGAGAGGTGTTTCACAACTTGCAAACAAGGAAAATACATGCCGAGTTTGACTGCTATAAGTGAACTGAGTTATAGTCATGTCAACAAAGCACCTATTTTCCTTCCTAGGGAGGCAACAATGATCCTGATCATTGACTAAAAAGGCAAACACATATTTTTGTTGAGCTACTAGGAAGACAATTAACTCTATCCCAGCTGAAACCAGGACACTAATGCAAAGTGAAACAGTTCTGGCAATAAGGACTGTTTTGCAAGGTCAGCTTATGGTTATGACATGATCTTTATAACACCGCTGTTGCATGCTTGAAGGAATGTGAATGACCTCTGTGGTCAGTAAAAGCTGGATGCCCGTAAGCATAAGTGAAAAAGAAATGAATGTGCAATTAAGTCCTAAGTATGTTTTGTTTAGAGCTTTCTTTGGTTGGCAGTCAAAAGAACTTGCCAGGCAGTGTTGAAGGCAAACAAAGAGAAATGGACCATGCCAACAGCTTCAAAACTTCTTTTAAATGAGGATCTCGGAGGACTTGTAGCAGCTGGCAAAATCCTCATGATCTTGAAGCAAGAGCAGACCCAGTCTGCACGCTGGAGCTAGCTGCCAGGCAGCAAATACTGGCAGAGAAAACACAGATGGAAAATGTGAAGGGGATCTGATCCTGAAGGAAAGCAGGAAAGAGAAGGGGGGGAAACTGAAGACACCATGCTGACAGTCATGGCAGGGAGGAGCAGAACAGCTGAAGGAACCAGTTCTCCTGCCCCAACAAAAAGCCACTTCTCTGCCCAAATGCTGGCAAGGAACCACCTTCCTCCCCATCTTAGTGCAGGGCAGGAGCAGAGGCTGTCTGGCTACAGGGCTGTGTTGGCCGAGGGCATTGCTGTGCCTTGAGAGGAAGAGCCAGCACCATCAGTTCCTCCTGGGAGAGATGATGACAAAACCAAAGCACTTTAAATCTGCCACCCCGCCCTGTCAAGGCAGTGACACCCTGGGCGCAGCAGCAGCCAGAGGCTGGGTTCTTCAGAGCATTCCCTGCTGCGCAAAAGCAGATCAAAGCAGCACAGAAGCCACTTTCATAACAAGACAAAGCCCGTGGCAATTCAAACACACATTTTTTTGGCTTGCCCAACACACCTGCAATTGGCCTGGTCTGTTTGATGCACACAGAGGAAATCTCGGTGTGCGCTGCAGCATGCAGGCAACCAGCACTGCTTCTGCAATGGCAGTCTGCAACTGCACCCCAAGAAACGGAGGTAGTTTCAAATGGCGAGAAATTATCCAGGGCAAACATTGAGCCTGGGAGAAACTTCCCTTGAGAAAAGGAGGGATAAGGCTGCATGGGAATTGCCAGCTTCCCGGGCATCCCCAGACATGCTTAATTCTAAGTAGCTCCACTTATTCAGGGTTTTATCTGACAATCAGCAATACTGGGGAAGAGAGACCATCAGGAGAGAGAGATTTAGTGATGCAGGAGCTGAAGATGACTCCTGGGACTGCACCCAGTGGAGCCCTCAACACCCTGCAATGCACTTGGGGAACAAAACCAACATAAGAACCCAAAGGACTTGTATTCTAGCAAGAGCCCCAAGTTCCCAGCAGAGCCCCCAGTACATGCCTCCAGATTTCTTCAGATTTAGGGATCCAAAGGGCCAGGCTGCACATTGCTGGTAGAGCTGTGGGATTTCACAGTGACTTCCACGCTGGGATACAGACAGAACAATGCAGACAATTTGCATGGCAAGTCAAGTTTGCAGGTTAGCTGCAAATATATCCTAAAAAGGAGAGGCGCGAACGGGTGCCTTGAGAAAACAAGCATGTCCAGGAAGAGATGGCCATTCCCCGTCTTCCTGTAACTTGCAGAAATGTAAATATTCCTGCTTCATCCACTGAGGCAGTGGATGCGGCAGGAGTTGCTTTGCTGTGTAAATACTGAGTAAGGTGTTTTGTCCCAGCTTCCCTCACACACACGCTCCTTCCCTGCCCTCAGAGTAACCACAGGGGTGGCTCACAGCCACTAATTTGATGCTGACCGACTCAGATACGCATTACGGGGAATGACACTGTTAGGGAGGAAAAAAACACATATGCCTGGAAGGTGAAACACTTTTGCCAGAAGGAAGGGAAATTCATAGATACTCCCATTCATGCAAGCAAGAGGAAGCAATAATATTAGAAGTGCAGGCTATTTTTAGCTGGTTCTGGCAACTTTGCATGATATATCCTGTACATTTTCTGTTTTTCCAAGGAAGTCAAGCTCGCAAAGCTTTCAGTTTCAGAATGCTCTCAGGGGACACTGGAGTGGATAATCTTCTTGAGATCTTTGCCAACTCTGTTTGGGTGGAAAACCTCTTATCCTGATACCCAGAATCCCTGAAATATCTTTTTTTTTTTTTCCCCCAGTAAGCCTTTCTCACAGCTGAGCTCTCCATCTTCCAACCATTCTGTGTCCAGTTGCGTCCAGGCAAGCCCACGGCCCCCCATTTTGTTGCATTTTAGTCAAAGTGCAGGGTGCCGTGTTGCCACTGGCTTCACACCAGCGGTGGTTTGAACCAAGCCACTCAGTTTAGCACAGAAGCCGCAGGCATCCAGGTGGACACGACGGGAGAAGGGCCAGGGCCAGGTGGCACCCAGTTACGCTCTGAAACACCGGGACCACTGCAGCCCTGCCCAAGCCCGCGTCCGGCCAGGGTTAGGGTGCAGGGAAGGGTGGCCGGTGGGCCCCCAGCTGAAGCTGCTCCCCAGGCGCTGCGAGTGCCGGGGGGGTAAGGCTGTGGGGCTGAAGGGGCCTGACGCTGCGGCCTGCTGGGCCCCGGGTGCCCCGCGGGGCAGGCCCAGCCCTGGGCCTGGGCCTGGGCCTGGGCCTGAGCCGGGGCCTGAGCCGGGGCCTGGCGCCGGGCCCTGCCCGCTCCGTGCCGCGGGGGCGGCGCCGGGCCTGGCGCGGAGGGCGGCCGGGGGGCAAAGAGGCGGCCCCACCGCGGGAGGCCCCGCCGCCGGCCCTTGGACCCGGGCGCCACGCCGAGCCGAGCCGAGCCGAGCCATGGCAGCGCCGGGGCAGAACCTGGCCGTGGTGGTGCACCGAGCCGGCGACCTGCGCCTGGTACGGGCCGGGGTGGGGGAGCGGGCCGCCCCGGGGCTGCCGTGGTTCGGCTCGGCGAGGCCCCGGGCGGAGGGGACCGGGAGCGGGGCGGTGCTCGGCGGCGCTGCGGGTCCGGGGCGGCCGGGCCGGGGTGGGGGGGAGCCGGGCCGGACTGGGCCGCAGCGCGGGCGGGCAGCTCCCCGCTGGCCCGGGAGGCCGCTCGGGCTGAGCCCCCGGGGACCCCCGGTTCTCTCCGACCGATGCCGGGTCAGTGAGCTGAACTGCCCCCGGGCTGGGAGCGGGGAAGGGCAGCGGCTGCCCCCGTGCTCGGGGCGGGGCAAATTTCGGGGCTACCCCATGGCTGAGGGCCGGGGGATGGAGGGGAGTGGAGGGGACGGGGAACCGGTGCTCTTCGGTAGCGACTCCCGTCTGCTTGGGGCTTGTGAGAGCCCAGGTGGGAAGCAAGAAGGAGAGTCCGAAGGGAGCGGCCGCACGGGTCACGCTTGTGCTTGTGGTGGGGTAACCCCCTGGAGAGGGAGGCCTTTATTTTCGGTTGGTGCTTCAGACCGATTCTGCTTCTCTGACTGCGAGCACTTGGAAGTTGCTGGGAGCTGAATCGTTGCGGCGCTGCTGGAGGCTTGTGTTTGCCAGTTTGGCAAGTGCCAAATCGGGGAAGGAAGATTTACGTAGGCAAACATTGACAGGCAGTTTTCTGTACAAACAGTTCTGGCAGGAGGACTGTTACAAATGCGCAGACTTTGGATACCTGCAGCAGTGTGTTTGGGGGATGATTATCAAGGAAGCAGTTGATTTTTTACCATTCCTGCACAGCTCAAGCGACACATGCCAAAGGCTAAGCAGTGTTCGTGTGGATTTCACTAGAAGCACGTGCAGCCTGACTTACTAGAAATAAAAGGCATTGCCACAGTGAGAGAGAATTGAGACGGACGGTCCCTGTAGTTCAAGAATGCGTTTCCAAACTGCTGCGATTTATAAAGGCATATGAGAGTTGTGAGGGTGGATGCTGGCTCCATCCTGTCTGTGTTGCTGGCCTCTAAACTGACTTACACCCAGAGGCCTGAGTTTTCATTGGGATATTCATACTGCTGGAGACGTTGGAGGTGGTCGTCAGTGCTCCCCTGGCCTTACTGGCAGCCCCTCGGGGTGTGATCCTCCTGCGCTTCTCTAAAGTTTCTTTGCCACAGTGTGAATGGCACTCATTGCATTGCCCCACTGATCACATAAGGAGTCTAGGCAGTGAACTCTGAACTTATCTGCGTTGATACCTAAACTTAGGTGAGATCATCTTCACCGTAATTCCCACACCTTTCTTGATTCTTGTGGACTGTTTCACATGGGGAGAGTCACCATGACTTCAACAGCTGACCTGTGTTATGCGATAATGTGTTGACTTCATTTTTGTTGACTCTCCTCTTGATTCACAGGCTCCCATTTGCTGCCCTTTGAGGACTTGTTGTTTTTTATACATGTGCCTTATCCTTTCTTTATGTGTCTCCTTTCACAGAAAGCATTTGCTGCATCTCCTTCACATCCTCAGTTATACCAGTTGCTGTCTCAGAACTTCTCAGTGAACAATGGACAGTGAGCAGAACATGCGTCCTGAAATATTTTGGGGTCTTCCAGTTTGGTCACTCCCTGTTTTCTGCAGATCAGGCCGGAGGATTCACTTTCCACCAAGATGTCTGGTTTTTGGCACAGCTGTTATTAAAAAAAAGTGTTGTTTTCTGGGCTGAGGAATGCCACATACACATTTTCAGCTAGAAGTTGGCTTGCTTTATCTCGCACCATGGACTGTTCTGTTCAGGCCCTTTGAGATAGCTGAGGTGGTCTGTACCTCTGATGTGTTACCAGATTCCATGCTTATTGGACATTTTCTATATAACAGGTTACATCTAGATCAACTTTTAAAAATAATGCTCTGGGCTGGCTCCTTAATGGGACAAACCAAACACCCCACATAGAAACAATGCAGATACAGTTCCGAACATTGAAAGTTTCGGTAGGTTGAGTTGTACTTTGATTTGCACTCCAGTCAACAGAATATGTGCCATCCTGCCCACTTACAGCACTGATTATTCAGCAGGTATTTTATCAGAGCAGCGCTTTGAGAATGTGTTTCTAGAATTTCTCTTTTTGTGATGTTTAGATTGGTGAAGTACAAAGTACGAGTTGAGGAATATGCTGGGATTGAGAATGTATTTAATTAGCTAAAACGCAAAACAGTGCTCCCCAAAAGCAGGAAGGGATACCCCGCTTTCTGTGCGGTAGGGCAGCAGAAAATCTTGTGTTTGTTGTTATGTAGCAGCTTTTAACTGGTGAAGCTAATACGTGGAGGACTGCTATAAAGCGATTGCTCATCTCTCAAATCCAGAGATCAATTTTCTGGCTAACTGAAGATGCTCTTGCAATGAGAAATAACCAACTGTGGGCTCACTAATGTATATGCACTGAATTTTTGAAGAGAAACTGTGTGAATAGGAGGTCTGCTCAAAGGTCTTGTGCCCAGTTTTGGGCTGTGGGTAAAGGGTTCTAAGATGCGTGAAAATTTGAGCAGCAAATGGATTATGAAGTGTTCATTTTTAGCACTAACAACTTTGGTGGGGCTTTTCTTAGAGACGTGATCCTAGGGGTGGGTGCTAGGTGGGTACTGTACTGTCTTGATGTAAACCCCAGCAAAATTATTGCTTTGTCTTTTGAGGCACCTGAGGGAGTTCAGTGAAGGCAAAAGGCCTGCAGACCTTTTGGGTGGAAGAATAACTTGGGGCCAAGTGACTACTTTTATAATTCTGGTTTAATCATTCACCCCATAAAGAGGTGCCAATTACAAGAGGATGTGACTTTAAACGTGATTTACAGTAATGTTTACAATTAAGTTATACATAGAGATATCATTATGTAGTAAAAATATTTCCTATTATTTATAATAAAAATATAAACACTGCAATATAACTCTTTATAGAAATAGGTGGTTCAGAATCTTCCTGGCTACAGAACCTGAATTTTTTTGTCAGCCAGTGAGATGAAGAATTCAGCTGAAACTTGAAGCTGTTCCAGTGCAGGAAGGTTTAGTATGTGGCTCTTGTCTGGACAGGGAAGGGGAAATTACTGCAAAATAATTTGGAGAGTGGATTTACAAGCTGGCTGTGTGCTCACTCGTAATGGATGCCCATGTTACTCCACTGCACAAGCAAAATGAGGTGAGCTTAGGGAGGAAGTGTGGACTGCACATTTATATCCCTCCTCATTGCACAGCAATGTCTTATTGAGCAGACAGAACCAAAAACCTGATCTACTTACAGATCTACCTGAGCTAACCTGGACTGAATTACCACGAGATATTCCCATGGCTATGCTTGGCACAAGCAGCTGAATGCTTTTTTTTTTTCTTTTTGTCCATAGGAAAACCGTCCAATCCCAGAACCGGGTCCTGATGGTAGGTCTAGAGATGACTGCTTCTGTCTGCTTTCTCTTACTAAGCTCTTTTTTTCTCATTCTCTTTTGTCGCTCCTTGATATAATAAAGAGATAAAATATTTCTGAGAAAGTATAAAATAATCCAGAAAAGAATGTGTGGCTGAAACAGATAATGCTGCATTTCCACTTGAAAAGAAGAGCTGGAGCAGTCACAGATACACTTGTGACTTTTTTTGCTTCCTGTTTCATCAGGTCATGTATTTCACGTTAAACAGCTCTTGGGACATGTCAGATGTTCTTGTTGCAGGACTAAATATTAATAGGCTAGGCATATGGGCTGATAGAAACTTGATTCACTAACTCTCCAGGGCTGAAACTGTAGCTTAGGGAGAAGGAAAAAAAAAATAGACTTGCTCTTTAATCCTTGGTCCAGTAATAGTTACGCCCCTCTTAGATTGTATTAGCTTTTGTTGACAGGGGTCTTACTATATTTTAAGCTTTCCTGATTTGTAAATCCTTGTATAGTTTTGTATTTCAGCGCGTCTCTCAGGAATATGCCATCCATCCTAATGTGTGCATGTGCAGTTCTGGTACGCTTCTTTAATGCTAGTAAATTCGGGTGTTTCAGTGCTGGCTTGGCCTTTGTTGTGGGACACAGGGACAGCACACATGCTGCTTTCCCAGTGCCTGAGAAGGTAAATTTTTCTACAAGTAACCTTTCTTCGTTTACTGTCAGAGGTCCTCCTGCGGATGCATTCTGTTGGGATCTGTGGGTCTGATGTTCACTACTGGCAGCATGGTCGAATCGGGGATTTTGTTGTGAAGGACCCCATGGTGTTGGGGCACGAAGCTTCTGGGACTGTCGTCAAAGTGGGATCAGGGGTGACTCATCTGAAACCAGGTAATTGGAATCAAAACTGTCTTTTTATTTGTTTTCCTGCTAATCAGTTCCCCGAGGATGTGATGATAATGGGCTGTGCTTTTTTGCTAGGTAAATTTATCTGTTCTTCTGAGGTGTGAATTGCACAGCATGACCTTCTCTTTCAAAGACTGTCACTGTGCTGCTATTAATCAGCCAGCTTGGCCACTGTAGTTTATGGTATTTCTTAGGTGTGCTTTATCCTGGGATATCTTAGGCTGGTCCGACTTTAGTTTAATGCAGAGCAGAGTGTATGCTGGTACAAGGTGCCTTTTGAAGAAGCTAGATAAAAGCTTCAGAAACCACGTATGTTGCTCTTGACAACAACCTACTGTTAATGTTTCTTCGCTGTGTGTGTTCTTGAAGGAGCAAATGGCCTCCTGCAGTGGAGAGAGGTCGCTGGAGCGACTGTACCAGGCCCCGTGGTGACCTCTACAGTTTGCTGTGCTCATGAATATTCTAGAAAATGGACTGAGCAGTGAATTTTCCAAAGTTTGCTGATGGTAGCAACTCAGGCAGGGTGGAGAGGACATGGGAGAGCTAGCAGGAGTTACAGAGAGACCTTAACGGTGCCTGGGCTATAAGATGCAGGTGGTATTCAATGCAGATAAACATAAAGTGGTGTCCATGACAGAAGAAGCAAAACCGGCTGCATATCTAAAATGATGGGCTGACCATCACTGCTGCAGAGTGAGACCTTTGGGTCTGACACAGTGCATGGGAATGTTGGCTCAGTGGTGGTGAAAAATGCAAATCAGTGTTAGGAAAGGGACAGAGACTCAATCGGAGGACATCATTGCACATCTGGAGCTCTGCATGCAGTTCTGGTCATCTTCTTTCCAAAGGGATATAAAAGAAGCGAAAAGTTTCAGAGGAGGACAAGGAGATGACGAGATGTGGAGCAGGTTCTCTATGATGAATGACTAAATTAGGAACTTGAGCTAGGAGCTGGAGAGACAATTCAAGGACACATGACACAGGTCTGAAGGCTTGTGGAGGGCAGGGACAGGGCACATAAAGGTTGCCTGTTCTCTGGTTCCTCCAATACAAGAGCAAGGGACAATGGGAGCCAGGTGCAGCATTCACCTAAGTTGTAGCAGACCTGCAGGCCTCCTTGGCAAAGAATGACGTGGATGCTAAAAGTTGACATTGTGGAAGGTGGAGGAGAAATTGTTGAGGGTTACTAAATACAAAGAAGCCACATGCAGCTTGGGAGGCCCCACAGGTGAATATAATGGGAGGCTGGGAGAACATTCAGTATGTGTCTGTCCTGCTCCTCTCACCCCCAGACATCCCCCTTTGGCCATATCAGAGGCGGCGCAGTGAGCTAGATGGCTCTCTACTTCAACCCATCCTCCTCCTTGTCACTGTGTCTGACTGAAAGCCTGTTGGTGGAGAGCTTTGCTGGGAGACTTGGCTTTGATTGGCCTCCTCTGCCAAATAAAATGGGCTGTCTTGTGTCCCTTGCAAGTACTTGCAAGTTGTACTACGGTCACACAGTTTTTTTCTTTAGTCTGTCCCGCCTCGTGATTGCAATTAAATAATTACTCTTTGTCCTGCAGCATGTGTCCTTCCAGCATCCGGGCTACTCCATCATAGCATCAAGATGGCTCTGTTCCATGATAAATCCTTCCTGACTCCTGAGTGTGCTTCTGTACCATAAGCTTCCTTCCCAAGGAACAACCCTTTCCAGCGTGGAAACCAGCGGAGCTCACCTGCTTTGTCCTAATTATTTCCTCTTCCGATTACTACAGATTCTGAAAAAAAATCTCATCACTGTGTGATTGCCTGGGGTGAGGGCTGCCTTTTTGTCTGCTAAGGTTGAGTGCAAGACAGCTGGAGAGAGGTTTGTATGTGACTGAGCTTCCATCTGCTCTGTGTCTGTGCCTCTGAAACACCGGCTCTTTTCAAGTAACTGTGAAGATCTTGGTGATGAGGCCGCCGTGAAGGAAGCGTTAGGAACTCGCCTGGTGTGTGCAGCGTGATCTTTTTCATTTAGCAAATGTCCCTCATGCTTCTCTTGTGCCAGGGTTTCATTCTGTCTTCTGTGGTTATTCAGTGGTACTCATACCTATTTGCCCACCTTCTTCCTGAGTAACACAGTCTGCTTTCACCCTGGCAGGTGATCGAGTGGCCATTGAGCCTGGCGTCCCAAGAGAAATGGATGAGTTCTGCAGAACTGGCCGCTATAACCTGTCTCCAACCATCTTCTTCTGCGCAACGCCTCCTGATAATGGGAACCTGTGCCGCTACTACAAGCACAGTGCCAGCTACTGCTACAAGTTAGTCAGTGCTCCCTCTGCAGAGAAATATATACTCCCTGGGGGGGAGGGTAGCTGAAACAATTGCCTCTTGGCCCTTTTGAGTATTGCAGTGAGCACTCTTTACTTGAACACAACAGGTTTTATTGCTTTCTGATCCATAAATAACAGGTATAAGGCTTGGATGGCAGCCACTTTGCAAATGGTTTGTCAGGCAGGTGTAGTTTATCTCCTCTGGTGCCAGACATAAACAAACATTCCTTACATGTTTCCTGGGATGTCACCACTGTTTTACCCTTTAATTATTTTCCTTTTCCCATTTGCTCCCTGCTCTTGGTTTCTTTTCTGCTGCCTTTTTATATCCTTGCCTTCTTAGGATGGTGCCTGAAGGCCTTTGATTCTTTGAGCTGAGCTAACTTTACTGCTGCTTTTCAGGAAATGCCACATTGGCTGCTGACACCTCGCTCTGTCATTTGAAACAAAGTCATCCTACTTAGAGCAGAACAGGAATAGAAAGTGGTGTCCCTGCTAAACTGCTTTTCTGTGTGGTGCTGAGTGGCCCCACTAAGCTGCCAGCATTACATATCTGTTTTCATATCCAGTTCTGCAAACTTGAGCATGTTCTTAACTGTGGCAGGACTGACATATTTGCTTAAAAGCAAGTCTGTGCTTAAGTACTCTAGCAAATACACTAGAAAGCCAAATAAACCTCTGCAACTTTATACCCACATAAGTGCATTTACACAAGGTGTTAAAAATAGTCTAAGGTAGTAGCCCCCTGAGACTGGTCTATCTCTGGGGCTTCTTCTTTCTCAGTCTGTATGGAGCTGGTACTTCCATGAGCAGGAACGTCCTTAGGATTGATCTTTGGTGTCTGCAGAGGAAGTGTTCAGGATCACATCAGTCAGAAGGAGGCACTTGAATGCTTTTCTCATGAGAGTCCTCAGGCAGGAAGCTTCTTTCAAAGTGGATCCCAAGCAGCTGCTGTCAGGATGAGATGCTGGTCTGGATGGGACTAACTTCTCACTGTCCAGACCCGCTGTCACTGATTTCCTGTGTGTTGTTAAAATAACATTTTCAGACAACATCACAAGTTTTTGCTTGGGAGGAAGTGGCTGGTTTGTAGCTGTCTTCTAGGTTTTTGCTGAATGATTCAACCCAGATGAGGGGTCTGGGAGCCCGCTGATGGGTCCCAGCCATAGGGCAGCCTTCAGGCTGGTGCGTGTGCAACTGTGGGGTTTATTCCAAAGGGAGCGAGTGGCAAAGGAGTTTTTGGCTTGAGTCACCAAGTACTGGAGAGATGATGTGGGGAAGTTTATGGGTCCCTGTGTTTGGTGCATGGGCAAACCTCACTGGTAGATGATTTAGGTGCATTTGATGCTGCTTCAGCGGAGGGAAAGAGGCAATATAACCTCTTGAAACATGTTCCAGCCCTGCATTTCTCAGACCAAGGGTGAGAGTGTATTTAGCCACTGTGATTTAGACCCATGTTTGATCTTCGAGTGTCATGGCTTTCCTCATCCCCGTCATAAACCTGTTCGGTGATGTTGCTTGTGTCTGGTTCTTGCAGGCTTCCAGATAATGTCACCTTTGAAGAAGGAGCCCTTATCGAGCCTCTTTCAGTGGGAATCCATGCCTGCAAAAGAGCAGGAGTCACTCTGGGAAGCAAAGTCTTTGTGTCTGGCTCTGGTACGGTGAATGTATTCAGTCCTTCAGTTCTCTGCCTGCCGTGGCATGGAGTGGGATGGGCAAGGTGCACGCTGTGCTTCTAGGCTCTGTTGTAAGCGTGGGTTGTGGCAGAGTTACAGGGATGCCGAGGGGGACCTTGAGGCTGTCCTTGCCCATGCTGCACTACAGTGCTGCATTTTGAGCAGCCCAAATGCAAAGTGCAGTGTCTGGGCATGCTGAGCCTCCCAGCTCAAGGAAGCAGAGAAGTGGGTGGCATTTTCCTTGCAGAGCCCCTCATGTAGCAATAACTGCTCTCTAAGCAGCTGGTCTCACTACCCTGGGATTGTGGTGATGCTGTGATCCCAGAGCTGCCCACCTGGAAACACAGTCGGAGCCTCCTTTAGCCTAGGAACATGCTGAGCTCTGGGCATGTTCAGAGCCTGTGGCTGGTGCTGTCTGGCAGTTGCGTATGTTCTCTTTCTCCCTTTTGTACCCAGGACCGATTGGCCTTGTTAATGTGCTTGTTGCTAAGATGATGGGTGCAGCAGCTGTGGTAATTACAGGTAAGTCCTTCTTACCTTTAAGAATGTGCCTGTTTCCCACAATACAACACTTTGACTAGGTCCAAATTATTCTGTCAAGGTAACTGCTGGGGAAGGCAGCCCAAGCACAGTGGAAAGTCTGTTCATGAATGGAGTAGTAGCGTGCACCTGTCTGGAGGGAATCCTAATAAACACCTCATTCCCCAGGACAAGACTTTGATCTCTGCACTAATTGGGATCTATAAGAAGATGCAGTTGCAACTGGTGCTTCTCTGCTAGGTTGGCGGACTAGGGTAGTAACTTCTGCTTCCTAGCACAGACAAGTTGTGTGGGTGGAGTGACTACAGTGCTTCAAGGAGAATAAACCAGAGGCTAATGAGTGGTCCTTGGACCAAGCCTAGAGACCTTTTTCAGACTTGGAGCAGGTCTTTTGGGAAGAGGCAATGCATCTGTATGACAAAGCTCTGAGTTACAGAAGCTCTGCTTGCTCCTGGTGCCTCTGGTCACTGATTGTTTTCTTTTTCTGTTTTGAGCTCTTATGACCTCAGCTTTGTGTTTTGCCTTTGGCTCATAGATCAAGCCTTGATGATCAGGTTTCATCTTCCGTGTAGTGCTTTTAGACCTTGATTATATCTGCTTCTAGTCTTCACCTAGGCACACAGACCAGGCAACACAGCATATTTTATACCCTATTTGGAGCTATTCTTGGAAGTTTGCTCTGAGCAGATTTTTTCCCTCTTTCTTGTAGTGCTAGGTGATGGCCTGGACACAGGGTTTGCACAGTCCTTTCTGTGTGCAGCCACATTGTGCCTCTCCAGTCCTCCTTCGCTGCCCTTCTTTCTGTTGCCGGGTTCATTTTCCACTGATTATCCACAATGACTGAAATGGCCTTTTCAGGGTCCCTGCATTTCAGAAATGGGCCTTCCTTGTATAACTGTGTCCTGGAGGTTCCTAGTCCAGCTGCTGCTTGCAGCCATGTTTTTGTCTAGCTGCATCTGGAAAATCTCTGACAATGGAGATCTCACCTTTCTGGGTATCTACTCCAGGATTGCACCGCCTCTTAATGAAGAAGCTTTTTCTGGGGTCCACTCAGAAACTCTCATTTGTGGGTATTTCCCCTTGTCTGCAACAACTGAAATGAGTCTTTATCATCTTTGCAGCTGCCCTTCTGGTTGTTGCAGACAGCCGTTCGATCCTCCCTTCTCTTTGCCATGTTAACCCAGCCCAGCTTCCTCCACCTCTCCTGAAAGGTTGAGGCTCTTCTCTGTGTAGCTTGCCCAGAGGAATGGAGAGCTGAGGTAACCTGAAGATGTTTACTGGTTGAAATTTCCACCTGGGGTTTGAACAGGGCCTGGAAGTGGTGTTTCAAGCTTCTGTTGCTACTCTTTGATCCTTCTGAGTGGTGATGGTCGGGAGGAGCAGTTACAGGTATGACTAGACAACGAGCACAGGTTGCTGCACCGTTTTTGGGCTAACACCCCAATGTGGGCCTTTCAGAAGGCTGTTACTCCACCTCCCACAGTTCGGGCGAGGTGTATTTTTGACCTCTTGATTACTGTGTTTCCATCTTTGGGTTGAGAGACAAGATTCAGGTCCCACCCTCTTGCCTTTGCAGAAGCATCCTTCGGTAGTAGCTCATGTCAAAATGTAAGGCAGATTATTGCCTTCTCCTCCCTAAATCCTCTTGCTGCCAAGTCCAGGGCATTTTTTGCTCTGCTGGCCACACCCTGCAGGTATGTGCTTGGTGGACATGATCAGTCCAGGCCTCAGATTTTGCAAAGCATTGTCATTTGAGGATTGTGGTTGCTATAGCAGGAAAAGCAGCTCTGCCTTTTGAATCATGTATAAGGATTGCTGCTGAGCTGAGCTGGTGCAGGGGCTGGTGGGTGACCCAGTCCTTGGGTGGGAAGGGCTTGGTGAGCTGGCGGTGGTTGGTGGGGCTGAGGCAGCTGATTCAGCCTGCCACCCCATCCCCAGTCCTGCCTGGGTGTTTTTTTCCCTGTAACACTGGGCGCTGCTGTTGCCTCTGCCTGTAGACTGCTCATGGGGACGTTTGGCAAGCAGGTCTGTATAGCATGTGCCATAGGGCTCCAGGTGGCCACAGGAAGTTCTCAGTACCTGGTTTGTAGGGCCAGCAAGCTCAGCTACATGGAATTAGCCCCTTCTTATCTTTATGCCTGGCCTGGGTAATGATCCTGACTTGTAGACATCTCCCACCTGAGAGGTGTTTGGCTGAGATGCTCAGAGACACCCATGGAGGTGCTGTCCCTAGTCAAATATTTGTACGTGTCATGAGCTGAGCAATAGGTTTAGTTTGGCTTGTTGCCGCTGGGGATTTTTCTGCCCTTGTTTTTGTGTCGGCTTTATGAGCCAACAACTGTGAGGTGACTGTCCACAAAGGCCCTCTTGTACTTTGATACCAGATTCATTGAATGCATTGCCCGGAGTTTTTTATGATGAGTTTGTCTGTGAAGAGCTTTGTCTGCGAAGAGCTTTGTCTGCCAACACTTAAGGCTTCAAATGTTTTGTTTTCACAAGCCGCACACAAATCTAGAAATATCTAGAAGAGCTTTTTCTTGACCTGGGGAGAACCCACCTCCTACAGCTTCTGTGGTGTGTGTCTTTGGCACACCTGGAGTCAAGGAATTTTGGAAAGTTACGTCTCTGCTGAGGAGTCGGGTCCCTTCTCTGGGACTCCTGGAGAGCAGCTGGCACTGTAGCTAAAGACTAATGCTTAGCCCTACCCTTCCAAAGGCTTCTGTGCACTAAAGCATGCCTTTCCTCCCAGATACGGCATCTTGCCTGATAAAACGTATTAGTGCTTCTGATAACCTTTGCTCTTTTCCCTGAAGTGCCTTATTCCTGGCAGACTGGTGTTCTCCCTTGTGGAGGGGCAGGGGGTTGATATATTTAATGGACTGCAGTTGGGTGCAGAAGATCAGCTTGTTTCATGGCTCCTCAACTACTCTTCCATAACGTCTATGGCTTTCTCCATTCTGCTGCTTGGTATTTACGGGCAACCTTCTCCTGTCCTGCCTTGCTGTGGACATTGCTGTTGCTCTGAAAAGCCACTTTTCTCCTTAGAGGCATGTAGAAGAGCAGCCTTATTCCCCAATAAGTGAAGTAACAGTTTGGGTATTTGTACAGTGGTGTTGGGCTGTCTAGCCTTACTCTGTCTGTCACTAAAAGTACACTTAGTAATTCCTGCTTAAGGGAGACTATTCCCCTTGTGCTAGCTAAATCTGAAGTCCTGGGTGGCAGTGCCTCCAGAAACCCTGGAAGTCAAGGTCAGGGAAGGTGAGTAACTGGGAGAGTTCAGCTCCTTTGTGAAAGAAGATCAACATAGAAAGTGTGAGAGCTTCAAGAATATTTGCCTGTTAAGCTGGCTCATAAACCATCATGAGAAGCTTAAGTATAATTTGATAACTTCTGTGGGAGCAGAGATACAAGAATGGGCTACTCTTAGTCTGGCAGCCAAAACTTTAATTAGCTCCAGCGTCTGGGAAGTGAAAACAAATTTCTGACTAGAGGCAAGATGCAACGCTTTAATTGTATAATTGACCAGCTTCCCAAGAGTTTTGTGGGGTTCAGCCACAGTAAGGTTTAAAATCCAAACGACTTGGTCCATCTCAAGACTCAGAAGTGTCTGGAGCTCTGAACAATACGGTAAACTTCTCATTTGATAACCTGCAGATCTGTCAGCTTCAGTAAGTGCTTAGCGGTGATTCACTTAGGCCAGGTGTACCAAGATGTTATCACAGCCCTGACCAGGTCTGACAGTATTGCTGCTGCATCCTGTATGCCTCTCTGATGTGAGGACTTCCTTCCCGAGCAGGTCAGCAAACCAGAGGCCCACTATGGGAAAGGTGTGGGGTTTTCTTGCTGCCTGAGAGTGACTTTTGTGGCCACTTTGAAATGCACTGGCTGGCATGGCCTGTTGCTCCAGGACACTGCCTCTGGATGTATTTCTGCCAGTGAGACAGTATAAAATATATTAGTGACTGGGCAGGTACTATAAATGGCGGAATCCAGCTGTGTCTGCTGCAAGCTGGTGTTTTGAGACCAAACTTCATGGGGAGTTTGGTCCATTGCTGGGAGCACTGTTGAGCCCCCATGGTCTCCTTGCCATATGCTGAGATTTGGGAGACGCCAGCCATGCCAGGCAGAAGTGTTTCTTAGCACTCTGGGTGCCTCAGAAGTGCCCATGCCTGTGCTCTTGCTGCATGGGAGGTCTCTGAGTGCAGCTCAGCTAGCAGAAGCTCAAGCATGACCGTACACGCAGCCTGAGGCCCAATGCTCAGAGCTTGGGAGGGACAGACGTGACTAATGCCTCCTGCAGCCACAGGAACGAGAGCCCATGTCGAGGCTTCCTGGGTGATGCTGCCCTTACTTTTCAGCCTTGGCTTTTCCTCCTTCGTCTGCATTTTATTACTATTTGTTATCCCTTCTTGAAACTCCCTCCACAGGTCTCCTGGGTGCTCATCTCAGTGGGTGTGCCCGTATCCAGCATCCTGAGCCCTCCTGCTGCCAGTAGGGGCGTGGCCATCGCCTGCCCTGGCAGTAAGTAATGTCACATTTGCTCTGTAATGGGCAGGGTAGGTCCTCTGGCCTGGCTTCCTCCCAGCGCTGGGGCTGAGTCAGAACAGCTCATGTCAGAGCAGTGGCCTTGTCCTCCTTCTTTTTTCCCTTGCTATTTTCCCCCAACCCCATCTCTGACTTTTCTGAAGACTGTACCCTGGTGAGGGGGGTATTTTCCTCTTTGTGGTGGGTGTGTGTGCTGCGTATCCTGGAGAGGAGTGGGTCCCTGCCAAAGGCATAATTTTCTGAGTCTTCAAGCCCAGGACTTCTGGCAGGAGACATTGCTCACCCCTCAATTTTGGGTCTAGGAAATCTTGGCTGTTACAGCTCAGTTTCCACCTTTGATCAGGACATCTTTTCTGGTGCCAACATGCAGGCCCCTGTAGACCACTGCTTCAGTGCAAGGCAAAGAGGTTGTTTCTGCCTGGGAAATGCCACTCTTCTTCTCTGCTGTACACCTCCTTATCTCCAGAGATGTCTTTGTCACCGGTGGTGCCTGGAGAGGGATGGGTGGCTTCCTTCCAGGGGATGTGGAAGAGAAGAGACAAACAGTGTGGCTACCTGCCAGGGCAACCATTTTATGGATCTTCAAAAGATATTTACAGTGCCGTCAAGATCCCTCTGGACAGAGTACCAGAGTACAGCCATGCCCTCACAGACTTTTATCATCACCAGCTTTGTTGCTCTGTGTTAATGGCGTATCTGAGGTTCACCATGTTACCACATCCACTCCCTTTTTTTTTATGTGCTTGCCTGCTCATTCATCTGTGACAGAAATTGCTTGAGAGATACTCAACAGCCTCCATGCTGTTACAAAGAGGGTAAAAGGATGGGAGAGGTCTGTAACAGCAGGGAAACACTTACTGTTGACAAATAATGCATTCTGCACTTTGCTCAGCTGAAAGCTGGTTCATTGAGGAAGCCCTCAGACACCTCATGATCTGCTCTCATCCAGTACCGTTAGAAGTGAAATGGCCATGTTAACAATGCTCTGAACCTGACATCTTGTCGTGGTTTAAGCCCAGCCGGTGACAAAGCACCATGAAGCTGCTCACTCACTCCTCCCCCCCGGTGGGATGGGGAGGAGAAAATATAAAGAAAGGCTCGTGGGTCGAGACAAGGACAGGGAGGGATCACTCACCAATTATGGTCACACGCAAAAACCAGACTCAACTTGGGGAAAAGACAAAATCAATTTAGTTTACTACCACTCAAATCAAAACAAGGATAATAAGAAGTAAAACCAAATCTCAAAACACCTTCCCCCCAGCCCTCCCTCCTTCCCAGCTCAGCTCCACTCCCGATTTTCTCTCCCTCCTCCCTCCGGTGGCACAGGGGGACGGGGCATGGGGGTTGGGGTCAGTTCATCATACGTTGTCTCTGCTGCTCCTTCCTTCTCAGGGGGAGGACTCCTCACTCTTCCCCTGCTCCAGTGTGGGGTTCCTCCCATGGGAGACAGTTCTCCACGAACTTCTCCAGTGTGAGTCCTTCCTGTGGGCTGCAGTTCTTCATGAACTTCCCTGGCGTGGGTCCTGTTCGCGGACTGCAGTCCTTCAGTCACAGTCTGCTCCAGCGTGGGCTTTCCCATGGAGTCATGGCCATCTTTGGAGGCATCTCCCTGCTCCAGCGTGGGGTCCTCCACGGGCTGCAGGTGGGCATCTGCTCCTCTGCTCCCCTCCATGGGCTGCAGGGGGACAGCCTGCCATCACGCCATGGGCTGCAGGGGCATCCCCTCCTCCGGCACACCTCCTCCCCCTCCTTCTCCACTGGCCTTGCTGTCTGCATAGGGGTTTCTCTCACATTCCAATCTCCTCCCTTGCTGCAGGTTTCTGTTCTTAAATGTGTTATCGCAGAGGTGCTACCACCGTCGCTGATGGGCTCGGCCTTGGCCAGAGGCGGGTCCGACTTGGAGCTGGGGAACCTTCTAGCAGCTTCTCACAGGAGCCACCGCTGCAGCCCCCTCCCCTGCTACCAAAACCCCACCACACAAACCCAAAACACATGTTCTCAGTGCTGTGTTGTCCATAGCCAGGTGATTCTAGGCCATCAGGGAGCAAGGTCAGAGCAACTTTGCCTCTGCCTAGTGCTCTTTGAGAGGTATCCTTGAGGGTATGAGCAATAGCAAATAATCTTGAGAGCCAGGGAAGGAAAATGCAAAAGTGAATTGTGGGTTTTTGCCTTGTTGTAGGATCTTCCCTAGGTTAACTTGCTGAGTGTGTGTATAACGTGGTTTTTTACAGTCTGTTTTCGCTAGTGGATTAAGGTCCTGCATGAATTAGTGAAGCTACTTCATGAGTCATTGCCAGAGAGACGCTGGGCAGTGCAGTCTTGGACAGTGGCAGTTTTGGTAAGACACAACCGCACTGTTCAAACAGGGCGAGTGTAGCTCAGCACTGCCCTGTCTGTCCTGCCCTCCTGCTGCCTTTTGCCTTTGCCTGCACTGAGGTTCCTCTCTTCTGCAGTGTCAGGACAGCAACATGCCAGCAGGCTGTTCCTGCTGTGGTTCCTGCTTGCAGCATTGATGTGCATGCCCTTTGGAGTTAAGCTTAGCCTTCTGGTTTGTCTTGGCACACTCTCGGTGTTCCAGCTGTTACAAAAGAGAAATTGAGAGATTTACGAACTGATTGTTTTAGAAGATACCCCTCGAGTCTAGTGGTGGCAGCTGTTCTTCACTCAGACATTGCTTTGCATGGTGTGGATTTCATCTGTGAGTTTATGCTTTAGCCTCTTTGAAGCACACCTTCTTCTGCAGCTGGAAAGCCTTTGGCATCTCCTGTGTGTTTAAGTTGTCCTCATCTCTCATCCTTCTGTGCTTGCCCAGAAAAGTGAGCAGGTGTCCTCCCTGCCTCCTCACCGAAGGCTGCGTGAAGTTGCGGGAGGGAATGTAGACCCTTTCCTCCCCTGGTTAGGTGCTGCTGGCATCAAGGTGGTTGCATTAGGGTGGCCTACTTGCATCAAGGGTGGGAAGCCTTTTCGTCTGGGTGGTCTATGTGCATTCTTGAGAAGGTACTAGTGCACTGTAGTTTCCCACCTTGTCCTACCTCATAATAAACGCTGTCTTTGCTCCTGAGAGATTTGACAGCTGGTCACCAAAGTGGCTCTGTTGAGACATCAGATGGGGGTAGGAAGCAGATAGCAGGCTCGGGTTCTTTCTCCCCTCCTGCTTCACATAATGCTCCAGTTCTTGACTTGTTTTGTCTTTCCTCAGATTTATCTGCCTCTCGCCTGCAAAAAGCCAAGGAGGTGGGGGCAGATTTCACCATTCAGGTGAAGAACGAGACCCCGCAGGAAGTGGCTTCCAAAGTGGAAAGTCTGCTTGGCTGCATGCCCGAGATAACTGTGGAGTGTACAGGAGTGCAAGCCTGCATCCAGGCTGGCATTTATGTGAGTACCACTTATTCCCAAGGCAGAGCAGTGGTGGCATTGGCTTTTCTTCTTCTGGGATGCCACAGAGAATGACAGTTATTTCTCTCCCATGGTGCTTAATTTCAGCGGGCTTGGTGTGGGGGAGAGAAGGTGCTCGTTAGACAACAAACTAAGAGAGACAATTAAAGAGTTAACGTCTTTGCAGGCAGCATGGGGATAATTGTCTGATTTGATGCTCAGGTGCTTTACCACTTATCAAAGAGACTACAGTAAGACTTCAAAACCCAAGCATGGCTACGCAGCAGTAGCTGTAGGACAGCATCTTCCAGTAAGTTGAAGTTATGTCCAAATAAGGAGAATAATTAAGAATAATAATTCCAGCTGGTGAAGAAAGCAGTTAAGGAGGGGATGTTTTGCTACCCCAAACTGCCTAATGGCACGATGTGGAGAAGGTAGTGCAGAGTTTCACAATGAAAGGACAGGAGACAAATGGGACAAGCTGTAGAAAGAAAAATTACAGTGAAGCATCAGGCTTTTAGTTTTATATCTCTCCCATTGAAATCCAAAAGTACTTTTCATACTCCTAAGGGCCAGTCGTTTTTCAGAATGAGATTTAGATCCCAAAATCTTTCAGAGATTTTTGAAAGATTGCTTTTTAAGCCTTGTTTATTGCATGTTTCATGCTTACGGGCTCCTGACAGTATCCTGCCTCTCCCCTGGCTTCTCTGCGGTGCCCTGGGCAGTTCATTACAGCCACAAGACTGCTGTCCAGGCTCTGGTGACTGTTTGGCAAAATATAACGTATTTGTGTGTTTGTTCTCTAGGCCACTCGGTCTGGTGGGACCTTGGTGCTGGTGGGGCTGGGGCCTGAGATGGTCACTGTGCCCATCGTGAATGCTGCCGTGCGGGAGGTGGATATCCGGGGGATATTCCGCTACTGCAACACGTGAGTCTTGTGCAGCGTGGGCTGATGTGTCTCCAAGTCTGTCCTTAAGAAATTCCTGCTTTCCACAAGGAGAGGATATGGAAAAGGCTGGTTTTCCTTACAGTTGGTTAAACCATATGTCACTCTGAAATGCCAATGCTGCAGTGCAGGCAGTCTGACTGATGTGTCCTGCATTTTATGCCTTGGTTCCTGGATGAGCCCTGCACTGCAAACTTGACCACAACAAAGCAGCCCAGCTGGGTTGTCCCACTGTCCCATTTCATGGATTTGGTGTAAAGAAAGGAAGAGACCAAATAAACCCTTACTCTGCTGCAAGCAAGCAGGCCAAAATGGGAAAAAAAAATCATAATTAACATTTGTGCCTTCAGCTGTTATGACCTATAGAAAGGGAAGGCCAGGTGCTGGGGCTGTTTTGGAAGAGACTGGCTTGTCTAAAAGTGTGCTGGCTCATGGCACAGCAGGGGGGAACACACAGCTTTTAGCTGCTTCAACCCCTTGTGCTGGGAGATCTCTAAGCAGCAGCTTGGCCCGGCCCTGACCCTACACACTGCTTTGTGAAAAGCTGGCTGCCTCCTGGCATCCACCTTCCTAACTGTTACATTGTCCATTTTGAGGCAAAGGATATGGGGAATCTTAATTCTGGGCAAAGAGTCAAAATCCCAGGTGCCACATTCTATGCCAAGCCATGCCCAGCTCTGCTCTCCTTGCTCTTCATGGAAGGAAATCACATTGTCAGTCTTGTTGGAGATCAGCGGATGCTGGGATGAGCAAGAGCCTTGTTTAGTTTTGATCATTTTGCTGGAGCTGAAGATACATCTGGAGCCAGTCTGAAGGCATGTGTGCTCTCTACAGAGAAGTGAACTGCATGGCTCGTGGACAGACAGGTCTTTGAGTGTACTGAAAGCTGGTACCCTGAACGCAGGAGAAGCTCAGCTTCCTCTATTTGATCTTGTACTCCTTGGGCAGGGCTTTAGACCCAGCATTGCGTGTTTACAGCCTAGTTTCTGCTCTGTTCAGAGCTGTAGTTTCTTGCTAGTGGAGCAAGAATCTTTGCTTAGTCTGTAGAGGTTGTTTTCCAGGAAGGATTTATGAGATGTAGTCATGCTCCTTCTTAAAATAAGAAATGTCTTTAAGTAAGAATTAGATTAGCTGCTGCATCCCTGTGTATCCCCATCACTCCAATTTGGCCCATTCAAATGGAGTGGCAAGGCAATCAAATTGAGCAAGTCTCTGCCAGAAAAGAGGTTGGAAGCTGACTGAGGCTTTTCCTTTCTTCTCCCTGCACCAAGTCGGTGAGTTTGAACTCCACAGTGATCAGTCTGCAAGCAAGGAGGCTGGACGAGAGGAGAGCGGCGCACAGCAGTTTTGTTTTTCATTCGGGGCTTCAGAAGTACAGTTATTTCCTGTGATTTTTCACTTACTTGGCCTCCTGCAGGTGAAGCACAGCCTACTGTCTCACTATCTGTGTATAGCAGTGCCTGCCTTCCTGGTGCTTGACAGCCCAAAGCAGTTGGCTTGTCCCATCTCCTCTGCCTGATGCTTGAGGACCCGCCTCCAGAAGACTGCAGGCAAAACTCCCCTTGGTTGCCTGGGCTAACGAAATTACTGTAATGAAACCAGGCTCCTCCTTGCTCTTTCCTTGGGGCTCCAAACTGGTGACTGCTCTCATCTCCTGCTCTCTGTTTCCCTTGCAGGTGGCCTGTGGCAATTGCTCTGCTTGCATCCAAGCGGATCAACGTCAAGCCTTTGGTTACGCACCGCTTCCCCCTGGAAAAGGCTCTTGAGGCGTTTGAGACCACCAAGAGGGGTGAGGGGGTCAAGGTCATGCTGAAGTGTGACCCCACTGACCACAACCCCTAAGCTGCTGCAGTGCCTGGCCCTCTCTCCCGTTACACCGCCTGCCTGAGATGCGAAGCATGAGGCCGCAGGAGGCTGATGTACGGCTGTTGCATGTTTACAGTCACCTTATGCAGGCGCTGCTTTGTAATCACAGCTAGAAAATCAAACGATTGTAAGGGTGAATGGCACTGAGGGATACATCATTAGAATATTAACAGGTAACTACACATGGAGAACCAATAGGGAATAGTTTGAATCAAAACACTGCTGTTTGGTTAGAGACGATGGTTCACACAGTTGGCTCTTCTCTGGCAGACCCCACGCGGAGAAGAGCTGGAGTGTCTCTGCATGTATTGGGTAGAGCTGCCTGTGGGGCCGTGGGTTTTGTCCATGCAGATGTGCTGGGGGAGAGCGTCACCAGCTGCATGGGTGAAGCGAGGATGGAGATGCTGGCGCTCCACCTTCCCGCCCCAGCACTGCCCCGGGGCTGTGCTTGCCGCAGCTCTTCCCATGTGGCAATCCCTGGGCGTCAGATAGCCCTTATATGAGTACTCTCCCTTCCAGTTGCACCTTCCCTCGGGGATGCTCAGGGACTGTAACAGCCTGTGGAACAAAGCCTGGCCAGCCCACCTCTATGGGAAGCATCTGCACATTCAGGTCATTCTCTCCATGCTCTTTGCAAATAGCAATCTGTGGGCCCAAAGCTCAGAGCTTGCGGCTTTTTTGAAGAAGCTAGTCTGGAAGCCAGCTGGGACCATTATCTGCTGTGTCATCTTCCCCAGCAGCTCTCCATGGGGCAGAAGGACCGCTGCAGAGCAAGCTGCAGTGTGTTTGCAAGGAAGCTACCCTGTTTCTGGCTGGGACCGCAGAGAGCCCTGTCCTTTTGTGGCTCCCAAGGTGGGGCTGCTGTGGTGGGGCACGGCTCGGTTCTAGTGTGGAGGGGAGCGCAGGTGAGAAGTAAGGGGACAGCATCATGCAAAGGTTTTACCACTGCAAATGAATTGTAACTTTTCAGGGATATCAGGCCTTCCTGCTGAGTTTGTGAGCCATGAATGAGGTACTAACGAGGTGGCAGGTTGCAGGTAACAAAATCTAATCTTTGATTACAGTCATGTTAATTTTAGTGCTGAGAGATCAGTCCCTTTCTTGGGCTGGTACTGTACTTTTGTCAGTAAATGCTACCTACCTGATGTGTCTGTGTCCATTAAAGTGTTGGGTGGATGATTTGAAGGGGTCTGTGACTTCGGGCCCTGGGGACTGTGCAGACCACTGGGCTGTTGAGCGGCTGGGTCTTGCCAGGCTGCAAGTGAGCTTGGTGCTGGCAGGACCATGAAACCTTAAATGACCCAACCGCTTGCAAATCAAAGCTTGTCTTTATTGCAGAGGTGGCTTGTCTTGGCAGAGGTAGAAGCCTGCAAGTCCATGCTGTGTTTTACAGGGCTAAGACATAACCCAGTGCAACTTTCTGTAGCCAGAAGGAGAAGCGGTCACAGTACTGCTCAGAGTAAAGTGGGTTGTTAATGTGTCAGCCTAAGCAGGTAAAACCTACCTGGGAGCCTGGCCCCATAATTGGATGCAGTGTTAGCAGAGCCTGTGCAAGAATTGCTAAACTGCACCTTGCTGAAGGGTGTGTGGTGGCTGCGGGAGGGAAAGGCTGCCCAGCTTTCGGCAGTGGGTGTGAGCCGGGGCTTCTTGCTGAGCACTGGGACTCTCCTAGCTCCTGACTCTCATGCTGGGGGGAGCCCCACTGGCATGGCTGGGGGACCACTGGCCATCACAAGACACTGTTATTACTGGGAAATGGAGACCTACTCCCTGTGGTCTTGGGTGGCTCTTAAACACTCACGGCTCAGCCTCTTTGGGCTCCTTGGCTGTAATTTGCTCCCACACCAGGTCTTGCTTGGGCCATTGCCGCTGTGGGGGCATTGCTGGGGGTGATGGGTCTGGTAGGACATGGTCTGTGCCTGGGCTCAAACCTGCATTCCCCCTTCCACCCAACGTACATCACCAGTGGAGGGGAAACTCACTCCTGTGTAACCCATTTCCCAGGGGGCTGGCATAAATATTCCATAACAGGAGCAATGGCCCAAGTATTGCAAGTCTCCAGGTGACTGAGACCCAACTACAGGAGGCAATAAAGTGTTTTAAAACATCAATCAGCTTTATTTAAACTCTATCACAGCCTGTGAGAGTGGCAGCCCAGCAATGCAAAGCCAGGCATTAGTTAAACCAGCGCAAATGATCCCTGATCAAAGGATGGTGACACTGCTGAAAGAAGCCAACGCCAACAAAACTGAGGCCCTATACAAACCTAGGGAAAGCTCAGAGTCCTAACGAGCAGGCACAAACAAATGCATTAGGAAAGCTGAGCCTGTTTCAAGGAGAGGGATGGTGGGCAGCTCTCTGGCTCCTCACCCTATGTGCGTGCCACCCAGGTCTCGAGGCAAAGTGCTGTGAATTCAAGTTGTGCAGGCACCAAGCTGTTCCCCAGAGCTGTTCAGAGACATTCCCCGAGCCACTTGGCAGAGCATGAGCTCTTGTGGGATTAAGGTGGCAGAATTGGGCTTAACTTGAACACTGGGTTTTCTGCATTGGGACACCCCAGCCCGACCCTGGGTGTGGGGCTGCAGGAGTGTGTGGATGGTAGCAGGATGCCCTGGGCTCACACTAGGGCTGTGTGGGGTGACACTGGCTTGGCAATGGTTTACTGGTGCACTGTGTGCTCGTCTCAGCATCCATGTTCTTGGCCATGGATGGCTTTCTCCCAGGGATGCTGTTGGGTGAGAGCCCAGGACCGTGACCACCCAAAGCATTGCCACACAGGTGCTGGGGTTGAACACACATTTCCAATGAAGACTGCAGCCCGGGGGTGAAACAGCATGGGGTAGGGTCAGAAATTCTCATAGTGATGTGCAAAGTAGGTCTGGTCCTTCTTGTTCAGCTGCTGGCAAGCCTTTTCCACACTCTTTGTCATCCCGGGTGGGCCACAGCTGAACACCCCTATCTTCTGCACCTGGGGAAGGAGGGAGGCAAACAGGTCAAACTCAGCAGCAGCACCAGTTCTCCCCCCAGTCCAGCCCCACCTTGGCCCCTTGCCCTGTGGCAGCTTTGAGCACAGATGCTGACTGAGCAGTCTGTCCCAGCCTGAGGAGGTTTTTGGGGAGGTTGTCACTTCCCCATGGAGCTGCTGAGGCCATGGAGGAAGGATGGGATCCCCCAGGGTCTCTGCCAGCTCTGGACAGTGACTGCAGCTGGGGTCTCACCATAGCAGGGGGTGTTTGTCTGGTATGGGGCATTGCTGACTCTTGCAGCTCATCCTGGCTCCAGAGGTAAAGTGGAGTTCATGCCCCTTCAGGGCAGAAGGGGCCTTTATTACCACCAAGATCTCCAGGGCCTCAGGGACAGACTGGGACCAGTCCTCCACACTGGCTGGTGGGTGCCCCTCCTCCTGTCCCCAGCTGGGCACTGACCTCGGGGTGCACCTCCTGCAGTGAGCTGAAGAAGGGTATGAAGGGAGGGCGCCCAAAATGGGTGATGGAGCGCAGCCCTGTGAAGAGGCTCTTGTTCAGCACCTTCTGGAAGTGCCGCTCGCAGATGTACTGGAAGAGAAATCAGTGCACATCAGATGGCCCAGCATGGCCCAGCACAGCATGGCAGCCTCCTCAGCAGGTAGCCAGGCTCACCAGCATGGTGGTGCGCAGATCGAACTTCTCGGCCAGCTGTGTGATGTAGATGTGCACAGAGACCAAGTCATTCCTGTCCGCCTCCTCCACCTCGTGGATGATGTCCGCCAGCCACTCAAACTGCCGCTGCGTGCGTGTGACCCAGATGAAATAGATCTGTGGCACATGGGGGTGAGGCTCAGAGTGGGGCCACCACCCTTATGCATATCCATGGGGCTCCTTCCCAGAAGGATCACGGAGAATTTTACCCCCAAAGAGGCCAGCAGCAGTAGGAGGCATCTTGGGAGGGCTCTTGTCTTTCAGATGCTTCCTCTTACCTTCTTACACAGCATCTTGGAGTTTATGGAGGACTTGAAGACCAGGTCCTTGAGGATGGATGCAAAGGGCGTCACCCCAATGCCTCCTCCCACCAGCACTGACACCTCGAACTTGTTCCACTCCTGGTGGCCCTCTCCAAAGGGCCCGTCCAGATAGAGCTGGAAGGAAGCAGCCATCAGCAGAGCATCTCCTGCCTCTGCTTGCCCAGGTCTTGGCCGCATTCAAGGCTGGAGAAATGCCTCAGGCTGGGCACAACCCATTGCTGAGACACTCTCAGGCTCAGAGGTCCCCGTCCGCGGAGAAGTAGTGTGGGGCTCACCTTGGGCAGCTTGCCGATGAGGGCCAGGCTCTCTGGGGAGTAGAGTTCTCGCAGGCGGGTGGTCCAGGGTCCCACAGCCCGGATGTGCAGGCTCAGCGTGTCCTCATGTGGCGCTGAGGTCAGGGTGAAGGGGTGGTACTCTGTGGTGCCCAGGGCCACGCAGGCAATGCGCACCCACTGCCCAGACTTGTAGTCAAAGTCCAGTGGCCGCTGGAACTGGAGGTGAGTGACATCTGGAAGGGGGGATGGGGATGGGGACTTCATTAAGGTGGAGACATTGCGTGGTGGAGGTTCCTCCATTGCTGCAGCTCCAGATGCTCTTGCGAAGAGCCTGGGCCATGTGCCCAGGGATGTTGTGGTACCTGAGGGCAGGAGCTCGGCTTTCACAACGCTGATCTCCACCTTCTTCCTGCTCAGGCTGAGCAGCTTGTCCGCACTATAGATGAGAGCTGGGATGATGAAATAGATGTAGAAGCGGGGCTGCTGGATCAGCGCGTAGCTGCCATGGATGATGACCTGGGCAGGGAGCAGTCCCCCATCAGCACGATGCTCAGCACTGCAAGCCATCACCCCGTGACTGATTTGGTGGCAGCTCAGCAGCAGCGGGGAGCTGGGACTGGGGCCACCAGGTCCTTTGGGACCTCCCCAGCTATTTCATCTCATCAGCTGGGCCGCCCCAGGGTCTTGCGGTGCATCAGCACCACCCCTCCCTCCTAGCCCTAATGCTTTACCAGGACATAGAGCAACACGTAGAGGTGGTGGGTGATCCAGAAGCCCTGGAAGCTGACACGTCGGAAGTGGTGGGTGGCAAACACGTACATCACGGCCAGGATCACGAGCAGCAGCACTCCTGTCATGCCTGTGAAAGGAGGGGTTGGGAGGTCCTGGGGGGCATCAGGGCAGCCCCACTGGGGCTCCACCTGGGCTGGGCAGAGGGCTGCCTGTCCTGAGCACAGGCATGCAGGGCTGCCTGCTAGGTGGTCTCACCTGGAATAGTTTGGAAGAACCACCAGTAATACTTCTGTGGGAGCTGTGACCTGGAGAGGGACAAGAGATTGCACCATGGAGTGGCCAGAGCAAACTCCTCATTTCCATTTTCATTCCTGTCCATGCCCAGGACACTGTTGTCTGGACTGTGCTTTAAATTTCACCTACCCATCATCTACAAAGACGCTGGAAAAGAGGCAGGACAACACACTGAGAGGTGTGACTGAGAAGATGTAGACGTTAACTACATGACCTGCAGTGTGGAGCACTGTAAGAGACAGAAACCGGGAGAGAAAAGCATCAGTGTTGCTGTGGATGGAGATGTGGCAGACCCTGTTGACGTGCCCAGGGACCTGGCAATTCCTCCTCTTCTCTCGTGCAAAGCATCTATGTCTCTGCAGGCTCCATACAGGTCTTCAAGCTTCTGCCTGGTCCTGCTGTGCCATGATGGGCTGGTCCTCCTGCTTTAGCTGTGGTTCATGGGTGGCACATCCCCCAGCAGCCCACCTACCTGAGAAAATCAGGGCTGCCATAGCTATCCAGCGGTGGAAGTCCACTGCGGCATCGAAGGGGATGTAGTGATTAAGGAAGGTCTCCCGCAGGACTGTGATGAGGTTGCGACACATGGTAAGCAGGATGTAGGAGTACATGAAGGAGATGGAGGCAGCTGATCCCCGGGAGATGATGATCCCCACAAAGGTGGTCTGTGCGATTCCAGTGCTGGAGGATGCGAAGCCATAGTCTGGAAAGAGAGAGTGGAGAGTGTGTCAATGTGCCCGGCGCTGAGGGCCATGACCCTTCTTGAAACAAGGGGACAGCCATCTGTGTGGCTCCACCAAGAAAAGATCACCAGGGATGGGGCTGTGTGGGGATAGGGGCACAATTTCCATGTCAGACCCCCCTAGAGCTGCTGGGTGACAGCAGCTTGGAGGTCAAAGGAGGGGATTGTCCTCCTCTGCTGGGCACTGTGGAACTGCATCTTCGTACTGTGTCCTCAGTTGGGCATCCTGACATGAGAGGCATCAACAAACTAGAATGAGTCCAGTGGAGGCCACCAGAATGGGTGGGAGCTGGAGGACATCACACACGGGAAAGGCTGAGGGAAATGGGTTTGTTCAGGCTGGAGGAGAAGGGTCAGGGAAGGCCTTGTGGCTGTCTGCAACCACTTAACGTGTATTACAGAGCGGAGAGAGCCAAATTCTTTCTTAGAGATGCACAGTGAAAGGATGAGAGGCAACAGCACAATCTTCACTGAAGGAAATTCAGGTTTGATGTAAAATAAACTCTTCACAAGGAGGATGGTCAAAAACTAGCACAGGCCCAATGAGGTAGTGGGTTCTCCAGCCTTGGAGCTCTTCAAACCTTCTCTAGACAAGACCTTCAGCAGCCTCATTCAGCTTTGAAATTGGCCTTGCTATGAGCAGGGCATTGGACCAGACCCCTCCAGAGGTCCCTTCCAACTTCAGTAATCCTTTGGTTATTCCAGGGGAGGACCAACACTGTTGCCCAAAGCTGTGTTGGGACCTTTCACACCCCAGCATGTGCCATGCAACCAGCAGATTTGAGGAGCCAAGCCCACACACCCCTCCATGTCTGGGCCAGCAGGGCTGGATGGGCACTCACAGTAGGCTCGCTCTGCAAACACGCCGGCGGTGATGGCAGAGAAGAGGACCACACAGATGATATGGCGCCGGTAATTCTCAACGAAGCGCTTGAACTCCTGGATCTTCTGCTGAGTTTTGTTCCGCTCATACTTCTTCCGTTGCGCTTCAGTGTACAAATGCAGCTGGTACTGATTCGCCCTGGCAAATACAGGAGGGCTGGTGTCATTTTGAGGTTTAGCCAGCAAAGTATGGCTCAGGGCCATGCTGCCCAGATTTGGGTCTTCCTCCCTGTACAGCACTGTGACCACCTCTGCACACTGGTGACAGCAGTGACCTGTGCACAGTGTCAACAGTTGATCTCAGGTCATCCCGCAGTCTGTGCACTTTTGAAAGCTAGTAACAAATGTGCAGGTAGTGACTCATAAATGAAAACGTAGATCAGAACTGTAAAAGATAATTTTCATTGTAATATTCAACGCTTCAAACTGATCCCAGGGCAGGGGAAGGTCCTTGGAGCTATTAAGGCAAATCAGGATATTCTGGCCATGAGTAACAACCACTGAACTGCTTCCTTGTAGAAATATTTGCTGCTGCCACAGCAGTGAGGACCAGAATCTCTCCTGCAGCTCTCGCAGGCAGCCCATGGGTGAACCAAAAGTGTCCCAAGGGGCAGAGGAGTGCAGGCAGGACCTACCAGGCAAAGCCCCTCTCTGCTGGCAAGGCGTACACTCTAAAAAACACTATCCCAGGCTCTGGAGTTGGCCACTTCATTTGTTTTTTATAGAGGCACATCACCCAGACCCAGCTATGGCACTGCCCCCACCAAGACAGGGCTGTTCCCATAGCTCCTTGGCCAGCGAGAGGCTGTGATGTGCCTGCCTGGGCTGGGGTATCTTCTGCAGGGATGGTCTCGCATTCCCTCCCTACATTGCACCATTGTCATGGGGGTGCTGGCTCCTTGCAGCAGTGCCATTTGACTGAAGGGCTACCCAGTCTAACACAGAGATATGAGAAGGAGCAAATAAGCTGAACCTGAACCCAAGAAGCATGCCCAGCAAGAGGGAGAGCATACTCACTTTCTGCCTGGTCTCTTCCTCAACTCTTGTCCTTCTCGCTCCACATAGTGGCTCACAGTGTCCATGTTTGGGTCTTTCTCTTCCTCTGAGATGGTTCTGTTGGAAATAGACCTATGTCTAGCCCAAAGCTTTACTTGCAAGGAAGGGCTTGCCAAAATTTTCTGTTTCTCCACTTTCCATCTCATACTCAGCTGAGAAGGTGTCCAGCTCTCTCCTCTGCAAGCCTGCTTGTTTGTCGTGGTTTAACCCCAGCCAGAAACTAAGCACCATGAAGCCACTCACTCAATTCCCCCCACTCCTGCCTCAGTGGGATGGGGGAGAGAATCAGAAGGAAAAGGGTAAAACTCGTGGGTTGACATAAGAACAGTTTAATAGAAAAGAAAGGAAGAAACTAATAGTGATAATAATAAAATGAAAATAATAATAAAAGGACAAGAATGTACAAAACAAGTGATGCACAATGCAATTGCTCACCACTCACTGACTGATGCCCAGTTAGTTCCCAAGCAGCGGTCCCCCCCAGGCCAACTCCCTCAGTTTATATACTGGGCATGACATCACATGGTATGGAATACCCCTTTGGCCAGTTTGGGTCAGCTGCCCTGGCTGTGTCCCCTCCCAGCTTCTTGTGCCCCTCCAGCCTTCTTGCTGGCTGGGCATGAGAAGCTGAAAAATCCTTGATTTACTATAAACACTACTTAGCAACAACTGAAAAACATCAGTGTTATCAACATTCTTATACTAAATCCAAACCATAACACTATACTAGCTACTAGAAGGAAAATTAACTCCATCCCAACTGAAACCAGGACATTGTGTTAAATTTAATTGTGTGGTACATGGGTTGGATTCACTCTAAGATAACCTGCCCCTCTGAAAAGCAAGGTAGGACTCCCATCCCCACGTAGTGGATGCAACAGGGGCTCTGCAGGAGGCAGTTCCTCCCCTCTGCCTGCCTGGGTGCCAGGGGAGGAGGGCAGAAGCCCCACCACAGCCTCCAGCTTGCTCGCAGGCATGTCCCAGCATGATCGTCCCCCTTCCCCAGTGCTGGGTGTGCGAACACCTGGTGGGAGCATTTGCTGGAGGGGCTGAAGTGAAGGATGGATGTGGTCAGGGCAGAAGGAGAGGAAGAAATGGCAGCAGCAGCAAGACTAAGGAGGAGAGCTTACCCTTTTGGCTCTTTCTTTTTTATGAAGGAGACACGGTTGTGCAGGTTTTGCTTGAGCACCTCAGGGACACCTTTGAGGAGCCAAAAGGACAAATAGCCATTCAGAGTGTGCAAGATGCGGTGGATGAGGTTTAGGCATCTCCCCTGGGCAGGGGTGTGGTGGGGAGAGGCTCTGAGCTGACCCAAACCTGTTGCACATGGAGCTACAGCTGATGCCCCATTACTGCAGCGGGGTTGGGGAGATTGATGGGACAAGATTTGGGAGCTACATATTGGGTGCTGCCCACTGCCTCCATCCCTGCAGGGCCTGGGGTGACCCAATACTCCTGCCCACTGACCTTTGATGCAGAGCTGGGTGAGACGAAGCTCACTGTCATGGTCCCGCAGCATGTAGTGGAAATCGTCCCATGTCAGCTCATACCTGTCCTGAAACCCTGAGGCCCGAAACATGGACTCAGTCACCTGCTCTGCCTGGTCTCTTGACAGACAGTTGTTGGAGATCTCGATGAAGGACCTGGAGCAAGGAGGAGAGATGGAAACTTCAGAGGACCACAGCTTGAGTCCTTCAAGTAACACAGGGCAGAGCCCCAGACCAGTTTCATGGGAGAAATGGGGTCTTGGTTGTGAGTGTTGAGCCCATGGGCTCTCACGTAGCACCCTTGGGGAGTGAAGCACAGAAAGTGGGAGCTGCTTTTGAAGACATCTATGTTTACAGACATTGTGAAAACATCTAGAGAGATGAAGAGAAGTACCTGAGCATCCTCAGAAACTCCTCCTTGGAGAGAAACCCATTCTCATCAATGTCATACATCCTGAACATCAACTTGGACTTCTCCTCTGGGGACCCTGGTGGAAAGGGAGGGAGCTGAAGAACAAGATCCTATTTTCATCAACAAGTTGCTTTCAAACACCATCTTTGAGAGTCTGGGCCTGCAGCAGTGAAGCCTCACCCAGCTCTGAAAAGACTGAAAGCACACTGCTGATCGCAGCTTGAATAGCAACTTGACTTTCTCAAGTGCAAGGTGAAAAATCAGGTAGATACACATTCTTTGTTGTGCATTATTTTGCAAACTCAAAATGTACTTTTGGACAGCAATGATTTTTCTAGGACCCGCTTTGATTGAATCTGGCATTCACCACCTCCATCTATGAATCTACCTTTCCAGTGGTCATTCAGGGAGGATCAGTTATGATATCAGATACACTTATTATCATCTCTCAATGACAGGATGCATGGTCTGTTCAGGAGACAAGGCAGACATCTATGGTGGTGAAAGATAGCTCCCCTCATGAACAGTCTTTCATAAAACATAATTACATTGTCACTGCCCCATAACTCAAGTTGAAGCTGTCCTAAGTGAAGGGAATTTTAATCTGTAGGAGTGTCTACAGATTGACCTGCTGGATAGATCTTGTTCTTCACTCTGCTGGTGGCATTGCCAGATCCTAGAAACAGGTCTGAGGGCAACAGATGAAGACAATACCAGCTCCAGCTCCCACCTTTCATGAAGACCACCAAGATGTCCAGGAATTCCCGGAAGGAGATGTAGCCGTTGCTGTCTTTGTCAGCCAGGGAGAACATGGAGTCCACAAACATGGAGTGGGCTTTGAGTCCCAGGGCCTCAGCAAACTCAGCCCTGCTCAGCTCACATGTTAGAGACTCCTTCGCCTTCTGTGAAGATTCAAAGTTGAGCTCTCCAGCATTGGACCTGTCAATTTCCAGCACCTGCAGGTTGTGTCCCACAAAGAAATCCCATAAGTGCTGGCAGAGCAGAAGACTGGTGTTCACTTGCCTGACCTATTGCACAAACACCAGTGGCTCCCCGGCACAAAACTCTGGCAGATACCATAGGGAAGTCCCGTGTCTCTCCTACACAACGTGACTTTCACACTAATCACCACTGACCATTACGGAGACCTCAGTTACATCATCCAAAAGTCTCTTTGCAACTTTATATCACCACAGCAGAACTCCCTTTGTCTTCTGCAAGGGAAAATGTCCCTTGGTCCTGAAAGTATTGGCAGCTTCCTTGTGCATGGCTTACCAGCTCTGACGGAGAGCAACAGCAGCACCATTCATTGCTTAATCAATACAGAAATACCTTCCTCCATGCATCAGAGCCTGCCACACCTCTACATACCTGAGCAAACAGGTGCCTGAAGAAAGTCTCCAGAATTTGTTTTCTCTGTTCCTGGGTGACTGCCCATTTCATCAGGCTCTGCTCCTTCATCTCAGAGATATGCAGATCAAGGCCGCTTTCCTTCAAGTAGTCTTGTAGCTTCCCAATGAAGTTGCTCCTCTCTGCCTCCTCGCTGAAAAGCAGCACCTGCAAAAGACCCCACCGAATGCCCCTGAGCAGCAGAGGCTCAGTCGGGATGCGAGTGCTACTGCTCTTCACCACAGCAGTCACTCCGTGGTATAAGCTGGACCTGGTGGTTCTCAGGAGGCCACAGCCACCTTTCAGGGATCTATGCTGCTCCCAGTGCCCAGGGCTGAGTGGTGCAGGGTGTACGTGACCAGCAGCAGGTTGCGTGGGTCACTCAAGGATTGTGGAGGGTCCATGGACGGTATCATACCCCAAGCATGGTACTCACCAGGTCGTACTCCTTGGGGCTCTTCAGGAGCAGAGCTTTGTTCCCTTTGTTGCTGGAGAGGATCACCTCCACCCTTTGATGGGCTTTCAGGCTGATGGTCCGGAGCACAGACCCTCTCCCATCCAGCACTTTGAGCACTTTGTCAGCTTGGAGCTGAATGTAGACGGGAGAGCTGTCTGTCTTGGGACCATGCCACTCCATGGCTGATGGGAGAGAGCACAGGACTCAGCTGGAAAGGCGTACCTGGGCTCCTATTCAACCCAGCACCTCCTTCACCAAGATGCAGTTTGGGAGTGATTTCATGGCCAGACACATGATAAGGGAAAAATTATGATCTCCCAACTGCAGAGCACTGTGTCTCCTGCACATGGACACAGGAGGAGTACAGACCATGGAGCTGGGAGGCAGGATTTTTCCAGTGTCCAGAGCAGGGAGATACAGTCCCTGTCCTGGAGCTACTGGTGCAATTGCTCTACACAGGTTTCCTTCAGGTAAGGTGTGATCTGGAGAACGTTGGAATTGGAGAGTCATAGGATGACTCAGGTTGGAAGGGACTCAGGCTGGAAGGGTCTCTTGCCCAACCTCCTGCCCAAAGTAGGACCAGCTACAGGGTCAGGCCGGTCTACTCAAGGCTTTATCTGGTCAGGTTGTGGATAGGATGGAGATGGCACAACCTCTCTGGGCTACCTGCTCCACTGCTTGACTATCCTCCTGGGGAAACAATTTCTCCTTACATCCAGTCTGGATATAAGCTCCAAGCCCAGCCCTGTCTCAGTATGTGCCCTGACTTCAGCAGCATTACCAGACGCCATCGCAGGACTGACAGTGCCACCTCACCATGTATTGCCTCGCCGGTCACCTCTCTCTGCACATTGGAGCCCTGCTTCTTCTGCAGCTTCTTGAAATCTCTCTTGCGGAGAACGGCAACGATCCAGGCAACAAACAGAGTCACTGGGGACATATTGGAGAAGGAGGCATGAGATATCCCAAAACTCCTTCCCACTTTGGCAGCATCACCTGTGTGACTGGGGCTGACAGGGAAGACATAAACCCCTGTCTATGCAGTTCAATGCTGCATTGATTTCTTTAATGCAGGGCTGCTCAATGAAAGCCCTGCTCCCTCCTGCTGCCCCAGGACCCTGCCACCTCAGGGACCTCAGGAGTGACCAAGACTCAGCAGCTTCTGCTGGGAGGTGCTTGGTCCATGGGCACTGACCCCCTTTCTGTGGTAGAAGAGGAGATGGGTAAAGAAACAGAGCAGCAAACCTAAAGGCAGACAGCAGAGGACAACGATGATGATCCCAAAGCCTGCGCCGCTGCCTTCGAAGTAATCCAGCACCATCATGGGCGTGCAGTTGGCCAGCTGTTGAGCTGTGACCTGCTGGAGCTGGGGGCACGGATCCCCTGCATGGGGGGAGACAGGCTGTGAGTGTCATGGACCTTTTACCCATCTCAACTCCATCATCCCCAGAAACCTCTGCATTAAGATGCTGGTGGGGTTCATTGCTGAGTGACCCAGGAGGAACTGCAGAACTGGGATGCTTGAATTAAACTCGGCTCTTAGGGGACAACCCTTGGTTTTGGGTTGAACCTTTGCCTGCCACAGCAAACCAAGTGCAGAACTGGACTCAAGCGTTCAGCACCATCACCTCTCCCGATGGGATGGGCTGAGCCTGATGCACTCTGGGCTATGGCAAATTGGGGGTCAGAGCCTCTGCTCATCCGGATGCTGCAAATTCAGGGAATCCCCCCTGGAGCAATTGCATGGAGCATATGCCAAGGGAACCAAAATGCCTTGCAAGGGCTGGGACGTGTGCCAAATAAAATGCTTTCGGGAAGGGTGTGGCAAGATCCCAAGAGGAAAAGGCATACTGCTGTGTTTGACCACAGCTCACCCTGAGCATGGCAGCAGGGCTCTTTGGGTCTTGACAAGGAGAGGAAAGCTCATTTCAAGGACGGCACAGGAAGACATCAGGGTGAGGGGTGCATATCAGTATGGGACTAGCCTGCTGGGAACCCAAAACCTGCTGGGATGCAAGTCCTGAGCTCTCCCCAGGCTGAAATCCGGCTGGCACAGTCCATGTTGCTGTTGCAACTACATCTGCGGGAAAGGCTGTCCAGCCCTTCCAGCAGCACTGGTTAACCAACAGCCCTGTCAGCAGAGCAGCTAGGCAGGAGTTGGTGTTGCAGTATGGCACCCAGGGCATATTCAGGGGTTGATTCAATTACAGGCAAAAGTAGGCAACGTTATGCAGTTACAGTATACAAAGCTTAACTCATCTGCAAACCATCATGTTTCAGGTCACTCATCATTTAACCTGCAGACCTGTGCATGCTTCTATATAGACAGAGCTAGAGGACACGTCAGTGAGGAGCGTGACAGCATGGGGTAGGCAGAGGCCGAGTTTTAAGCCCAGCACAAACTTCCAGGGCATCAATTGCATTTTTGTACCTGGACATCCTTCAAGGACTCATGCAATGCACATGCCTGGACGTCAGCCCACTTTCAACATCAGCACTGCCCACTTTGCTTACAAGCAACCCTTGCATTTTGCTCACATTTTGGTGGTGTAGGGGCATAGCAGGTGTCAGGCTTGAGAAACTGCAGCCCGATGCTTTCCCTGTGTCACTCAGTCACTGGCTGTGTCACCGAAATGGGTTTGCTTTCCTCCTTAACTTGCTGGTGCCATTTGCTCCCTGCACCCTGCCATTGCACAAAGCGCTCACCCTCACTCCAGACGAACACGTTGGGCTGGAGCTGTGTGGGGTCTGTGCCTGTGACAGCAGCCAGGACATCGTGGAAGGTGGTGTTACGGATCTGCCTGGTTTCCTCTGCTGTGAACAGCCTGGAGAAAAAGATGTGGGGTCAAGTGGTGGCCCCAGGTGTCACTGGCCAGCAGCAGGAGGGATTCACTCCCTGCACTGCTTTAGGAACTAAGGAAGCTGGAGGATGTTTTTTCCTCTAGCCCCAGTTTTTGTGTATTACTGGGGCTTGCAGAGCAGTGGGCAGCCTGCCAGATGGGGAAGAGGCATTTACCCATTCTTGGTGTTTTCGAACCAAAACCTGTCACCATCACGCAGGCGCACAAACTGGTCCAGGATGATGGCACTGAAGAGGGAGCCGTCAGTCTCCAGCATGCCTCCAGGGAGCAGCTCCAGCCCAGCCGTGTTGTTGGCATACAGGGCAGCGACCTTTTCTAGGACCTGGCCAGAAACCCCCACCGTACCCATGTGAGCGGAGGGAATTCTGCCAGGGCATCCAGTGGCACGGGAGCTTAGTACCAGGGCAGGATATAGTTAGTCATGCCATGTAATTGCACAGTTACCCACACGCAACAGCCCCGCAGGCATGAAAATAAGCTAGGGCAGGATGCACACTGATGTCCCTCATCTTATATTGCTGGAGAAGTCAGTTACTGCTTGGACTGCCCCAACATCCTTTGACCCACACACTTTCCATGCCCAGACCAGTTCCCTGTTACCTGTTGCTCCAGGTGTGGGGCAAGGTCCGACCAGTTCTGGAGAGGCTCCAACCCAAATCGCTCCCGGGCTTGGTTATACGTGGGCAGGCCAAGGTCTCGCCCACGCTGAAACCAGCTGGCCACATAGTCGGTGCGGGAGTACTTCAGGGGCCCATACCAGTAATCTGTGGGTGGATTCAAAGCCGTGGTGATGGCAAGGCAGAGCTGGAGAAGCAACTCCAACTGCCATAGCTGCCGGGCTGGCCTTGTCCCTCCACCATGGGCCGTGCTGAACATGGAGATCATCTCCATGCCCTTGCCAGGAAGGTCCCATGGACACACTTAACATGCCCTGCAGTTTCTCTCTGCCTCCATTAATAAGGTTAAGGCTGGTCTGAGCATGTGGTTGGGTGCTGATGGCAGCAGCGATGGGACCTGCCTCCCCACCTCAGCCCCTGCACAGCCCCAGGAGAAAGGGTCACCCACTGACATGCTATCTGCAGTGCAGGGGAGTGCAGACCTTGGAGATCTTCCACCACAATGTTGTCCTCCCGCTCCGCAATCTGTGAGCTCATCCCCAGCAGGAGGTTGTCCACATCCTCTGCCTGCTGTGGCCCGATGCTCTGAGGGGAGATGGGAAGAGCAGGTGATTCCTTGCAGGACCAAGGACATGGGGTAGCCCCACACCCCTGAAGTGGTGCCCATAGGGGTGCAGACTCTGGGCGTAGGGGGACTAGGGACTTCTTCCAGGCTCATTTTCTCCGTGTCAGCTCAACCTTGAGGTCTGATCCTGCCGCAGCTGAAGGCAGCATCTGGGGATGTCTGGATGGGGAGAATCTCACACCCCTTGGTTGGCTGTCATGCTCTGTGTCCAGTCTCCCTTTCAGACCCCTGTGGGGTCCTCCACAACAAAAAGGAAGGAATGAAGATTCCCCCAGCCAGCCTGCCACATCCTCAGGACCCCCGCGCTCCCTTCCCCGTACCTCTCTTCTCCAGTAGCTGTTGCAGAGCCGCACTGCTGGGAATGGGCCACCGGGACCAGGCACTCCCTGAAACTGGCAACTGGGGTCTCTGGAACAGCAGAGAAGGGCTGGACCCACAACCCTGGCTGGGGCTGCCCTGAGCTGACAGGGCTTGGCTGTCCCAGTGAGGGGCAGGATGTGGGGAAGGGACAGGGACCATCCCCGGCCACCACCCCATCTTGGGCATCCCCTTCCCCGTCATGGGCACTGCTCTCCCACAGCCCCGCTGGGCTGCTCCTACCTCTTGTAAACACCCGGTGGCACCATGGTGGCCAGGAATTGTCCTGCAGCTGCCACAAACTCCGGCGAGAGGCTGGGGTCCAGGTGCTGCTGGTAACCTGTGAGGCAGCAGCCATGGTCCAGCAGCCAGGCTGGAGGGAAAGGGGGCCAAGCTCCCTCTCCCACTCCATCCCCTGGCTGCCCTGGTCCCCGCACCCCTGCTCCCTGCATGCCATCACCCACCGTGCCCCTCACCTTTGTACTCCGGGACACTTCTCCCCAGCAGGGTCGGAAGCCACTCGTACAGCACGATGCTCTAGGGCATAGGTGACCTGGGTCAGGGCCAGCACCAGGGAGGATGTTGGGGGTCCCGGTAGAGCCGGCGGTCCCACCCCTCACCTGGAAAGTGGCGATGACCCACTTGCGAGCATGCTGGAAGAGGTCCTCATCAGGCCAGGTGGGGTGTGCTTTGGCCAGCACTGTAGCCAGGTGGTTGTGGTACCGAAACCAGGCGATGCTCTCAGCCTGCAGGAAGGGGTTCTCATTCCCCCAGGCACTCCCCAGGTCTGCAAGGGCCGCCAGGACCATCAGTGGGGGATGCTGCCACTGGGTCTAGATTTGCCCATGGCTGGAGGATCACCCCCAGCCCTGTGGCTGCAGCTCAGCATCCCCTCATCCCCTCGCCCTTCCTCCCTCCCCAGGGAGACAAGCAGCCTTAGCGAGTGAGAAACAGCACTAGGCCTCCAGCACGGAACAAAGGTTGGGCAGGTGAGGACTTCAAACAAGCTGAGTAGGTTTTTATTGGCAGTAGCCCCTTTCCCCAGAGGAGATCACCTCAAGTCAGAGGGACCAGCACCCACTAGTCTCTGCATGTTGGCTGGGAAATGACCCATTGTCTCCTGAGGATGTGGCACCTTAACTTCACGGCATGTCTTTGCTGGGAAGCCTTTGGTGGGGCACATATCTTCCTCCCCCTTGGGCTGGGAAACTGCCTGCCCTCCCACAGGACTCCTGACCCACTTGTCCTGGCTCACAATGCACCCCTGCCCTTTCCTGAGGTCCCCTCTGGGCTTGGCTCCAGGGACCTCCTGCTCCCAAAGCTCATGGTCAGGGATGGAGCCAAGCAGGTGAAAACCCATTGAGCATGGTCACCATTACCATAGATCCCCTGGGGACCACCCTGTCCTGTGGATGGATCCAGCGCTTTCCACATGGGGACCTTCCCATCTGTCTCCCTCGGGAGGCGCCCACCGGGCCCTGATGCCAGCCTTCCCCCTGAGAAGCTCCTCAGGGCATCACTCCAGGAGTGCGAGGGGCCGTAGATGGAGCTGCCGTCCAGCCAGCCTGTCACCTCGTTGGTCTAGGGCAGGCACAGGGAACAGGCATTAACAGGTACCAGGGTCTCGGTGGAAAGGTGCAGAAAAAAGGTCTGAAAAGCCCCAACCTGGCCCTTTTGGTCTTGCAAAGCAGCCACCCCATCCCCTGTTTTAACAAGAGCTATCAGGGTGCAAATACATACAATGACAATCTCTATGCAAACTGCAGGAATTAGTGCCAGGTACAGGAAAAGACCAGGTACAGATTTTTCAAAAGTACATTTTGTTTTTTTTTTCCCCAATTATTTTCAGCTATGCCCAGAAGCAGACATCTGTGAATCCCTATGTAGGCAAGACCAAGATGGAAAGGGACTAAACCCATCTCTGGGGAAACTGGAAACACTGGAGCTGTCCCTCTGGGCAGCCCTGTCCTTGCAACAGGCAGTCCCACTGCCTTGGCAGCATGTTGAATATCTCCCCTGCCAAATGTTTTCATGAAAACATCCTTTTTAGTCTGAAAAACATGCTGGAGGTTTCTTTTTTTCTAAGGTTTGAAATACTGCTAAAAACATGACTTGCTAATCTGGTCTTTTCATTGTTTATCACGTGAAAGGTTCAGGGAGCTGTTTTGCTTTGGGGATTTTGATTGGGAAGCTTTCCAGCATCAAAGAAAAATCACATGGGCTTGGGAACATATCCAGCCTCAGCACAGCAATATATGGAGAAACTGGGGGAAAATCTGGATTTTTTTTTTCCAAAATGACTGAAATTCAGAGAAGCTTTACAACTTCATGACAGTACCAGCTCAGCTTTGTGATATATTATTAAAAATAAGTGGTGCCTAAAAAATTGTCATAATTACTGACCTTCTAGAGTGGCACAAGTGTATGATTGGTTATGGAAGTTCATTACACTCGTGCTAAAAAGGCTCCAGTTATCCCTTGTTTCACCAGATACAGACAGCCCTACTTTTGCTCATTTTGACTGAAGTGATAAAAACTTTGCCAGTCAAGGAAGACTGTGAATTGCTCATCCTTTACCATTTTGTCTTCTGCCCTCCGTAAACCATGCAAGATACTAAAATTTGCACTAAAATAGATGACACAGGCAGATCTAGAGTAATTATGTTTTCTCTGGCCAAGAAAAGCACTGACCTTGAGCAACCACAAATGTTGCTCCATGTGAACCAGTACCTTGCAGGTTGTGCTTTGGGTTCATTTGCAATTGGTTCAAACACTTGAGAGACATATATTTTTAAGGAAACAGTGGTGCTCTCCTTTTATTTTTGCAAATGCTATCTTGGCTGCTACAGACCCCAATGTTGGGTGAAGAGGAATTTAGCTGAAAGGTGAAGAGCAAAGCAAATGCTACCTACCTGTTCCCGGGGGTTGTTGGGGCTCTGCCCCGTCTCCGTCACCCAGTGGATGCGCTGGAAGGGCAGGACCACATCTCCAGTGCCTGCAGGGTCAAACATGAGGTCTCCAGATGGGATGTGGATGTTCAGGAACTCAGCAGGGCAGCCAGGTTTCTCCACCTCCAGGATGTCCGAGAGCACATAGAAACCTGTCAGAGACCCAAGCATGGTCAGCAGCTCAGAGGACTACCACCAGCACCTGGAGCAAGATGTGATGGTGAGCAGCTGAGCCATACGTGGGCTGAGGGGGCCACCCTGTGCAGCAAGAGTGGTTTCCTTTCTCCCTTCACTGCTGATTTGCTCCACGACTTTGAAAAAGTCACTTTGGGCTGCAGCCCCAATGTGCTGAACTCCATTCCACAGGAACAGGGCTCCAGGTGCCCCTGGCCAGACCTCATGAGTAAGGTAGGGTCATTCAGGGACAAGGGTGGAGAAACTCAGCCAGCAGATGTTCCGAGATCACCAGCAGCTCTGCATTTAGCCACTATTTCCCTGAGCTCCTCCTTGCCTGTGGCCTTCAAGCCCAAGGGTTGCTTCCGATGCTGAGCCTGGTGGCTGCCATTGCTGTTGGCCCATATAAGCTTTGCTGTGTTGGGAAAAACTATCTCCAGGGAGAAGCTAAATGGTACTGCACTAGTGTCTGCCTCTCCTGTGGCCCATCTTGGGGCCAAGCACCCCTGCTGGGGTGTCTGGGGACGTATATGAACATTAAGCTGTATGGGGAGCTAATTGTCTCCGCTTCTTTGACAAGTTCAGCCTGTTTTCTCAATGAGCCAAGGGTATTTCCCAGAGACAGACATCCCCGAGCTTGGGCACCCAAGACACTGCCAAGCTCCTGAGTGACAGCAAAAACTGCTCCAACTTGCAACAATTCTGCCCAGCAATCAGTCACAGTATGGCTCTTATCTGTCAGGCGTTTTGCAATGGGGTAACTCTACCGCTAAAACAAATGAGGAAGTTCCCAAATGACAAACACCAGCATTTGGGGCAACTGCCAAAGGTCACCAAAAATTCATGCAAACTCTCTTGGCGGAACAATACTTTGGTATGGCAATACCCAAGGCCTTATCTCTCAGGTGTGTGTCTGCTATGAAGTGGTGGGTGAGGAGCACTCTGACGCATGGCCTTGGGGTGTGAGAAACCAACATTTTTCCACCCAAACCAGCATCTTTCCACCTGGTGCCAGACCCCAGCTCTTACCAAAGAAGACAGCCAGCACGGTTGTGTTCCTACGGGAGGGCAGCCCAGAGGGCCCCCGCGCCACCGCATTGCTGAGCTGGCGAGCGTTGGGCACGCGGGGCTCCTGCAGTGCCTGGTAGACACCATCTGCGTAGTTGGCTGGCAGGAGACGCAACAGTCTGGCACCTGTGGCACCAAAGCAAGATGACATGGGTCCAGCAGCACCCAACAGATAGGAGATGCAGCAATAGTGGGGTACACTAGTGTGTGTGAGGGTCCCAGAAGAGAGCAAGAGGATGGCATAGACACTTATATTGGCCAAGAACAAGCAAGTTTTGGTACCAACACCCAAAACTTCTTGCAACACCAGGATTAGTCCTCTTAAAACTAGGAGGTTATCCTCCATGGGCATGTTCCCTTCCAGTTGTCCTTCTCTGGTCCATGTGTATCCCCTTTGCCTCCTGGAGGTCTGGGGTGGTGTGCTCCAGTGGGTAACTGGAGTGATGTTAAGCTGCCCATGTTGGCTATGCAATCCTACACAAGCATGGTGTTTGCCAACACCACAGGGAACAGGAGAAGGAACAGCTGGAGAGGCAGAGAGACAAGGGAGAAGATGAGAGAGAAACACCCTGACTTCACACCCACTGCCTGTACCGTAACTGAAAAGCCCAGAGGCAAGAGGTCATTTTGCACTGATGAGCAAGTTCTTTTCGAAAGGTTCTTCACCAGTGTGGCAGGCTTCATTTGCTGGAGTTCCCTGGACTGGGGGAAATCCTGAATTACTGGCTTAGTTTCCAAATGTTAAGGTCTGATCTGTCTGCTCTGGAAGAGGGACATCTTGTCTGCCAGGGAACCGCTGGATCTCTCTGACAGGCTTTGGTGTAACCAAAGGGCTGATGACACACGTCATGTTGGAGAGCCCTTCGGACTCACAGGAAGCTGTGTAATTGCCACCACGCCTTGTGTCACTGTGTAGGTGCCTTATTTGGGCTGCAGGAAATAGGAGGATTCATAATCTTTAGTATTTGAGATAAGACCATGCCTGATCTGCCCTGGTCCCTGGCTCGGAGACATGTCCTGGAGGTGGGCCCATGGGCTGGTTGTGGTCATGTAGCTCACTACTGGCACAGGGAAATCCTGCATGCCTGCCCCAATACAGACCACTACATGCTGCACAGCAGCCCAACAGTGCCAAATCTGCCCTGTGCAGAGCGGAAAAAAAGTAGGTCCGGCACGCCTACTGCAGCCTGGACCATGAACACATCTGTCTCTGGCCTTGTGTTGAATGTTGCTTGAACAGCACTCTGATTTTGGCTAAAGATGCCTTTTCCTAGCTCTGGGATCCCTGACTATCACTGAAACATCTGCTGGGAAGAGCTGGGTCCTCCCTACCTTGGATATTTTGAATGACCCCTCAAAGGCACAGCTCTGCTCCAGGAGTGATCCACCACCAGCATGATCTGCAGATGGTGCCTGGACAGCAGGTAAAAGTGGCAAGGCCAGGACATGGGAGACAAAGCTTGGCTGCTTGGCCCCTCCAGACTGCTCTAAAGAGGCTCTTAAGTGCATCTAGGGACCTACCTTGGGTTCAAACAGCCACCTCTCAGGACCATGGGAGGTGGCATTGCCTGGTCACCTGCCTGGTTCAGGCTCAAGTCTGAAAAGGCTTCTCTCTCAGTTGTAAAGCAAGCCACATGCCAAAGTGCCAGCTTGCCCCGTCCCACCATCCCCATCCCCAGGCCTGGCACTCACCCGCCGAGCCGTGGCTGTGGTGCAGCAGGTTGTTGTACCAGCCATCATAGCGCTGGACCTCCCAGGAGATGCTCTCCTGGGCTCCTGGAAGAGACCGTACCCACTTGGTGAGCAGCAAAAAAAAAACCAAACATGAAACGAGCATCTCCATTATATTATATTTATATTGTGATATTTTCCCATAGTCTTTCTGAAACTTTCTGTACAAACAGTTTTTTAGACAAGTTTTGCACTCCTATTGAGGGATAAGCAATGCCTAAAATTAGAAATTGCTTGTGATCCTGATGTCCCCAAATCAAATTCTGTCCCCCACCAGTCTACTCCCAGAGGATCTTCATTTTCTGCTTCTCTCTCATTGTATCAGAAGAAGCCTGTCCCTACTTCTGCCCCCACAATGTCCATTTGAGTCAAGCAAAAGCCTTGACACTGGAGTTATGCTCTCCTCCATGCATAGTGTATCAGCATCAGCCTTTGTCAATAAATATATACTTTGTTTCCTTTGTGTTAATTTTTATTGCTTTTATTATAATACTAGCAGGAAGCTCCAGTTCCTGCTTACAAGCTGTGTACACATATAAACAGCAGTAGCTGAGACTCCCAACCTGTAGGCTCTGTAAGTTCAGCATTTTGCTCCATTTTTTTCTTATTTCATCACAAACTGAATCATCCCCATCTCTGATATGATGCCCCATGAGTTAGAGGAAATTCCTCTGAGGGGCAGAAACTATCCAGGATCTCCCTTTGGATCCCCTTCCCTGAAACTGCACTTACTCCCCAAGGTCCACGTCACCAGCAGAACCACGGTCAAACTCAACATCATCTCTGTGGGTTGCATTGGCCCCTGGGTCTTTGGAAGCAGCGACCTGCAAAAGGAGAGGAGGGAGCTGGAGCTGGGCTGCTCTCGGAGGCTGGGAACATGCACAGACCATAATCTCAGCTCTCTCTTATGGTTTCTGCTGCCTGGTAAAATCCCACTGCCGTCATCATCCATCAGCAGTATCTCCCAATTTGGGCTGTGGGAAGGTGGCAGGGGGCATGTGAGACCCCATCACCCTGGGAAAGCTCTGTCAGGAGGTGTCAACTGGCCTGAGAAGACCTTTCTGCTGGAGCAGGACCAGTATCCCTGCCTTGAGGTACCCCAGCTGTAGGTTCGCAACTCATCATCCACAGCAGGCAGACATTAAGCTGTGCCAGCTTCGTTATAGAAACGTGCTCTTCGTTACAGAAACAGACACATTTCAGCTGGCAATTTCTCTGCGCATGCATTGTCCCATCCAAGCAAAATCCAGCTGCGAACATGATTGGAACAGCCTCAGCATGCAGTCAGGTCTGCCAAAGTGTGCTAGTACTGCAGATCAACATCTCTTGATCACCTCTGGGCTAAATCGAAGGCACTCTCGCATGACCAGCCTTTCTCATAACACTTTAGCATCTCACTTTCCACAAAGGCCCTGGATCCAGAGCAAATTTCATCAGTGGGACCTGAACCTTTAAAACCTCAGCCGAAAACAGCTTTAAAACCTGACTGCAGAGAAGGATTCCCAGCCATGAACAGCTAAGGCTACATTTTTCGGTCATAAATGCTAAATGCTGCTGTTGGCTTTCAAATGCACAGGAATGCCAAACTTGGATTTAACTCCAAGATAGGGTTTTCCACTAAATATGGCTCTTTGTCCCTTGTTCCAGCACTGTGGGTGTGTATCCAAAGACTAGCCCCATTTCAGAGGACCTGTGTTGCCAAGGGATGCGGTGATGCACAGGTTTCAGCTTCTCCTATATTGCTCTGTCACAAGCCAAAGTGATGCTTTTAGTTTCTTTTTTTCATTGTTTTAATCAAAACTTAAAGAAATGATGGTTTCAGAAAGGCTTACATGTTGCCAGCAGCTCTGTAGGTTTTATTTTTGATTTACTGGGAATTGCAGTGGTATTTTTCACTTATCACTACCAGTGGCACAAATTGTAATATGAGAGTCACTAAATACACTATCCACTTGGCAAATGAAGTTGATTGAGATTTAAATATTGTCATTTGTGGTCACATTAATTGCATTTCATAAAACTGAACGCTCATTGCCAGGTTGTAAGTATCGTATATAACCTGTGTTAGCTTCCTTCTGCCAGAGATTTCTGTACTTTGGGCCTTTTGCATTAGAAAGCAAGCTGTTTCTTGAGAAGTGACATTTCCACGTTCCTCCTTTGTCACAACAGCTCACCTGTGCTCTGCACCTCACAGAACATTATTACAGGCAAACCACTTTGTTTGTTAGCTTTCCATAAATGTATTTAACAAACATTATTACAGGCAAACTGCTTTGTTAGCTTTCCATAACATGAATTTAACATTAAATCCCTATTGAAATACCTCTGCATTGATTGCATTTTCAGTTCTGGCCTCACTTCCATGGGCATGGGAACTAGGGCTGCTGAAAGCCTCAGAGCTGCTGAGAGCAGCACTGAGTTGTGTTCCTGGTTACCCAGTGCCACCCCTGTCCTCCTGGAGCATGTCCCTGTGGAAGGGGCCCCAGAGCTCTTCCATCCCACAGCCCTCTGCTGAGCATGGTCTTGTGGGCATGAGATTTGGGTTGTGCGGCTGGTGGGAATCAGAGGCTCCGTGAGCCCCATCCCGTAGGGGGAACATGAAAGTTTGGCCAATAGGTGAAGCAACGAGATGCCTAGGACCTCTGCCAGGAGTGGCAGAGCCCAGTCACCATCACCACATGGGACGCTCCTGCCAGAAAGCTCTTCCCATTGAAACAGCCTGTTCCCTGCTGAAACCAATGTGGAGGGCTGTGTGGCTGGAGACACCCTGAGCAACAGCTGTGGTTTGCTTGTGCACAGAGGTCCACGTGACCTCCTGCACTGTAGGAAGGGAGTCCCCATAGACACGGCTGGATCTATCTCCTGCTGACTCAAAATGTACAGAGTTGCAACCTTCATCTAGCGCTGAGGCCTGAGGGTGCCACAGAAGATTTACCAAAGTCGCTCAGGAAACATGGAGCAAAGCCAATCTCAAAGTGCATCACCACAGTCACGGTGTAGCATGTCTCCCCCTTCCCCTTGGGTCTTTTCACAGGGCTCCAGCAGAGAATGTGTTTTAAAATTCCTTCTATCACTGAGCAAACCTCCCATTTCCTCACATATGGGAATTGCTCTTGACCCAAGCCATGAGATGACATGCCAGGTCTCATGCACTTTTCATCTCTCCATGGCCCAGCACTGAAAACCCGCTGATTGCCTAGTCAATCCAAGACTGGGGGGGGTGTGTGTGTGTGTGTGTCTCTGGAGGCTTTCCAGCCTTGACTATAGCCAGTGTGATACAGTGACAGCGGTGGTCATGCTCCAACCAGTAGGTTGCACCAAAGACTTCTGAGGGCCTTTCCCACCAACATGGAACTTCTCTTCCATGCCTCTACACTGCCTTTATGTCTTCCTACAAGTTACTGGGCACATCAGCAGTTTGTCTTTCCCAATCAAACCTCAAGAACCATTTCCCTTCCCCAGGATCAGCTCTCCCTGGCAGAACTTTGTCTGTAAGGGCATGAGGAGACATTGACATCATGTCTCCCCTGCCTATTAAACTTTCTCCAGCTATTGCTGGGAACCTCCTCATAGGCAACGCTGACTCCCAGCAGTCTTTACAGGATGCATCAAGAAGAGGGACATGCAGTTCTGGGCTAGGGACTTCATCCCAAGGAAGGTGGGCATCTCATGAGTGGCACTCAGCTCTCCCACAAGCTCTTTTCCCATGCTTCAGCTGAGAGCTCCAGCTTCACCTCCCCAGTGTGCTCTCCCATGTGTTGAGGACCAGTTGCCAGGCTTCTCCAGAAAGATCCCCCTGCTCTTACACCTGCCTCCCAAATCTTGCAAACCACCCAGGGGGTTCCTTGACATAAAGAAACCAGAGTGACCTTGGAAGCCCATGGTGCAGCTTGCTGAGGGAAAGCTTTGCAAGCTTGGATTAGTTCCACAGACTTGTCAAGTATTCCAGGAATTTTGTAAGGTCTGATAAGCCCTCAGTCTCTGCTTTTCCACACATTCCCTGTGCCACCTTTGGAAAGTCATTCCCTCCCTCTGCACCTAGTGAAATTAAGCACATGCTTCCCCAGCCTTGTCTTCTCCCATCAGAGAGGATCCCTCTGCCCTTAGCAAGGCCTGGAGTTTTGCACCCCTCCAAAAACCGTGCTGCAAAAAGTGCAAACACGTGGCTTCCCCCAGAGCAAGGATCTCCTGCCCCACCTGATCTCAACAGATTTGGCTCTCCTAAAGTTAGGGCTTCAGCCTCCAAATGTCTCCAGAGCTCTCCCCAGAGCCACATCAGATGGGACTGTGGGATACAGCAGCATCCTGAGAGAGCAGCAGTCCCACTGCAGAACCTAGTGCAGGTACAGGAGAGCAGTTTCAAGGCATTTGAGAAGCCTGGAACCTGATCCCTGCAGTCCTGGTTAGTCACAGCTTATTTCTAGCTCTCCTCAGTGCTGGTAGGACAGACTGGGAGACTGCCACCTTTGCCCACCACCCAGCCAGCCCTGGGGTTTCAGAACAGGCTGCATCTCCCCAGCCTTGGATGTCATCCAGAAAATCCCAGACCTGTGCACACACTGTGGACACCATGCACACAGGGACTGGTGATGTCTCCAGCTTTCCCACCTGGGGACACCCCTGGGGCCAAATGCTCCAGTGGCCACCACAGTGCACAGCAGGGACTCCCTCCCCTTGTGGGACATAAGGGGTGCCTGCCTGTCCCCACGGTGTCCTGTGCCCATGCATGCAGGGACGTGCGTAGTCCCAACCCGCTCTGTCCTGTGGCTCTGTTCCCTCACACGCAGGGATATGCATGGCTCCATCGCACCCTGCAGGTGAGGACACGCATGACCCAGACCGCCCCAGTCCTCTATGCAGGCAGGGACATGGGTGGCCCCAACCTCCTAGTGCTCCATGCAGGTGTGTGCCCCAAGCAGGCAGGGGCACAAGTGGCCCTAACCCCTTGGTTCCCCATGCGGATGGGGATGTGTACCCCCATCTCACCCTGTGCCCTGTCCCCCAAGCAGGCGGGGACACCAGTAGCCCAGCACCCTGGTTTCCATGCAAGTGGGGAGGAAGGGGGGGCATATGGTCCCATCCCACCCTGTCCATCACACAGAAAAGTGTGGCCCGACTCCTTCTATTCCCCCCACGCATGGCCCCATCCCAACTTGTCCTCCAAGCAGGAGGAGACGAGAATAGCGCGACCTCCTGCCCCCTCCACTGGCGACAACACGCATAGCCCGACACCCCCCGCAGGTAGCAGTGTGCATGACCCTGGCTCCCGGTTCCCCACGCAGGGGTGGGTGGGACGCGCGTGGGCCCGATCCCCCAGCCTCCAAGCAAGAGGAGACACGCGTAGCCCTGATCCCCCAGACCCACCCTCCCGCCGCCCCCCACACGCGTGTCCGCGGCCCCCGGTCGCGGCGCTCACCTTGCGTGGCCGTGCAGCGGGCAGTGCGGCGGGGCGGGCCGCTCCTGCATTTACATAGGGCTCCGCGCCCGTGGCTGGCTATAAGAGCGCGGCGCGGGACGGTGCCACCCGAGTCCCGCCGCCGCCGCCGGCAGGTAGGTAGGAGGGTAGGTAGGAAAGGGCCGCCGCCCCCCGCGCCGCCCCGCCCGCGCTCCGCTGCCCGCCCGCCCCTGCCCCATGGCCCGCCGCCCCATTCCTGCCCCGGCCCTTGGCGCGCTCCGCGGAGCAGCCCCCGGACGCTGCCTACCCTGCTCGAGAGGTCCCGACTAGGCGAGGGTGGGGAGGAGGGGATGCATCCCCATCTTGAGTTAAACCGGCGTTTTTTCCTATGCTCATTTGACCGTCTTACAGGGGCAGGAAAATGCAGTGAGTCCCCACCATCCCTGAATTGCAGCTCTGTGCGTTCATTTTCCAGGGGAAAAGATTTCCCTCAGCAACCCCACCTAAGACTGCTGTTGCCTCTGCTGTGAGGAGATTTTGGCTGGGCACTTCTGAAATGTCCTTTCCAGCTTGATTCATTCTGGGGCAGGAAAATGAGGTTTCTGTACAGAGGAAACTGCTGGGGTTTGGGCAAACTTTCTGTCTCCTTTGCCTTTCTCCCCTGCTGGTCCAGAATATTTTAAACAAAAGAGAAGTTGTTGATTTCTGCTAAATTACTGATCCTTCCTTGAAGATGTCCCTAGTCTTTTAACCACAGGGGCTTTAGGGCCACAGCCATGCTTCTGCATGGAGGATGCTTTTCAAGCTGCAACAACTTCAGTTTCTCCTGCCCTGAGCTGCAGGCACCAGTTTTCCACTTCAAAGTTGCAAAAATGCCAAGGAGTTGGTCTTCTGTGCAGGGTAATCAAGTGAGAAAGATTGAGCAGACAGCAACAGAAAGAGTTGTTTCTCTGGAAATTCTCTATAAAACTATTCCCAGAAGTTGCAAAGTGTAGAGGAAATGCAAACATCCCTTTATATTGTTTGAAAGTTAAATTTAGATTTAATGAGGCAACATTTTCCATGTTACGTTCTGGGTTTTCAGTTGTCATGTATTTGTTGATCTGTTTTAAGCTGTGAAGTGTTGCATTTCGGTGAATCTTGGAAATCATTCCTTCCCTCTTTGCATCTCTCATGAAATTTGGGCAAAGATATAATGAAACCAGTGGAGTTCAAGTGATCAAGATTTAAGTTGTCTTAGGCTAAACTGTTAATTTATTTCTTCTCTTTCAGCCACTCAGATTGTTTTGTGGGCACATTTGCTGGGCTGGGGACCCCACAGCTGGCCTTCAGTCTGACATTGTAGCATTGGGAATCAATTACAGCTTCTGCTTGCCAGGTAATCATAGCAGGAATGGCACCTGAAGGCTGCCCTTCTCTGGGCTTGGCTTTCGAGGGAACTAGCCAAAACAGTTACAGCAAACAGCCCAAAACAACATTTGCAACTGCGCATGATAGCTCTGTTAGTCCAGAGCAGCGAGTCAAGATAAAGTCAGGTCCAGGTCAGTTGTGAGCCAGCTGTAAAAACCCAGTCTCTGTTAAAATTGTTTGCTGTAATGATCTGGGTTACTGGACAGAGAATTATTCTGAAACCAAATATTGCTTTATGCATTGAAAAGTGACCAGCTGCCCAGATAAACTGTTTTATGATACTTATTGTAATCCTCACCCACTTCTAGGGATTTGGGACCCACTTTTTTGTGGCTGAATTGCTCTAGGTTGGATCTTACCTAAAAAATACGATTAATACTGTTTTCAGAAAATGAGAATAAAATCAACTCCTCCATGCAGGGACAGAATGAAATTGTATTTGGTCATGAGTCATATTAGCTCTAGCGTTCCCTGACTTTTGAAGACTTCCTGGGGTAGTTACATGCAGAGATGCTATTAAATAAGCAAAATAAAAGGACTAAGCATGTAATCAGTTTTGGTAGCAAAGATCTAACCTAGGAACAGGGGAAGCTCTGTAATTGCTAGAACTGAAGTGTCGGTGGGAGTTCAAAGCCATCTATGGTAATTACACACTTCGTTGTCTCATGTAACTCAATTGCCTTTCACCTTGAGATGTGCTTCTGATGTTCGTGTGCTCCTTGGACACACGTGCCAGCTCTAGGTCTTGCTTCTGGCCCCTCTGGACCAAGCACAGGAACAGTCCTCCCTCCCCAGGTTGTACTTTGCAGCTCCTGGGGAAAAGCTTCTTTGAGGAGAGGGGGTGGAAAAGGGGGTGGTGGGCTTGGTTCCCCTTGGCAATGGTGGCCCCTGACTGGAGATAATTTTGCTACTGTGAAATCAATGTTCTCAGTAGTTCCTCGTCATTTTGGAAGAAGGCTGCATCTGCCGGTGGTTGCCGGCTCGTGGACTTCCTCTAAGGGTGTGCCACAAAGCAGAAAGCCCTGGCTGCATCTGCTGGAGGAAAAGACCCGGCTCTGTCTGGGGAGGAGCTGCTCAGCAGGTTTCTGCGCTTCGGCTGCTCCTCATGCTGCAGCAGGACAGTGGCTCATGGTTCCCCAGGCTGCCACAATCCCTCCAGGCTGGTGGAGCCCTGCCTCAGGCACCTCCTCTACTCCACTGAGAGCTTTTGGGTGGGATGTTTCTCTGTTGGGGAGTATTTCACCCTGCCTGTTTCCTTACAGTGTCACATTTCCTTGTCCTTCTGGGGAGTTTTGAGGTGGACCTCCTGCAGCTGGTTGTTCCAGAGCTGAGCTGGGGCTGGCCACCACAGGCTTGAGGCAGTGCAGGGTGCCTGCTGTCACCCCCCTCTCTCCCACAGGCTTCTGGAGGTGCAGGATGACTCTCTTTGATGGTGTCTACCCCTTCTACCCGCAGCAGAGGAAGGCCTTCGTGTTCGATGTCAGCACCATCATAGTGATTGTGGTCTTCCTAACTTTTGCTTGCAGCTTCCTGCTCATCATCCCTGGCATCCGTGGACGGGCGGTGCGTGACCCCTCTCCCTGGGGATAAGCATCTGCTCCCCACGTTTTAGATGCTGGGACACTCCTGGCTGGTTCGGGGTGAGGCAGGAGGACAGCAGGGGCTGTTCTTTCCTGCCTGATGTCCCACCTCTCTCCCTGCAGAGGCTGTACTGGACTGTCCGGGTTCTACTCAGCCTCGTCATGGGAGTGGTGATTGTTGGTAAGTGCTGCACAGCCCTTTGAGGGTGGGTCTGGGGGCAGGATTAAACCCTGGGGCAGGTTCTGCATCCAGGAAATGCGAGCTGGTGGTCACAGCCATGGCCTGGCCAAGGCTGGTTGCAGGGTCTATCCTACCCCTGCTCTGCAAAGCAGTCAGACAGCTTCCCAAAAGGCCTTCCCCATCCTTGGCACCGGTGGCTGAGAGCACCTGAAGGTGCCAGTGGTGACTTCTGTATCAAGAGGGAGATTTGCTGGCTGTAATGGCACCACAGAGTTCGAACAACCCCAGCTCTGGTGGGATGCACAGCCCCATGTTCCTCCAATTGTGTATGTGAGCCAATACAGGCAGGATGCAGGAACAACCACAAAACCACGGATGAAATGTGAAGAGTAAATTTATTTTTGTTACCTCACAACCCGGGGGATCCCCAAAGCAGCACCCAGGCAGAGGCACGCAAGTGGCGACACAGGCACCGTGGAGTTCAGTCCTTGCTAGAGGATGACCAAACCTGCTGGTTTTGCCTGTATTTCAGGGATCCAGGCAGTGAGGCACTGGAACAGGTTGCCCAGAGAGGTTGTGGATGCCCCATCCCTGGCAGTGTTCAAGGCCAGGTTGGATGGGGCTTTGAGCAACCTGGTCTAGTGGAAGGTGTCCCTGTCCATGGCAGAGGCGTGGGAACTAGATGATCTTTAAGGTCCCTTCCAACCCAAACCATTCTATGATTCATGGAGGCGCAGTTTGCCACTGTGCTTTGTTCTTTCCCACAGCAGGGCAGGAATCTCATGCATGTTCAATAGAGTGCCTCTAAGTCTCTTACAGGCCTATGTTATCTAAACACAGATGTTCTACTTGTCCAACACACAAGGCTAAACAACAGTTAGTATCATATATGTGTTTTTCTACATCGCAGCTGCAAGTCACTCCAGTGTGTTTATAATCCTCCTCACCGACCTTCCATTATTGTCCCACATCGTGCAAGCCCTCCTGAGCTGCCTGCTCCTGAGGGAGCATGGCTGAGCAGCATGGACTGCGGCCAGGCATGTTTGGAGGATGAGAGGACCCTTGTAGTTTTGTGGAGAAAGCAGGTTGAAATAAAACACAGGCAGGGCAGAGGTTGGGGTGGGGGGGGTAAAGACCTTCCAAGGAGCAAGGCAGGAGGAGATGAAGGAGAGGATTTGATTTAGTAGAAACCAGGAAATCTTCTGTAATAAATGGGATGGTGGTGGAAACCAGGCTGTAGGATTTCCAACTCAGACAGGGTGACAGGATGTGTAAGCAAAAGAGGGGGATAGAGGGGATAGAAGATGCTAGGTGGGGAGAGCAACCAGCCCTGACCCTAAATCAAAGAAATTCTGATGTGAAAGACTGGGCTGATTACAAGACTGCTTGGAGAGGGATGATGAAGCACAACCTAAATGACTCAGCCGCCGATTCAACCAGGCAATAGAAGTAGATAACCAGGCTGTGACCAGCTGCGGAACTCTGCTGGCTGACACATGGGCCAGTCTGGCATGTGGTGGTCACCCTCCACCTGGGGATGTCCAGGTGCTGGGAGATGCCACCAGAGCTGCCCGGGAACTTGGTGCCAGGCTGGACATGGCAGAGAGGTGGAGGTCAGGACTTGCTCCACAGCCTTAACCAGCTCAACCCTGGAGGGCCATCCAGCGCTGCTCTTGTTACAAGGATGCAGCCGGGCGCTGCTTGAGCACACAGGAGGAATTAATTGTTTTAAAGCCAGCTTCAGGGTTTCTGTCTGGCGGCGGCAGGGCACACTCGACCCTGCAGCTAGAAAATGTTCCTGCAGAGCTGCTACTGGATCAGTGCCCTCACAAGTTGATTCAGCAGCTGAACTTATTTTCGGGCATGTTTTCTTGTTCAGCCTGAGATTAAGTCATCACCTTCACTTCCAGCTCATTTCAGTGCAGGAAAATTAAGCCCACCACAAAGTGAAAGTGTTTCAGAAAAGGATACTTTGTTCCAAAAAAAATTATACTGGAAATGCTTCGAATTTTTCTTTTTCCCCCAGCTGAAATGACTGTCAGAGCTTGCCACCCCTCTCCACTGCCTCCGTTTGACAGTGATCTTCACTATTCAGTAACAGTACAATCTAGGGACCTTAATATTTGGAATGAAACTCACCCCTGTTCCCAAAGCTGAGGAGCAGGCTCATTTCCAAGGTCTGTCCCTGGGGGCTGCGGTGCTTGCCGTGGTGGGAAGCTTGCAGGGAAGTCCTGGAGAGGATGTCCAAGGAGGAATCAGGTCATGGGGTTTGTCCCTGGGGATCTGAGCTCCCCTTCTCCTGGATTGAGGGAGTGGATGCTCAACGAGGGGAGGACATGAGCTCTGCCAGGGCGTGGGAGCTGGTTGAGGCACGTCCTGGTGGCTGAGTCAGCTCTCCTGCCCTCCTTACACTCCCTTGCAGTGCCATGGTGGGAACGCCACCATTCGTGCTTGCCCGTGATCCTCCCCTTAAGCACAGCAAAGCCTGAGACCAGCCTCTCTTTAACCCTAGCTTTACTTTTCCTGGCAGCTGTCCAGTTCACGGGGGACTGGGAGACTGGCTGGGTGAAGGCAAACACCTCCTACAAGTCCTTCAGCCGTGCCCTGGTGAACGCGGACATTGGGCTGCATGTCGGCCTGGCAGGGGTGAACATCACGCTCATGGGTGAGTCTGATTTCCCCGTCTGCAGCTCTGGAGCGGCCATGGCCCCAGGAGGTCTCCAAGTGATCTGTGGGTGGCCTTGGTCTGCGTGGAGGCTCCTGGGACCCTGCTGTCACTGGGGTGCCCCTGCTCCTGGCTGGCAGTGCCCAGGCTGCTGGGACACAGCAGGACCTCAGTCTTCTCCCTCTGGCAGGAAACCCAGTGAATCAGGTCAACGAGACCATCAACTACAATGAGCACTTTGCCTGGAGCTTCGATGCAGACTATGACCACAGCTATAGTGAAGGCCTGGAGAAGGGGCTGCCCAGCCCCATCCTCTATGTGGCAGAGAAGTTCACCATGCAAAGCCCCTGCGGCGTGCACAGGCAGTACCGCATCTCCGGCCACTACGCATCAGCCACTCTCTGGTGAGCCTTTCACTCCTGGTGTGGGGAGAAGAGATGCAAGGATGTGGGAAGGGCTCTGCTACCTTGTCCCTAGGCCTCTGAGATGGATGCTGATTGCATGCTGCCAGGAGGAAAGCCGTGTGCATGGAGGGACCTCTGCAAGGTCTGGGGTCAAACTGGTGGCCCTGTAGGCACCTTGGGCTGAGCAGATGGGAGGTCCGGGTTCTCTCTGCTAGTCAGCTCCACCAGGGCTGGGCACAGAGAGAGGAATGGGTAAAGATCCTTGCCATGATGTGGTGATGATGGCAGGGGTCCATCCCCATGGAGGGAATTGGAGCTGCTGTCCTTGGTGGCCCAGAGAGACCCATGGGCATGTGCAGAACTCTCCCATCCACATCTGTGAGGGTATTTAATGTCTGGGATTGGGACCAGATGAGGAAAAGCTGATGATGCTGCCATTGTGGGGTCGATCTCGACTCTTTAGCAGGAGCTGCTGCACAGCAATATCTTGTCACTCACTTAGGCTGAGGGAGAGCTGGTCCACAGCTGTCAGGAGATGGTCCCCTCCACCATGGATTGTGGAGGGCAAGGGCCATTGCAGTGCTGTTCCCCCTGCTCTGGGTTTGACAGCAAGGACACGGAAGCTGGGAAAGGGGCCTGGCAATGCCATGGAACAAGAGCCTCTGGCCCATAGCTGAAGGCTTCCCCTGTCACCCAGCTCCTCAGCCAGGTCCAGAGCTCCTGAAAATGACTTATGCCTGCTCCTGCAATTATCCCAGTCCTGTGTGCTGCTCTCTGGGGTCTGCACTGCCTTGCAGGTTGAAGGGCAAGGAGCTGAGATGTTCTAGATACACTGAGTGGGCTGCCATAGCGCCCTTGAGGCTGGTACGGTCTGTGGGCTGAGCAATGGGAAGAGGAAATCTGGGCTTCTGCCTTCTGGATGTAGCAGTGTGAGTGTTGCACATCTGCTTGCTTAGCCTGGGAGGCTAGGGATCACTCCAGCCTGCCCACAGAGCTGCTTGGCCTCACACAATGCAACCTAGAGCCCAGATTCTTCCTCCCACATGGAAATCCTCACATTGAGAATCCTAGTCTGTGGCACTTGCACAACTCATCCATTGGTCTTCTCTTGTCTCCAGGGTGGCCTTTTGCACTTGGCTCATCTCCAACATGCTCTTCTCCATGCCTGTCCTAGTCTATGGAGGGTACATGCTCCTGGTCACAGGGGCCTTCATGATCTTTTCGTTGCTCTCATTCTCCACTGTGAGGAACTCCCCCATGTGCCTGATCCGGTTTGGGACCGCAACCCTACACATAGGCTATGGGGGATCTTTCTGGCTCACACTAGCGATTGGTAAGGACACGAAGCTACATGAGGGCACACCACCTTGTCCTTCTAGGTGTGCAAGAGTCCTAGTGCTTTGCCCCTAGAAATGGAGGTGAGAGAGCTCTGGGAGTGCAGCCCACCAGAGCCCCAGCCTGTGCCTTGGCAAAGCCGATCCTGGCAGAGATGTAGAGAGGGCTGGCAGAAGGGGGAACACTATCCCTATCTCAAGGGATGGTGGAGGGATTTTTAGTCCCTGAGGTGCAGTAATACAAGGCGATGAGGATCTCTTGCCTGGGTTTTAAGACCCATGCCTGGGTTTTAAGATGCTCAGCACAGCAGCTGAAGCCACTTCATACAGTAGAAGGCCATCTTCCACAAGAGAAGGCATTGTCCCCTGGCAGGGGGCCAGCAGAGGAGGGTTGTGGGGTGGGAAGTTTGCTGGTGTTTACAGGAACACTCTCAGAGAGCACGTTGTCTTCCAGGCTTGCTCTGTTTTGTGTCTGGGATCACTGTTGTCACACTGCACTACTTCAACCTGGACCTACTGAAAATTTTCTTTGATCTCCATGAGGACAATGTAGAGGAGTACCAGGACATGACTGAAGTGTTCATCAACCCTCATTTCGTGAGCAAAGGACTGTCTTCTTCTCAGCCCTCCAAACTCAACCCCAACAGCATCTAGAATAAAGTTTTTCCCACTCTTTCCCTGAAGGTGGGCCCGAAAGGGCAGGGCACAAACATTTCTTGATGTCCCCAGAGACCGACTTCCCTATCGAACTGCCTTTGAAGAGTGCATGAGTCCACGTTGGGATCGGTTCTTGCTGAGAAGTAACTTTGCAGACTGTATATCCCTGACCATGCCCTCTGGAAAAGGGCAGGCTTTGCAGAGAGCCAGTAAGCTGCAATTGGAGCCCCTTACAGCTCCAGCAACTTGAGCTGCACACTCACCTGGGGATCTCTGTCCCAGGAGAAATGCCCTTCCTGCTCCATGCTCTGGCACAGCTTGGTGCAGTGAGTTTCCGATGGCCAGTTCCCACACCAGAAACTGAGATTACTGGTGAGATTTCTCACAGGGAACACCCACGACTCCAAAAGCCAGTGATTAAACCTGCTCATTTCTTTCCCAAGCACTGACATTTACTGTAGACGTTTAGATGTACCTAGGAAAGCCAGGCACAGACCCAGACTCCGTCAGGCTGGATGCCGCACAAGCTAGAGTAAAAAAGCTGCTCCAGAAATAAAGACTGAGTAAATGTATGATGTGTTTGGCAGGGAGGATGTTGTGATGAGACTTGTAGCCTCGCATGGGCCAAAAAGATGCCACAAGAAAGAAAGAAAGGAGAGGGAAGAATGAAGTTACCCCCATCCAGCTGGAGCACAGTTGGGCTGGCTGGGCTCCCCACGAAACGCAAGCCTGAGGACAGGAGTCAAACCCAGCCAAGGTGAGAAATGAATTACATCAGGTTACGTTGTTACAAACAGAAGATGGGCTCTGGCGCCAAACCCACTGGCCTGATGGCCTCCACAGGCTGGCACAAGGAGATCGCCATATCTGAATATGGAGATCTGGACAGCTGCAGTCCAATTAATTGCAAAGGACATAATTTCAGTCCTTTGGCTCTTTTCTTTCTGAGAAAAAACCCTCACTGTTAAGTTAGTTATTTCTTTTGCATGATATTTGTGTTGCACTAAGGTGATTTGTTATGTGCAAGAATTATTTTCAATAAAATTTTATTAAAAACCCACTCCTTTGAAACACTTCGGGCATTTTTGAGGGCTGGTTTCTTAAGAGGGGGCTGTGGGGCATATCTGCAGGTGAATGCTTGCAAGCCCCTAGCAGCAGCATCATTCCCATGGGGGAAGCTGTCCTGGCAAAGGTGCCCCAAGAAAGGACAAGGCTCACTGGCACGTGTCATGGTAGCCATTGAGAAACACTTGTCGTGGGGAACAACATGCTGTAGGGGTGTAGGAGAGCCTCAAAAGGACTTTAACTAGCCAAGCAGCAGGAAAAAAGCCATAAGATTAAACCAACAAAATTTCTTCAGGAAAAGGAGGATCCTTTCTTGACTCTTTCTTGTATCCAGATGTGTCAGGTCCGGAGACATCGTGGGAAGATGCTACAACCAACCACAGGTTATTTGGGCTGGTGTGGGACAGACCCCATGCCCTGAAAGCACAGGAGGCTGGGGGGTTTCCCACCCTTTCTGCCACCGCATCTGGCACTCTCCAGCCTCATCTCCTGCTTTTAGGCATGATTTCCCCCCAATAGCATCCTCACCAGGAGAAAAGCTTTGGCCTGTTGCATCAGACATACAGGGGCATGAACCCAAATAAACAAAATTTGATCTGTTTGTAGCACCTCCATTCCCATCTCCTCCTTTCCTTCCCACTGAAACGTTTTGTCTTCCTTTCAGAGGGCTGCGAGAGCGCCAATAACTCATAGGCTGCTCACAGGCTAGTGGCTGTGGTTTGGGGTCTTTAGAAGCACTGTAAGAAGCAGGAGCCAACCAACTCCCCGATTGTGCTGTTTCCAGCCCAATGTACAGCCCAGCACTTCTCTCAGACTTACATTGAACTTGAGCTGTGGGGTGTCTCACTCTTCCTGACCGCTGATGGGAAGAGCATCCCTGGGCAGAGGGGACTTCTCAGGGCCTTCAGGGTAGGGGTGCTGTTGCAGGGGCTCTACTTCTCCTTTGGTTCATATACATGTGCCTGCAGTTATTTGGTTCCTGTCCAGTTTGTTATGGTTTAGTCTCTGTATCTTGGGGAGGACTCTTAGGGTTTGCTGGGGATGGGCTACAGGGAAGGGCAGTAGCCCAGTGCCTGTAACTGACAGCCAGGGATGGGTCATGGGTTCTGCTCACCCGAAAAGCTCTTCCAGCCGCTCGTGAGTAAAACAACAGCAAAAAAACAATGAGGGCAAACTGTCATATTTGAGACAACTTTCCAGACTTGGATATTCTTGTCAACCAGGTCTTGTCATTTCTCTTACCGCCTGGGCTCCTGGTGGGGTTGGACCGGAGCATGAATTCAGGAGGGGTCTCCTTGGGCTTTGCCCTGCGTCCCCCCAGTGCCTTACAGCTGGGTGGCTGTCACCTCACAAAGCTCACCCAGGGGAACCATCAGCACATCCTGCGCAGAGGAGCTGGGCTCAGCTGGCAGGGAGGACTTGTCCCACCGCTCCTCTTCTTCTCCCTTTCCCTCGTCCAGGTTAAAGACAAGCTTCAGCTTCTCTGGCTGCACGGAGTTCAGGATGATGATGCCCAGCCCCAGCAGCAGACACAGCAGCCCTGCAATGCACAGCACAGGGAGACACGTTAGCAGCTCCTGCCCGCCGTGTCCCAGACCCATCCAGACCTGGATCTGGGGTTGGAGGCCAACGGCTCATGGCATCAGCCAGTAGGTCAACAGGTGTTATTGCCCTCTCCACAACTGGACTCTGCCATCAGTTTGGGCTCACCAGTACAAAAGAGAAGTCAATCAACTGGGGCAGATGGCCAAGAGAGTTGGGTCTGGAGCCCCCCATGTATGGTGAAAGGCTGGAGGAACTGGGATTGTTTAGCCTGAAAAAGAGGAGTCTACAGGAGGACCTAATTGCCATCTTCTGCTACTGAAAAATAACCAATCTCTTCTTGGAGGTGCACAGTTGTAACACGGGAAATTCCAGTTTGATAAAAGGAAATAATTGCTACCCCTGAGTGGGAAGGCTGTGGGGCAGGTCCTGAAAGGCACAGGGGATGTCTAGCCATGGGCATATCCACCACTAGACTGAAGAAGGCTGATGTGGCTTTGAGGTTAGCCCTGCTCTGGGCAAGGTCTGGAAGGGACAACCCTGAGGGTCCTTCCAGGCCAGGTCTTTCCCTGAGTCTGCAGTTCTTGACTTTCATGGCACTCCTCTGGGCACGCCTCCACACAGATAACTTTGGCCATTCAGATCTCCTGGCTGCTCAGCAATTTTCCCCCCAGTCTCAACGATGCTATCCTGAATTCTTGTATGTCATTTAAAAAAAAATCATTTTCTGTGACCAGCCATGGAGACAGAAGGGATGAGGTGCTGTTGGGGTATCACTGAGCATCGTCACTGCAGGGATAGAGAACAAAAGCCCCAGGAGCAAGGTGAACACTCACCTGTCACTAATGTCAGCCAAAAGGATCCACCATAGTCTGTTTTCAGGGAAGCTGGGCCAAACTGGATGGGACACTTTGGAGCACTTCTCGCAGTGAAGAAGAGCAGTGAGAAGAGCATCAGCGTGGCAGTGAGCAGGAGCATGTAGCCACCGTAGAGCAGGATGGGCATGGAGAACAATAGGATGGAAATGAGCCATGTGCAAAAGGCCATCCTGCGGAAGGACCACAAAACTGAGCAGAAAGTGTCATGCTTGGAACCTGTTCTCAGGGTCTCTTCTCCACATCCCAGTGGAGGGATACAGCCCTGGGCAACCTGCTCTAGCTGGCCTTGCTTGAGCAGGTGGGCTGGACAGGCTGATCTAAGGATGTCCCTTCCAGCCCGAACGATTCTGTAACTGCATGAATGGTGGAGCTGTGGGACAGGTCCCGCAAGTGGTGGAGGGGGATCTCCACACCTGGGGACATTGTGTTGAATTTCACAAAGCCCCAAGCACCTTAATATGGCTTTGACATCAGCCCTGTTCTGGGCAGGGGACTGGAGTAGAAACCTCTGGAGGTTCCTCCAAATTAACTCTGACTCTTGTGGTCCTCCACAACTGGCTGCCCCCAGGCAGTTCCCGCCTTTTCAAAGGGAGAATGGCAACAAGGGAGACCTTTGTTTGGAGAACTGCACAAGCCGTGCCCACATCTGATTCAGCACCTGGAGTGAACCCAGCTGCCAGCCCTGCCCTATGCAAGGAGTTTGGGTTTAGCTGGCTGGGGAGGGGAGCCTAACAGATTGTCCTGATTCCAAGAGTAATAATGAAAAATAAGTTTACACCAACATCCCTGCCTTGAAATACTCTGTCTCAATAGCAGGAAAGTTTGGACAGGGCTAGTTAATTTTTCTGAAAATAAAAAAGGAGATGTGGGCAGGGACCTGGAGCCTACATCCATAGGGGGAATTGCAAGACTCACTCTTCCCTGCAGTGCCTTTCCCATAGCCTCTGAGACACGTGGGGATGCTCTGAGACTCCAGGGTCACAACACACTCAAGCGCTCTCAGCTTTACACCACAAGACAGCCTCCAAGCACCCTCTTGATGGTTCCTTCTGCTCCCCACCAGTAGGTCTCATGCCCTCTTGGGCATGCAAGAGGAACCCCCCACAGTTGGTCTTATCAGGGCTCCACATCTTGCTTGGGAGAGGACCTTGCACCATAAGCCCCACATAGTTGCATCTGCTTTCATTTAAATGAAGAATAATTTTTCTCCAACTGCAATTTTGCACATCAGGGCAGAGGACACAGAAGAGCACTCTGGAGAGATGGGCAGGCCAGGAAGCATGAACATCCCTGGTTCTGCGGAAGGGTGGGTGCCAGAGACCAGCCAAGGCTTTGGCATAGCCTTACAGGGAAGAGAGTAGCTCCATCAAGCTCCCTCTGCTCTACCTGGTTCTTTCCACCTCCCCACTGAGCAAAGATAGGGCTGACCTCTTGCTCTAACTTACCACAGGGTGAGGGATGCGTAGTGGCTGGAGATGCGGTACTGCCTGTGCACGCCGCAGGGGCTTTGCATGGTGAACTTCTCTGCCACATAGAGGATGGGGCTGGGCAGCCCCTTCTCCAGGCCTTCACTATAGCTGTGGTCATAGTCTGCATCGAAGCTCCAGGCAAAGTGCTCATTGTAGTTGATGGTCTCGTTGACCTGATTCACCGGCTTTCCTGCCAGATGATGAAGACTAAGGACCTTTCTCAGCCTTGGAGGCAGCTCCAAGACTTCCTGGTGTAGGGGCTCCAGCTCACACAGCCCCAGTACCCAGGTGCACAGCTAACAGACTTGCAACCAATCCCCTCCTGCTGTGATAAGCACTCACCCACTAGTGTGACGTTCACCCCTGCCAGGCCAATGTGCAGCCCAATTTCCACATTCACCAGGGCACGGCTGAAGGACTTGTAGGAGGTATTGGCTCTCACCCAGCCGGTCTCCCAGTCCCTGGTGAACTGTATGGCTGTGAAGACTTCAAAGGTTAGTCATGGCCTGGTGGCGAGACATCTAGTGTTGGAAGCACCTGCCATTATGGTCACCATGACCTGAGCATCACCTACCCCATCCCAAGGGCAAGGCCTGAGTTGTGAGCCCCAAGGAGCAGAAGCTTTGTACATCCTTCCCCAACATCAACCCTGACCTGTGACCCTGAGAGCCCCACCTGAGTTGGTTTCTCTCCAGACCCAGTGCAGTCCCTAGCCCTAGAGGCAATGGGGCTGATGTGTGGGCACTGTCCAGGCACTGATCCTCATCTAAACACCTGCCAATTTGTTTGGGTCTCCTGGCAGTTGGCGGTGGGCTTTCGGTGACTGCCCTGGAGGTGGTCTGTGCATATGACCACCAGCCTTCGGAGACAAGACAGATGGCTGCTTGCACCTCCCACCACTTGCTGGAGCCAGGTCCCAGACACAGATGGGGGTTGGTCTTCCCCATAAACTCATCCTGCAGGCTGGACTTGGCATTTGGCTGCTCTGTTCACCCTCCCTCACCTTGCTTCTTCATCCCCTGTGTCTTGGGCATCCTTGAGCTTCCCCCTCAGGACCCCAGTACTCACTGAGGACCACCGCTCCCACGAAGAGGGCCATCACCACCCGCAGGAACCAGAAGAGTCGCTGCGAGGGGTGAGCAGAGGTGGAGGACAGGTCTCAGTCAGATTTTGCCATGGGGACCTCAGCACCAAGCATGTCATTTAGAAATGCCAGCCAGTGAGAAATGGGCCCGTTCCTCCCCTGGGGAGTCACCCCACAGGTTCTGCAAGTGGGTGGCACAGGGGGTACACGTGGCTGGGGCATCCCTGCCATGGGGTGGGGGAAGCAGCAGGGAGATCCAGGCAGAGCAAGAAGGTCAAAACAGTCCATTTGGGAAAGCTGTGCCATCCACTTTCTGGGAAGGAGGATGGAGACACTCCCTTTAATAGTTCTGAGCTGGGATTTCCACGCTTATCCAAACCTCACGTGTTTGGATGTGTTGGCAGCTGGCCACAGCTGGAGACAAAAGCAGCAGCTGGGGGTTCACAGTGTGTCCCTTGGTGGGGAGATGCCTCTTGGCCAGCCCCGCTGCAAAGCCAAGCATGCGACAGGCATGCGGCATATGAGCAGTGGGCTCGCAGTGGGGTCTGTTGGCCACTGCCCTGCAAGCAGTGCTGGGGCATGCATGGTGCGCATCTCCTTCCTTTGCAGGGGTTTCAGGGAAGGTGGAGCAAGGTCTTTGAGCCACGCCCTGTTTTTCCACTCCTGTGAAATCACTCGGGCTTGCTCACAGCGAAATCCAGCAAAGCTCAGATCTGGGTGCCTCATAAATTTGGGATGGTGGAGTTTGATGTCTCCAGCATGGGGGTACATGTTGGGTTGGGCTGGAGATCACCCCCACGGCTTGCTAGGGATCCCAGACCCCTGGCCATGAACCTGTAGGCATGTTTGCTCCCCAAGTCTGTTTTCAAGGCTGGGAAGGGGGAGGCATGTGGGATACACAGGGCAGGGACCAGCGGGCTGAGCGCCACTTACCCCCCTGCCTCGGATCCCTGGCAGGATGATGATAAAAGTGGCCAACATGGAGAGGAAGACAGAGATGATGATGGCCCGGGTAGTGTCGAAGGGGAAGCACGCATTGGTGCCGGGGTAGAAGGGGAAGGAGCCGTTCCACAGCGTCATCCTGCTGCTCTGGGTGGCTGGAAATCAGCACCCAGAGAGACATCAGGGAGAAAAATCAACTCCACACTTCCACCCCACCCAGCCTTCTCCGCAGGGTCATCTCCTGCCCACTTGCCAGAGCGCTGCTTATCCTGGGCATAGCTGTGCGTGTGTCTCCAGTGCCCGTGCACATTGCAGTCCCACATACAGGTGTATACTCAAGCATCTCCCACAGAGGCCCTTCATCTCCCCAGGGTACATCCCAGAGCAAAGCAGATTTGGAGTCTCCGGGCCATCTGCTGCAATGCTCCCGCTTGCAGTTCTTGAGCTTGGGGTGCTTGGTGAATCACCGCACAAATGCAGGCTGCGCCCCGTCGGGATGCTCCTCACTGAGCCCCAGACGGAGGTAACTCCTCGCCATCCAAGGAAACAGGAGTAACCCAGAGGGGACATGGAAACTGCCCATCCCTGGCAGCAGGGTGCTAACCACCACCTGCCAACCCTTTGTCCCAGGAGCCAGCTGGAGGCAATGCCGTGCCATGGTGAGTAGAGGGATATTGCTTAGAAATCTGGCCGTGGTTTTTTGCCACAGCACTTGGCCAAGGCACTTTTCTGCTAGGAAAGGGCTGCTTGGCATCCCCCAGGAGCAGGGACCATCCCAGTAGTGGCTGCAGAAACACCCGTGCCCCTTTTCCCCGCGCCAAGCCTACCTCCACCGCGGCCGATCCCGAGGGCTGGCTGCCGTGAAGAGCTGCAGCGTACTCCGGGATGCTTCCTCCCTGCCCAGGCTGCCTCCCCAGGCTGTGGGCAAGAAGCCAGCCCAGTGTGTCAGGGTTGTATTTCTCGCAGTGTTTTTTGTGGTGCCCGCCTCCAGAGGTGGCTGGATTGTCCAGCCTTAGCCAGGGCTGATCAGCCCCCTCTGGCACTCCTGCTGAGCCCGAGGGCAGGCAAGGGAGCTACGGGCTAGCGTGGTACCATGTAGCATTGCAGAGGTGAGTGATCCTGGGGGGGTTTTGCCTTCTTTTCCTTGACTTTTCCTGCAGAGTGGTGAAAAGTCCAGCTCTTCCTTACGGCACAAAGACCCTGGGGCTGCCAGGCTCCTCAGGAGCCTGCCGGGGAGAACAGAAGAAGCCTTCAAAGCCCTCACCTGCACTGCCCAGTGAAGCATCCCAGCTGAGGTCATCGAGCATGGGTTGTGGCTGCATGGTGTCTTCATTGACCCTGCTCCTGACTCCGTCCCCTGGGGGAGGTTACCTGGGAAGGTCCTGGACAACCTGTCAGTCACTGGGCAAGGTGACACAGTGGCTGGTGAGGCAGACCAGCAGAGAGGCACAGATCTAGAGGGGCTCCCAGCCCCATTATGCAGAAGGTGCTCAGGTTACTAACCTGGCCACAGAGTGGAGATCATGGAAATTCAAGCTTTCGGGGTTTGCTCTCATTCTTTGGCATTTTGGTTGGCTGAAGCAGATTGCATTGATGTTGAGAGGTCCCAGCGTGGCAGAAACACTCTCCTGACCCACATGTGGGGGGCTTCCCTCCGAAGCTGGCACAATTACTGCCATCCCCTGGTATTTCTTTCTGCATCCCAGCGGATGGCCTGGCTGGGTGCCCTGAAAAGCTATGCTTCCCACCCCCTTGGCAGAGGGAGGTAAAAACAAGTTTTAATTCATGCCCAGCAGGAAATAAAGGCATTTCTGCGCAAAGACTTTGCTATTTCCCCTCAAGTCCCAGACTGGTGCTACCCAGTCTGAACACTGAATCACTCCCCAGGGGTTGTTTAAAAAAATTAAATGAAGGGTGGTAAGAGTGATGTGGCTGGGAAATGCGTGTGCAGAGCTGTGCTGCAGAGGTGTATGCTGGTGCAGGCAGTGTTGGGGATGTGGCATCAGCTCCAGCACTGGCAGCGTCTGCAAAAAGTGGATGGAGACATGGACTTCACAGCAAATGGCACAGATCCTCAAGGGTGATCGCGTGGACACACATGGGGCTTTGGACCTCTTGGAAAGGTGGAAATACCTCTCCCTCCAGTGTGGGAGAGGGATAACTGAGGAGGTGCCTGGTAATTGGCAGGCTGACATTAATTAACATAGGGAAGATGCAACCATGTGAGTGGTACGCAGGATGAGGAGTGATCTGGCCAGGGGTTAGACCATTACCCGTTGCACTTCCTGGAGCTGGGAGAGGTAGTGGAGGGATGGACTCTGCACTGGTGTGGCCAAACCAACATATGGTGTTTGCCTAGGGAAGAGATTGAGGCGCTGTGGGTTTTGTGCTGTTCAGATGAGCATCACAGTCATGTATTTTGGGGAGATGCTCTACTGCCAAAAATTAAAGTGGGGGGGACAAAGTTTCCCACATTCTCTAAAGGAGGTGTTCAGCAACACAGTCCTTTGTGTGTAAGGACATCGGGGGAGTTCATAGGGCTGCTCTGGTTCCTTTATCTGTGCCAAGCAGTGATGGAAATGGGGTGTAATAGTGGTGGGGGATGCTCCACTTCCCTGGGGTACTGATGGGGTTGTGGGCTGGCAAATGTGGGAAAACTGCTAGATTTACCCCTCACCCAGCACTCTGCATCCACGAAGAGGTCCTACAGGAAGCCTGAGGCCATGATGATAACTGGGGTTTGGAGTTTTTTTCCTCTTTTTTTAATTTTCTGGGTATTTCTGCAGGTAGTAAAGGTATGTACTTCATTGGACAGTTTCCAGGGAACAGGTCTGGGGACTTGTTCTTGCTCGCCAGGAGCTGGCAGCCTCATGCTCAGGGTGCTGCTCCCACCATCAGCACCCTGCCCTTGCTTGGGCAGCCCTCTTTTTTGGGGCAGCTTCTGTTTCACTCACTTGCAAGCGATGGATGGGGTGATTAGGGATGAGTCACCTGATCCAGATCACCTGAGGGAGGTGGAGGGGAGGGGAGCAGCACCCATCACCTCTTGCGCAAGCAGCCACACAGTGTTGGATGAGCCGCCTGCCATCTCCCACAGTGCCGGGAACCAAGGCGGGGAAAGCGTGGGGACATGCCTGGGCAGGGAGGCAGTTTTGGGGATGGAGCAGGAGCTCCAAAAGGCGACCCTTTGCTCAGAGGATTTCCGCCTGACCCATTAGTGCCAGGGTGACAGACATGTGTTTGTGTCCAGGTGTCACCCTGCCCCATTAGCTGTCTCCATCGCCCCTCTGTCCTGGTCCCTGGCATGGAGGATGCTGCAGCTGGGGTCAGGCTGGGGCTCTGCTGCAATGGAGCCCATCCAGTGTCCCATCCTGACACTTGGATGCAGCTCCTTGCCCAGGTTTCTTTGCAACAGCTGAATGACCCATGATGGAGCAGCTTGAAGGGAGGGACAGGAGGAAGGATGAAGGGAACCCCCTCTGGCCAGTTTCCAACTAGCTGAGCAGAGAGGTTCAGAGTGCTGTGACAATGGTTTGTCTCTAGGTATATTTGCAAGAAGGATCTATTTTTCCAGCTCTGCTTGGAAGTTACTTAAAGATTTTGAGAGAAGGTGTCCTGGTTTCAGCTGTGATAGAGTTAATTTTCTTTCTAGTAGCTGGTATAGTGTTATGGTTTGGGTTCAGTAGGAGAAGAATGTTGATAACACACTGATGTTTTCAGTTGTTGCTAAGTAGTGTTTATACTAAGTCAAGGGGTTTTCAGCTTCTCATGCCCAGCCAGCAAGAAGGCTGGAAGGGCACAAGAAGCTGGGAGGGGACACAGCCAGGGCAGCTGACCCAAACTGGCCAAAGGGGTATTCTATACCATGTGATGTCATGCCCAGTATATAAACTGAGGGAGTTGGCCTGGGGGGGACCTCTGCTTGGGAACTAACTGGGCATCAGTCAGTGAGTGGTGAGCAATTGCATTGTGCATCACTTGTTTTGTACATTCTAGTCCATTTTGTACATTCATGTCCAGTATGTAAACTGGAAGGAGTTGGCCTGGGAGGGGATTGCTGCTTGGGAACTAATTGGGCATTGGTTGGCAGGTGGTGAGCAATTGCATTGTGCATCACTTGTTTTGTATATTCCAATTCTTTTATCATTATTATTATTGTCATTTTATTATTGTTATTATTATCATTATTATTGTCTTCCTTTCTGTTCTATTAAACTGTTCTTATCTCAACCCACGGGTTTTACTTTTTTTTTACCCTGATTCTCTCTCCCATTCCACTAGGCAGGGGGGAAGTGAGAGAGCGGCTGCGTGGTGCTTAGTTGCTGGCTGGGGTTAAACCACGACAGTCCTTTTTGACACCCAACATAGGGCACAAAGGGTTGAGATAATGACAGATCTGACCAGAGTGTGTTAAAATGAATTTGTTACAAGCATTCATTATATTAGTTTAATAGTCGCTGGTCACAATGTTGATTTATTGGCTCTTAGAGTTGTGGTGCTTGCTCTTAAAGTTGTGTATCGCCTCACTTGCTGTATACAGTCCCTGTGCTGCTGCTTATCATCCGTGGGAGGTGGATTAAGGTTTTTGCTTTGATGTACTGTGTAACACTGGCTTATGGTATGATAAAATTATTGGTCATGGGACTAATCCGGTGTTTGTACTCAGCATTGTCGTCACCTCTGTACTTCGGGAGCCATCTGTGGGAAGCTATTAATAATTACACCCTTTACCTTTTCTCCTCGGAAAGCCAATCTATGGGCAAGACACCTTTCTTCACCTTCTTCTCCTCCAGGCTAATTACAATAGCTTTTGAAAATTTTTACTATCCTTGGGATGTTGAAGCCAGCATGGTCCTATTGCTAGGAACTAGCATGTTCCTGAATGTAGTTCAGGTCTTGTTTAGGGTTAAACAACTATTTAAGAGTATAACCCAGAGATCTGCCCTAAGGCTGGATAATTATGAGTGGCAGGGTGTGTGGGATAGTATGGGCCAGTACCTAGGACAGTGGGCACCTCCAGTGTTTTGGAACTTCACCCCAGAACAAGTGCAGAATCTGGAAAAACTAGTAAAATATTTGGAAAAAGTATGCTGTCACCCTGGCAATTCCAGAGAGACACAAATCACTGCAACATGCTGGGGCCTGGCCCATGCCTATCGAGCCCTGTTCAACACTCTTCAGTACCCTAAAGGGGAAGAGAAGGTCTCTGGATCTGACAACAAAATGACAGGCACTGTGGTTACTCCAACCCCCGTGACCAGCACTGCAGCTCAACCAGCAAACCAACCAGTACCAGTTGCCCCCATACAGAAGAAGAAATATACAAAAAAATCACTTAGCAAAAGAGGAAGATGAACCAGGGTCATCATGAGAACAGGAGGAAGAGGCAGAACCAGAGGTAATCACCCAATCCTTATCCCTGAGTGAGCCGCAGGATATGCAAAAAGATTTCAGCTGTCATCCAGGTGAACACATTATCACCTGGCTGCTCCGATGCTGGGACAATGGGGCTAGTAGCCTGGAATTAGAGGGTATGGAAGCCAAGCAGCTGGGATCGCTTTCCAGGGAAGGTGGCATTGACAGGGCAATTGGAAAAGGGACACAAGCCCTCAGCCTCTGGAGGTGACTCCTGTCAAGCATGAAGGAAAGGTACCTCTTCAAGGAAGATGTTATATGTCAACCAGACAAGTGGACCACTATGGAGAGAGGCACCCAGTACCTGAGGGAATTAGCTGTGCTAGAGATGATTTATTATGACCTGGACAACACAATTACCCAGAGATCCAGACGAAGTCCAATGCACATGACCCATGTGGCAGAAGTTTGTACGGAGCACACCATTGTCATATGCCAACCCATTGGCAGTACTGACCTGGAAAGACGAAGAGGCACTGATGGTGGATGAAAAGGCTCACCAACTCCGGCCATACAAAGAAAATCTCTCTTCCTCCTTAAAAGCCTGCATCTTGTCAGTGGAAAAACTGCACAAAAAGTCTGAAAAACTGATCAAACTGATAGAAAAGCCATACTCCCCACCTGTACAGAGCAGTATCTCAGCTATTAGGAGTGACCATTCCTCTGCTCAGGAGAGAGCATATAGACTGAACACACCATGGGGTACCCTGTGGTTTTACCTATGTGACCACAGAGAGGACATGAGGAAGTGGGATGGAAAACCTACCTCAGTCCTAGATGCACGGGTACTTGAGTTGCAAGGAAAAAAACACCACAAAAGGGATTCTTCCAGGAAAAATGCCACTCCAGTTGCCAAACAGAGTAGAAGGGCTGATCCTCTTGAAGGGACTTATAAGTCAGTTTTACAAGAAGTGAGTAATGGATCCTCTGACCAGGATTAGTGGGGCCCTGCCTCCAGCCAGGTAGAGGAAAGGGACAATCAGGTTTATTGGACTGTGTGGATTTGATGGCCTGGCACGTCAGACCCACAGGAGTATAAGGCTCTAGTAGACACCGGCGCACAGTGCACTCTAATGCCATCAAGTTGTAAAGAGGCAGAACCCATCTGTATTTCTGGTGTGACAGGGGAATCCCAACAGTTAACTGTATTGGAGGCTGAAGTAAGCCTAACTGGGAATGAATGGCAGAAACACCCCATCGTGACTGGTCCAGAGGCTCCGTGCATCCTTGGCATAGACTACCTCAGGAGAGTGTATTTTAAGGACCCGAAGGGGTATCAGTAGGCTTTCGGTATAGCTGCCTTGCAGACGGAGGGAATTAAACAGCTGTCTACCCTGCCTGGTTTCTCTCAAGACCCTTCAATTGTGGGGTTGCTAAGGGCTGAAGAACAAGTGCCAATTACTACCACAACGGTGCACCAGCAGCAATATTGCACTGAGACTCCCTGATTCCTTAGATGGTTGATTCATTGCCTGGCGAGCCAAGAGTGATCAGCAAAACTCACATGCAACAATCCAACATTACACACCACCCTCCTGCTGCACCCAATGTCACCTCCTCACTGCACCACACCAAAGCCCGATCCTGTTCTGCTGACTGAGCAGACTTCGCACCATCCCTCCTGCCCAGAAAGACTGGTATGACAGATGGAGCCCAAAGTCAGGGACTGAATGAACTCAATAGACATTTTATAGGGATGGCCCATAGACTAAGGGAAATGATATCTCTGTGTGTGTGTGTATATATATATATATATATACACACACACACACGCACACACATATATCTGCCTCTCAAAAGACAGGAAAGGTGATGGTGATTATTTGGGATGTATTAGAAAGTATGGGACCTGAGCATGACATACATGGTATAGAATAAAGGGTGAATACTGTCCTGGTTTTGTCTGAGATAGAGTTAATTTTCTTTCTAGTAGCTGGTATAGTGTTATGGTTTGGGTTCAGTAGGAGAAGAATGTTGATAACACACTGATGTTTTCAGTTGTTGCTAAGTAGTGTTTATACTAAGTCAAGGGGTTTTCAGCTTCTCATGCCCAGCCAGCAAGAAGGCTGGAAGGGCACAAGAAGCTGGGAGGGGACACAGCCAGGGCAGCTGACCCAAACTGGCCAAAGGGATATTCCACAGCAGGTGACATCATGCCCAGTATATAAACTAGGGGTGTTGGCCTGGGAGGGGATTGCTGCTCAGGAACTAACTGGGCATTGGTCAGCGAGTGGTGAGCAATTGCATTGTGCATCACTTGTTTTGTATATTCCAATTCTTTTCTCATTATTATTATTGTCATTTTATTATTGTTATTATTATCATTATTATTGTCTTCCTTTCTGTTCTATTAAACTGTTCTTATCTCAACCCACGAATTTTAATTATTTTTTTTTTTTTATTCTTCCCCTCCACCCACTGGGTGGAGGGGAAGTGAGCAAGCAGCTGTGTGGTGCTTAGTTGCTGGCTGGGCTTAAACCATGACAGAACAGGAAAGTGTTGCTGCCCACTACACTGCCCAGCAAGCTGGGTTTAGTATCTCATGATGGAGACAGCGCAGGGTCAATTGATAGAGCTCCCAGGAGGTGGAGGCAGAGCTCAGCAGGAGCCACCCATCATCCTAGTGGGAACTGAAACAGAAGGGGGTTCAGCCACACTTTGAGGAAATCCTCATCCAGAAATTGTGTTGAGTGTTCAGCCCTCTGCTCCTTCCAAGAGCCATCATGTAGGAGAGGAACAAGTCTCCTATTGCCTGGACCTTCAGAGGCACATGCCAGGAAGAGCTCCTTGATCATCTTTGCTCCCAGCCCCAAAGAGGCTTTCAGCTCCTGCCAGTGCTGTTGCAGCTTTCCATGTGCTCTCAGAGACCAAGGGGACAGAAACCCAGCTGCCCCATTGCCCTCCCAAATACCTCCATCCCACCCAAAGACCTCATGTTTGACCCTATGGGCACTGAGACCAGTGCCTGTGATGGCAAAGAGGATACCCCAATGTGGGGCTGGGGCCAGTCCCTGTTCCTTCCCAAGCATCATGCCCCTTGCTGGAATTGCCCAGCCTGGATGAGGGGCTGCAGGTCCAGTCCTTCTTTCCTGTTGCACAGATCCCAAATGCCCCTTCCAGGCTGCCCTGATCCCAGTGTTGCAGCTCTGCAACAGCTGCTGCAGCAGGGGGATACAGGGAGGGAGTGCGGGAGGGTCTGAGAGGGTACCTTGATGCCCTGGGAGAACAGAGGAGACGGGGAGGACATCACTTCCCATCTTGCATCTATGTTAGAGATGTTGTCTCTCCACTAAAGAGCAAGTGGGGTTGCCAGCTCCCAGATTGCCTCTCCAGCCTCAGGGCCCTGCTCATCCAACAGAGCTCTGCTGTCCTGGCATGAGTGTCGGGAAGTGCATTAGACTTTGGGACACATCTCATCAAGTGTTTTACCATCCCAGCTTGGGAAACCCTGTCCTCATAGATAACAGCCATTCCTGCCAGTTTTACGTAACTATGAGTGAGTTGAGCTTTTCCAGGCTCTGCTGGGGCTTGTTAATGACACACTCCTTAGTAATTAGCACTTTCGTCGCAGGCTGCAACTTAGAGAGAAGCTTTCTCTTGTAATCCTTGTTGTTAGAGGCCTAATTAAAGTGATACACCTTTTTCCATGGAGCTCCTGTGTCTAGTGTCTCCCTGCCAGACTTGAAATTAATGCATAGAACAATGCTACCTTACCTTGGACTGTGATGCCGGTCTGTGAGCACACACAAGCACTCTGCACCCCATATCCTGGCTGTGGATAGAAGATCATTTTAATATCTCTTTCTTCCATCCAGGCAGAAATGCCAATAGCACATGGTGTAATAAGAAGTCATACATCTGTCTGAAAAGCAGTGGAAAAACCCAAGGGCTGCTTTGCAGTGTGTGCGCAGAAATATCATAAGATAAATTACAACCCACTACTTGCTTAATGTTAAAAAGAAATAATCTATAGAGTCAAGGTAGTCTGCAAGCAGAGATGGGGTTGCCTTAGCTTACGTGCAACAAATTGTTCAATCCAGCTGGAACTAGCTCAGATTTTTGTAGGGCTTGTGGAACCACCTTCCAACCAGTTTTGATCTTGCAAGACCCCCTCGCTGTCCCAGAGGCCTCCAAGGACCTCTTATAAACTCAGACTCCCTCCACTTGGACTTGGACCACCTCCTGCTGGGGATGAGCTTGCATATCTTGGAGCAGGAGGACAAACATTGTGGTGGAAGATATCCAAGGCAGATCTGAGGTTGGCTGGGTCTCCCGTGCATGTTCTGTACCAGCTTTAGGTGTCACAAGGGCTTATGGGGTTGTCGTGGTTTAACCCCAGCCAGCAACTAAGCACCACGCAGCCGCTCACTCACTCCCCCCCCATCCAGTGGGATGGGGGAGAAAATCAGGAAAAGAAGTAAAACTCCTGGGTTGAGATAAGAACGATTTAATAGAACAGAAAAGAAGAAACTAATAATGATAATGATAACACTAATAAAATGACAACAGTAGTAATAAAAGGATTGGAATGTACAAATGATGTGCAGGGCAATTGCTCACCACCCGCCGACCGACACCCAGCCAGTCCCCCAGCGGCGAATCCCTGCCCCCCCACTTCCCAGTTCCTAAACTAGATGGGACGTCACATGGTATGGAATACACTGTTGGCCAATTTGGGTCAGGTGCCCTGGCTGGGCATGAGAAGCTGAAAAATCCTTGACTCTGGTCTAAACACTACTGAGCAACAACTGAAAACATCAGTGTTATCAACATTCTTCACATACTGAACTCAAAACATAGCACTGTACCAGCTACTAGGAAGACAGTTAACTATATCCCAGCTGAAACCAGGACAGGGGTGCAGAGCTCTTCCCACCCAGTGGTCCTGTCCCACCTTGGGATAGTGTCTTGCAGTTGGTGACAGTCCTGCTGTGAGTAAGAGGTTGAACTAGTGACCTTCAGAGGTTCTCCCACTAGTATTTATATTAATCTGGTGGCCCTGTTCCTCCTATCATAGTCTCACAGCCCTCTCAGCAGAGCTGGTTCCCTAAAACCTTTCAGGGCGCGTGTCTCACACCCTTCCAGAGAAAGGGCACATGGCAGGTGAGGTAATTGGGAAGCTGGCCCTTCATGAATGGATCTGGTCTTTGAGGTTTAGCGCTGCCACCTGGATGTTCCCAGGCAAGAGGAACAGAGTCCACCTTGGCCCAGGTCCCAGATGTGTACCCCCATGAGTCCTCCTGCCCTGCTGGGAGCTCTCTTAGCCCTTCTCTTCCCATGGCATTTGCATCCAGGTCCTGGAGCAGGTTGCTGCCCTCCATACCAGCAGCACGGCCAGGCTGGAGCTGCTCTGTTGAGGGCATGCTGAAGGCTGGTGGCTCCCTTGTCAGTGCCACCACCCTGGACCAGTTTCTGCAACAGGTTTTGGCTTGAGAACAGCCAGAACGTGTGCAGATTACCACCTGGAGGCAAACGTCTTCCCTGGCACATCAGAGGATGAGGGATGCCAAGACCACTGAGAGCTGGAAATGGAAAGAAAGGAGTGTCCTAAGTTCACCCTTTCTAGATCCTACCTGGAATAGGAAGGGGTCTTACTGTATCTACCTCTGCCTACTGCTTCAGGAAGGGGACTTGCCTGAATTACCGCTTTAACTGGCTTCCCACACAGGGAGAACACCTCAATGTTGCAGTACCAATCTATATCCATTTTATAAAACCCATCAATTACACAGCCATTCTGCCAGCTCTACAACTCCTGGCACAGTCTCAGTGTTGTGCAAAGAGTCCAAAGGTTGGCAGGTGGACTTGGTAGCAGCTGGTTAATGGCACCTTCCTCTCTGCAGCACAGTGGGAACACGTGCTCCAGGAGCTGTTATCAGCGCAAAGCAATTTCCCAGTGCTATGTCACATTTAGCCTGCTCACTATATTTTATACACCATGAGCTTGAAGAACCAATTAATATATTAATGCCTTATTCCTATTACAGTCCTTGGCTGGTTCTCAGCACCATATGGAGGTTAAAAATGCATCATAACTAATAGAAAATGGAAGTGAGATTGTGTTAGACTTCCTCTCCCTGCACTCCATCATCCTGTTGATTTTTGGAGTCCTGTCACAGGCAGGCTCTCATCCAGCCCCATGGCTGATTTTGTCCCTGCTGCTCTAGAACTGTTTTCCTTCATTGAAGACCAACATCTCATGTCTGCCAGGAACACGTGCTGCAAAGAAAGCCCTTAAAAAAGGCTTTATGGGTCTGTAGCTGGGATGGTCCATCTCTCTAGCCTCAAGCAGCAACATTTGCAGCACATACACAGTAAGAATATCTGTCTGAGCAGGGTCACATAGGGGACCTTAGGACAGGCACAGCCCTGAGATGTCCCAGACTGGGCAGGCAGAGAACTGTGATTCTCCCAACACAGTCAAGCACTTGTGCCTCTTTCCTCAGGTTATTCACAGCAGGAGAAATTGCAGGATTTCAGGACACCATGTTCCATGATGTCCTTGTTGTAGTTGCTTATGCACAGTCCACCCAAGTCCAGAACAAGGCATTTGCTTGTGGTCAGGGTGAGCATGTCCCTTGTGGGAAGATCTGGCTTGGGACAAGCAACACTGGACTAATTTCATACTCCAGAAGGCATCTCCTGGGCTGAGAAAGAGGGTCAGGAGAAGAGTTTCCCATAAAGACTAGAGCAGTGAGAACAGGCTGGATGGCAATGTCTGTGTGGTGTGATGAGGGGAGTTTGGCTCCCTCTCATTTCCAAGTGAAACTGGGGAGCTTTTGCCAGCTCCAGGGTGAGATGGAGCCATTTTCTGAACTGCTGGGTTTCCCACAGGGGTACCAGATCTCTGCCAGGCCTCTTACTGTCTACTGGAGCACATTTCCTGATCATCTCTAGCTGATTCCCTTCTTAGGGGCCTCAGCTGGAAGCCAAGGACCTGATGCAATGAAATGCTTTACCACAGGGTCCCATACCCATGTTTTCCAAAGTGCTTCTGCCATGCTTGGGGTGAGTTCGGGGGCAAGTGGGTACATGGCTTAGATCACCCTTCTCTTCACCTCCCAGGAGACGCCATTCTCAGTCCCTACAGCTGAACAAGGAAAGCTGGCCACCTGAGCACAGATGATGGGGCTGGACTATTTTGAAGGCACCGGTGCTGGATTCAGGATACACATCCTTTCTGTCCACGGTTTGCCATTACATGAGATCCTTCTGTGTCATTGGTATCCCTCCCCTCTTTCCATGCTGCAAGTGCTTTGCAGTGAGCTGTTAAGTCCTGTCATGGGGAAAAGGCCTCTGTATCCTTGATGGAGCATCTGGATGGTTTGCAACCCTACACTGCATTTAACTTTGGCTCCTCTGCACTAGAATGCCCTGCTCCCTGCGACCCGGAAATAATTTTCAAGACAATAGGAGTGCCAAGCTCTGAACACTTGCTTCCTCAGGCTGTTTCAGCCTCTGTACTGGTTGGGTTTACCTTGGTCAGGTCAGGTTTTGGTGTCCATATGTGACAGATGCACTTGACACCCCCCTTAACCAAACTAGCAATGGTTTGGTACAGGCTCCAAAGGAGGTAAAGGCCTGAGCTGTAGCCGGGCCAAGAACTCTTGTAGGAAGTCCACAAAGGAACAGAGTGACCCAGTGAGCATCGATGCATACGAGCTTGGAACACCGATCATGCGACTAACACCTGAATAGTGGGTGGTTTTTCCAAGACTAATTTATCAAGGAACAAATTTGTGGGGACAAGGAGTCTCATGCATACCTTTCCCATTGTATGCAATTTGACTACAAGCCAACCACTTTACCCCATAAATATGACAGACTAAGCAAGCCTTCTTTGAGCTCTCCCTGCTAGGCAGTGTGGCTGCATGGTGGTGATCTCCCCTTGAGCTGGGACACCTCTCAAGGTTGCTCCTCAAGGAGAGATTCCTCTTACCAATGACAGATCTTTGGATGAGTCCAGTTCCAGCTCTCTAAATTGCAGCTGGACTGCATGGCAGGTGACTCTCCCCTTGAGCAGGGATGCCTCTCAAGATTTGAGATTCCTCACCTGAGACTAAGAGATCCTAAGGGAGACACCCCTTATTCGCAATGGGTCCTCGGTAAGTGACAGATAACATGCTGAATTAGTACAAATGAAAACCATGTAGCTAATTCTATTAGACATAAGTCGTTGTCCAAGTCTGAGATTAAGATTGGACCTAGCCACACCTAAGGTCCATCAGGAGTTTAGAAAGCAAGGGGGTCTACTCTGAACCTCGTGACTCAGCGGGAGGGTCTCCCTTAACCTTTTGCATCTTCAGACTCTGTGCAAATCATTCTAGCTTGATTCTAACTCGATTTTCCTTTGTTTGTTTCTTCCATGTAGTAAGTAATAGAGTGAACCTTGCCATGGAACTTTGTTAAGTCATGCTTTTACAACATCATATTAAAACCACTTTTGCTAATACCTTTGACGGTGATTCTTGAAGTGATCTAAATCACTCATTCTGCGACAAATTGGTGCAGTTGGCAGGATCCTAAATCAGGATTTGCAAGGTGTTTAGGAGACTAAGATTGTTTTGCTTCCTGATGGCAACCTGATTTCCTTTCTGCCTCTTTCTCTCCCTTCCTCACTGTCTGGTTTATTGGTCTTCTATGGAAGGGAGGTCTCAAGACACCTTGGAGGAAGGACCACAGCAACCTGGGGCCTGATGTCTTTGCTGAGGGCTTAGCAGGAGAGCCAGTCCTGTGTGAATGAGCAGGACAGGGAGCACTTCACTAAGCCTGGGACACCAATGACACCAAGTGGTGGTAGCGGACTTTCACAAACATCTCTCTGAGCCAGCTTTTCCTCATGGGGCAGTCCCACAACTAAACAGAAACAAATCTCAGTAGTGAAGGTGGCTTGTCTCCATTTCTCTTATCTCACTTCACATCCTTTTGCCATCCCTGGGGTCATACCATGGCCACAGGTTGTGGAGGAAGTCCAGGAGACCAGCTACAATCACAGATGTCCATGCTCTGAACTGTCACGGTTTCTGAGGATCTGTGCCACAGTTCTGCTCTGCGGTGGTCTGTGCGCCCCAGGGAAGTCATCCCAGTGACCTCAGTTGAGTCAGCAGCCTCGTTGCATCTCTGCTTATGGTGTGAGCTAGTTCTTGAGTCCAAGCAGCAGCATGGAGGGGCAGCTTTGAACCAGAGCAGCAAGGGGAACAAACACAGAGCTGGGGAAAAAAACCCCAAACCTGAAGAATTTGCTCATTTCCCTAGCCTCGACACAAAGCTTTGATCCTGGAAACCCCCAAAGAATATGACCTGGTGAATGATAGGGTGTTGTGCTGAGAGACTCTGAGTGCTGTGGACCAGCAGATAAATGTCAGAAAGGCAGATGCCAGGACAGAGCAGGCAAATTGCCAAAAAAAGGTATTGCTCAAAAGTTTTTCTGATCCTCTCAGCTTGTAATTTAAATTGAAGAGGGACTGGGGGTTTGGGGCTTGAGTGATTGCTTGCCTGTGTGGGAGAAGGAGAAACATTGGAACAGTCAAGCAATGGAGCAGGTCACCCAGCCTTCATACCTGGAGGTTTTCAAGACCTGACAGGGCAAAGCCCTGAGTAACCTGGTCTGACCCCAGAGCTGACCCTGTTTTAAGCAGATGGCTGGACTAGAGATCTGCCGAGGTCCTCTCCAGCCTGAGTTATCCTATGCTTCTAGGATGGTGTCCAAGGCAGGTGCTGGACACCTTGCTTCTCAGCAACACGTGTCTCGGGGGGTCCAACATTGCTCCAGAGCTCTACGTAGCAGTTCAGAGGAGGAGGATGAAGTGGTGCTTCATGGTGGAGCAGGCACCCCTCACCTGGACTACTGCCAGCGGAGGACCCATGTGGGAGCATATACATCCCCAAAGGGACCGCAGCCTGTGGATGAGCCCATGACAGAGCAGGTACATCCCCAAGGCAGATGTGAGTGTTGAGCAGTCACAGCAGAGCACAGGAAAAGAGTGAGAAGGAAGGAGCAGCAGAGAGGAAACTGCTATGACCTGACCACATCCCCTTGCCATGGCCTGTGGCTTCAACAAGGGGACTGAGTGTAACTTGCAGTGATAACAAGGAAGAGGAGAGGTTCTGGGAGCGATACTGAACCTAGCAAAGGGGAAGAGAGGTGCTTTCCCCAAGTGTGAAAATGCTTGGGTGTGTTTGGTTTTTTTTTTTCCAAAACCTGAATCAGTACTCAAATATTTATACTATATTAATTGACAGTAAATTAAGTTAAATTCCCCAAGTCAAGTCTGTTTTGCCCATGACAGTAATTACCAAGTGACTTCTCTATCTTTATCTCGACCCACAAGATAACGATGGGGGGAGATGGGGGACCAGACAGGCAGTTGGACAGGTTCTTGCTGGGTGGGTGGGAGAATGAGGATCTCACGGCAGGTTTCTGCTGTGATGTTCAGGAACCTGCTCACCCTCCCACAAGCTTTCTTGGGCGGGATGTGAGCTGGCGGTCCCATGACATGACATCACGTCAGGAATCCCATTAGGCTGTCAGTCCATCACACTGCCAGTTGAGAAGCATCTGGTCTGCTCCAGTGTCAAACACGATACACTATGTCATTATTTTTCTTGCTTATAATTAGTTTTAAGCCAAGGCTTTGCTACAGCTAATGAAAGGCGAGCTGGGGGTCACCCATATCCCAGTACACAACAACAGCAAGCCTGGGCAAAAAAATACAGGTTGGAGGAAGGCTTCCTGTAGTCCCTGGCATGAGTGACTGCAGAAGGACAGTGGGACACCTCTTGAGCAAAGCTGGTGGGTAGGAGACCGTGAAGGACACAAGAAGGGAATAGAGGCTGCTGTGCTGCTACAGGTGGGTGGTTCACCAGCAGATTGGAGAACTTGGGAGGGCTCCAAGCAGTAGCGAGGGGATGCTCTCTCCAGGGGTTGCAGCCGTGCAACTGCTCCAGTGAGACAGGGGAGGCATGGCATGATCTGAACCATCATAACCTGCCTCCTGGAAAACTCCCTCCTAGCTTGGTCCCGCTCTCCTGAAGGATGACAGGCTCTAGCGTTGGGGCATTTGATGGGAGCACCAGGTTTTGAAGGCAATGTTTGGGGCAAACTAGTTGTAGGATGTTTGGTTTTTACGTACCAAACCCAACCTTTGAATAGCTGAGAAAACGCCAACTCCGAAGGCTCAAAAGCTGGGCCGTAAGTGGAAAACAAATGCTCATTTATTGGTCTAAGATCTGTAAGCTTTGGAGGCAAGTGCATGGGTTTTGTGTTTGCTGCAAGGGGGATGCTGGGTCTCTATTACTGAAACACATCATTCCCAGCTGGCAACACCTGGGCAATTGCTGCCAGCAAAGCCAGGATGGCATACAGGGGACAAGACGGGCAACAGGCAAGCAGCTGGGCAGACAGGCAACTCTGCAAATAACCTGCAGGCTCATTTTTTTTGCAAACAGGAGCAGTGTGAAAGCTGGTTGTGCCCACAAACATGACCTGCACCCCAAGGATAAGGTCAGAGAAGGAATGGTGATCACATCACACATTTCTGCAATACCTATCTCTTTTTCACCTCCCAGAGTTGCCAGCCTGCACCAAGCAGGACCTGGGGATCCCATGATGTCCCCAGCTGCCCCCTACACTGGTGGCTTCAGCTCTCACCTGGCTTGGGACATCCTGTGACATCGGCAGTGGGTTTGCAGCACCGTGCCATCTCCTGAGAAGCATCTCCAGGCCTGGGGCTGGGCAGGAGCTGGCGCTGTGCCATAATGTAAGTGGGCCAGGGCATCTGTGCCTGCATGCCCCACATCTGCCCTGGGATGGAGACCAGACATTCCCTCCTGCAGCTCCCCAGAAAAGGGTTTAGGGCTGCCACTGCTTTTCCCTTGCACATGAGTAAGTTCCTGTGGGAGCAATACATTCATAAATGCCACCTGGGCTTCAAGCCACCCTTGAAGTGTTAGGGAGCAAGGTGAGAAGGTCTCCTGCCATGGCTTTCTCCCCTCTGCTGGTCATCAGCATGTTCAGATGCTGGATTGTCTCTTGGCTTGGCATGACATGGCTCTTGGCTCCTGTTGCTCTTGGGAAAAGTGCTCTCCTCTCTGCAGGAGCTCAAAGGTTCAGGTTGAATTTAGCATCAGAAGCGTGGAAGGGAAAAGCTTATGGTTTCATTTACAGCATCACACTGGAATCTGCTGCCAGGTTTAGCTCTGCCTAGGGACAGCCCCAGGGGTGGCTGGGGGACATAGGTTATATCTATGAGCAGCACTTTCAGAAGGTGCAGAACCAGAGCCTGCTCATTGGGCTGTGCTCCATCACCCATTTTGGGCAGCCCCCGTTTGTGCCCTTCTACAGCTGCCCTGCGCAATGGAGGAGCCCAGGGCTGTACCTCTGCCCATGTGAGCACGTAACTATGCGCACAAGGTGAAGGTGCACCAAGCAATCATCCCAAAGCAGGCACATAAACAGGCTCAGTGTTTAATGGTCAGCATCTGCACATGAGGGACAGCAGAAGAAGGTCCAGCCAAGGCCAATGAGCCTGTAGTAAACCCTGGGGTCCCACAAAGCAGAGACCCTGCTTGAACCAGAAATCCCAGCAATGCCACGAGCAAGACACTTTTTGTTTTCAGGAGGTTTTGCTGATAATCTCTCCAGCAAAGAGGGTTATAAAGCTGCTCCAGTAGTGAGTGGTGCAATCAGCTCATCCAAGCTTGTAATTTTGTCATGCAGCAGTTAGGGTCTCCTTCAGTGAGCAGAGGCTGCAGGGACTGAATTCAATCCCCTCCCAGCTGCTGAGAGCCAGGAGCTTCCCTCCATCCCCCACCAAGCTGCTTCCACTCCCCATTCTTCCTGCAGAAGCCCTGGGGTCTGCCTTCCCATTCTCACAGAAAAGTCTGAGCTAGTCTGTGCAAAGAGCCAGTTTTATTCACAGGGGCACATCAGACATCAAGGAAGCAGAAAACATACAGGAAATATACAGGGAGGCTCTGCTTTTCATACAAGCAATCACTATTAACAATATTACAGAAAGAATAAATAAAAGTGATGTTGCTACAGTAACCCACAAGGACGATGCTCTCCGTTTGCCATGCATGGCCGAGCCTGCAGACCTCATCCTCCATGGCTGTGCTTCTTCAGTTTGAAAAATACTTCTCCAGCACCTTTGTTAAAAGCCCTGTCTCCTAAAACAAAAGGCACAACGGTGAGACACTGGGTCCCATACGCAGCCTCCACAAACATCACCTGCTGGGTACCACAAGGCAGATCAGACAAATGTCCCATGCTGGACCATGATGGCACTTTCAGGGGTGGTTTGGGATGGCACATGAAAAGGAAAGAGCCAGGAGCCTGGCTCCTGCCTCTCAAACTGTGCTCCAACAGCTGGACCACAGATGACAGACATCAGAGGCAAACTTCACCAGCCCACTGAGATGTAGCCACTCGGTTGGGCTTCAGGAGCAAGAGCAGCCTCAGGGCCTGATTCAGCAGAGCGCTACATGAGAAGGCAAAAAGAGACACAAAACACAGCAGGGAAGAGTTACAGAGGGATTTTGTGGGATTGCATACTGCCCAGAGGTCCCAGAGCTATGCAGGGCAGCATATGCCTTCATGCAGAAGGGCTCTCCCCACACCCCCGGAGCCATTCCACTCCATGTACATGGTCGCACCCTGTCTGTCTCCTAGAGAAACACTGCCACACACCCAAGAAGATGACAAGGGATGGGGACAATCCTCCTCTGCCAGCTAAATCCTTGTCACACACAGAAACAGGGTGGCACTGTAAAGCCCCAGCGTGCTGAAAGCCAAGCCCTGCCTGACACATGTGGTTAAAAAGACAAAAGAGAAATCTGTTTGCAAACCCCTTCTGCTCTGCGCAACTTCAGCCATCACAAGCATGGAGCAGCACATGGGCTCTTGCTTTGCAAAGGGATGGGAAACATCTTGAGACAAAACCCAACAGCAGCAGGCAGGACTAACCCACGTGAGGGGACAGCAAGCAAAAAGACTAAGCCCTGGGATTTATTTAATGCTTAGAGCAGCCCCACAGAAAGGAAGAACATGTTCAGGAATGATCAGCGACACCCTCAGAAAAGGAAAAGCCCATTGGGTTTTTCAATAAGAAAGTCCCCTCAATACTTATCCTGCCACGAAGCACAGCACATGTGCTGGAGGAAAGCAACACTTACAAAGCATGTTAATTCCTGCCTTGCTGACTGGGGGCTCCCAAGGAAGGGAGAAGCATCTTTGTTTTTCTAAACCGAGTTAAGATGGAAGTGACAGAACCTGCGCAGGGGGTGGATAGAGAGTTTCACAGAGCAGAGCTATTAAACGGCTTGTTAGGCAGGTGATGAACACAGCACACAGATCAGTTCAAGCACAGGCTGAGTCCTGACCCCAGCTGTCCAATAAGTCACTCTGAGGGAGAAAGCTGCCAGGGTGGCGGAAATTTGCATTGGCACCATGTCACCCACAAGAGCAAGAAAAAATAAGGTCCCACAGAAAAGTATAACACAGACAGCACTCAAAGGCACCAGGGAGAAGTAGTCCTGTAACATCAACCGGCAGCTCAGAGGCAAGGACAGCCTGGGGGTCGGGTGGCAAAGAAAGGAGCAGGAAGGCAGGAGTTGAGTCTAGAGAGGCATCGGGGCAGTGAGGCAGGCAGCTGGCCAGCATCTGCTTGACCATGAACCAATTCATCCTCCAGCAGCAGAGCTTTGGCACCCAGCACACAGGTGCCAAAGGCTGATGTCCAGTGCTGGATGCTACCCCTGGCCAGGACCTGCCTTTGAGCACCGGCAATGAGCAGCAACAGGGCTGGCAGGGCACCAGCACCCAGCTGGCAGCCTAAGACACAGCACCAGCACTCAGGGCAGCCTCTGCCCAGGCACATCTGCAGCGCAAGCAGTGACCATGCAACTTACCTACACAGAGGAGAGCCACAAGGATCACTTCTATCAAACTCACACCACATGTTTGTGAACATCTTAGCGGATGAGGCAGGGCAGCACATCCACCACCTCTCTCATCATCTCAGGCAGTTAATGTAGCAAATACCCTCCTCCTCAAAGGCTCCCCAGGGAGGATGGAGAAGGGTCCAGGACCTTCACAGCCCTCTCCTCCCTTTCAGCTGCACACAAGAAGCAAAAGCTGCAGCAGTGCAGCGGTCACAGAACACAGCATCTTAAGGGCAGGAGAGTGGTCTGGTGTCCTTAGCCATACCCAGGTGGCTTCACGGTGGAAAGCCCTCTATCCCGATGGGACCAGCTCTGTAGGAAAGCCTCAACTTACCTTAGTCTGCTGATACCGAGTCAAGAAGGCGCTTGAACAATCAGTGCCACTCAGGCTCACATCCCTGCAACTCTGCTCCACCTGTGCCTTCCCAAAAAGCAAATAATAGGAGCAAGCACTGCCTAAACCTGGATAACAGAAGTAGCTTTACCTGTGTGCAGTGTTACTGGATAGCTCCTCAAGTACAGCAGCTCACTGGGACAGTATATGTAGGACCCACCTAAGAGGATTTCATCCCTTCTAGGCTCTCAGCTACCTCCTGCAGTGACCAGAAAGGGCAAGGCACCAGGGAAGCGTGCATGAGGCAACAGACAAGCAGAGCCACACGGACCGAGCAATTCCATCTCCGCATCCTGTGTGAGGATATGTGTGTGTGTGCCTTGCTCCCAGGGGCAGGTTTTCCACTAGGAGTTGGGTGAGCTCTGAGGCAAAAGCCACACTGAGGACGCTGAGGATCTGCTGATGCTCAGCGGGACTACTGGGGCTCCTGCCTGCTCCCCGAGACCCGCTGTGCAGCAGTACGACTAACGCACACCTCCCTTCTGCAAGGCAAGCTAGCAAAACTATGTGCCCCTCAGTAATGAGGGATCCTGACCACAGAGACACAGACCCAGGATGAGGGCATTAGAAGCCCAAGACCTCTTTGCAGGACAGACTCCTTTCCCTTCACATACAGAGCTGTGTCCCTCCTGGCCTCTCTCTACAGAAATAGAGGGGAGAAAGGATTTCCCTATTCCTGCAGTGGCTGGAAAAGGGGACATTTCTTCACTGCAGCCACAGTGACCAGCCATCCCCTTCTGCATCTGGCCGAGGAAGACCCAGATGCTTAACAGCCCCTGGACTGGAGATCACCACTGCCACAGTTCCACCACGGCACACCTTGCTCATCCTCGTGCCCTTCCCAAGCATTTGGGACTATTAGCCACTGCCCACCTAGACACAAGCCTAGGGAGACTTCTCCTCTGCCCCTTTGTGGCTGGTCTTACGAAGTGGTTTAAGGAGGGTTAACAGGAGCAGAAAGGTGGGGAATACACCTCCAGCAGCCGTGCAGATGCTCCCAACTCCAGCAAGGCTGGCTGTTGCAGATTAACATCTCCACCACCTCCCTGCTCTGAGCATCTCTATCCATCTTAACCAATATTCACCTGGTCAGCGAGGTCATATTTTCCTTGGTTCTCATCCAAAAGTCTCTCTTGCAAGAGGATTTTCAGGAGCTCACGGGTAAGCAGTTCCATCATGTCCTCCAGCAAGGCTCTGAGAGAGGGACCGAAGACCATGGGCACTGCAGGCTCCTCTGGCGACTCCAGGCGTGGGGAGCCCGTGACGCTCTTCTTCCCCATGAAGTGACCTGCAATACAACGCACTTGTGTGTCCGACCACACAAGCACCTGTGGGGAGGGAAAGGCAGGGGCTCCGGCTAAGCTGTCACCTGCTGCCTCATGCCAGTGCAAGTCAACGAGAAGCAACTGAGCGAACCGAATGCCTAAATTAGCCAAGTACAGGAAAACGAGGAGAAACCCAGAAACCCCAAGCCCTTGTTCCGCAGGGGACTTTGGGGGAACTTCCCCCTCCTGCTGACAGGGTCCCTGGGGTTAAAGCGGTGCCGGACCTGTCACCGGGAGGTGTGGGAGGAGGTTGCCTCATCCCTGCCCTGGTCTTCTCCTGCCCGCCACGGGTCCCGCCGAGCCCAAGCCTCTCAGCGTTCCCCTCCGCACCGCGGGGTACCGAGGGGGGTCCCCACAGGGAGGCAGAGGGTGCCCTGCACAGCCCGCCGTACCACAGCTCCTCCACGACACGCGTGTCCGCGCCCCCGCTAACCTGTGGCCCAGAGGTTGCCGCGGGGGTTGACCTTGATCTTGGCCGCCTGGCTGCGGTGCTCGGCGAAGTCGAGGTGGACGGCGGGCCCCAGCGCGGCGCCGCACAGCAGCAGCAGGAGGCAGCGCAGCGCCGCCATGGCCGCCCCGGCGGGACCCGCTCCTGCCCGCCGCCACCCCGCCTTATACTCCGCGGGAGGGGGGCGGGGCCGCAGCACGCCCCGCCCCCTCGCCGGCAGCCGTTGGGGTTCCCGCCCTGCCGCAGGCGTCTCTCAGCCCGCCCCGCTCCCTGCTGAGGGGAGGCGAGGGCTGGCGCCGCTTGCTGCCCACATCCAGGGGGTCCTCGCCCCCTCTATCCCGAACCCTCTCATCCCACCGCCCGGAGGTGCTGCCAGATCTGCCTCCGAGGTGAATGGCGTCGGTGCTCTGCCCTCGCCCAGAAATCCCACGGTCCGGTCGCAGGAGTTGGTCAGGGTGGGTTTACCCCTTCTCAGCCCGGGCTGCCTAACCACACCACCTCCTGCTTCTCCGTCTGCCCGGGAACATGCTCCGTGATGCTGCAAGTGGCCTTGCGAGGACGTCGGGCAGTACCCGTGGCCAGCTCTCAGCACCCTTGGACGCAGCCTCTCTGGGCTCCCCAATTTTTATGGGCCAAGCTCTCCAAGCAATAACCACCCTGACCCTCATCCACCGCTGGTTATTCTCTTTGAATCCTGCCTCCAGGGACACGGCCTGGGAGACCTTGTTGGCGAAGACCAAGGCAAAGGCAGCCCGGAGTACCTCAGCTTTGTCCAGGTCCACGACCATTTGTCTTCCTTCTTCAGCCTTCTACAACTAAAGGAGTTTGTTGAGATGCATGAGGAACATCAGATCTTCTATAACTAACTTCTATAACTATGGTTGGACTCAATGATCTTGAAGGTCTTTTCCAACCTAAATGATTCTATGATTCTTTAAAGTAGTACTTCTATAATATAGTTATATACTTCTGTAACTATAGTTATAGAAGAGCTGATGTTCCTCACGCATCTCAACAAACTGAGCTTTGGTTTTCCTAATATTGTTCCTACAAGCCCAGGTAACACTTCCAGATTTCTCCTTCATGACCTGTCCATGCTTCCACCTCCTTCATACCGGAGCTCAGTCATGAGTTTCATTCCCAGTTTACCCAAACCCATCTCCCAGTACATCTACTTGTGTACCTGATTATTGGGATGGACTTGGAAGATCTTGTACTTAAAGACCTGCCAGCTCTGCTGAGCTCCTCTACTCTTCAGAGCCGCCTCCCACAGGACCCCACTTACCAGATCCCTGTAGAGGGTGAAGACCAGAGTCTGCATATCACTACTCACCTTTTCCTCTCCTTTCACTATCTTGCAGACCACTGTTTCCTGACCACTACACCCAAACCTGCCACTGGTTATCACATTCACCATCAGTTCCTCCTCTTCCATTAATGGGATGGAGCTATGCACACCCAGCAACAGCATGGATGGACCTGTGCCCAGCCATGCCCCAGAGATAGTGGGGGCCTGGGACATGGACTGTTTATGCGCAGGGCTCAAGTGATGTGAAGTCCATGTAAAATTGGAAGCATTTCATCAGGGGGCCCTAAGACACAGGTTGTGGTCTGTTTCTTCTTGTCACCTGCCTGCAGCCTACAGGGGCTTTCAGGCTCCTCCAGGTTCCACATTTATACAGGGGTGCTCTCAGGGGCTGGACTACTGCAGGAAATGCGTCTGAAATGGTAAAGACAAGATGAGCATGAATGCTCAGAAATCTCACCTAGCATGCCGGGCTTTGCATTGTCTCCATTTTGTGTTGTATACACAGACCACTATCAGGAAGCAGAAGGTCTTAAGGGTTGGGGGCTGACCAGGATCAGGTGGCCAGCAACACAGCTCTCTCAACAGCCACAGTACCTGAGAGGCAAGCAGAGCAGACTCAGCGACAGTCACCAAGTTCAGAGAGAGTCCAGATCATCAAGCATGTTCATGATGATGAGGCAGGTCCCAGGACGAGCTGCAGGTCAGGATGAGGTCTAGTGGGGGTAACCAGGGTCAGACACAGTCCAGACAAGTCCATAGCGATGAGGCAGGTCTGAGATCAGGTCAAGTCAGTCCATAGCCAGGCACTGCTGAGCTGGAGACCAATGCTCCTACAACGTAGATCAATGAGAGATTAAAGGCCCAGGGCTGAGCTTAAATGGGTTCCTGGGCCTATGAGGGTGGAGGTCCCAGGTGAGACCCATTAAGGCCTCACCTCTTCAGGGCCCTGACAGCTTCTGCCAAATTTACAGCTCCATAATTTTACAAGGAGATGCTGGTTGGTGGGGGAGGAGTGCCTGAGATGCCCCAGATTCTCCTGGGAACTGTCACAGGGAGGATTTATTAGCGATGCCCTTCTCAGCATTTACTGCTGTTTAAATGAAAAGGACTAGAGGAGATTTGCTTCTCTTCAACAGCAGGGGGTTACAGTGTGAACTGCAAATGCAGTTTTAATGATGGGAGGAAAAAAAGTAAAAAGTACTCCTGCATTAGACATGCATCCTTCCAAACTGTGTGCGTGTCCCCTTGGGTGGCCAGCTGGCTGGTCAGCATGTGCTCCCTTACCATCTGGGATTTGTGCCATGATGACGGGCATGGCCTACTGGGAGATATTGCCTTCTAGTTGGTCCACCACCCATTAGGGAGGTGGCTACCTCCGCTAGCCCTGTATCTATGTGTGCTGAAAGGCCTGGGCTGCAACGGGGAACCTCGCTCCACTTTCTCACCACGTTCCTTCCCTGCCTATGTTCAGCAGGAGTATTGCTGAGCAGGGCAGTGCTGGGCCCACGTCTCTGCTCGCCTTTTGAGGAGATGGCCCTTTTGGGTGCTCCCCATGCACTGCATGAGGTGTATGAATACAATGCCCACCACGGATGGGCATTTGCAGCACTGTGGCCCTAACCCTCATGCTTGCATCATGGCAGCTTCATCTCCTCCATCGAGTCAGCTGAGAGACATGGCTGTGACCACCACTTTGGCTCTGATGTCCCCTGTCAGTTGCCACAAGCCTTGGGGGAAGGTTTCACTACTAGAGTTTGATTGTGCTGCCTGGGATGATGCCCATGATCCCACCCTGATCTGATTTTGAACTAGACACACAAACAGAACTGACACAGAGCTTTTCTCTTTTTCAGCTGGTGGCTGCAGGCTGCATGCATTACCTTGGTCAGGGTATGAGAGGGGGAACACCAGGGCTGATCTGCACTGCCCCATCTGCACCACTACCTTCTGGAGAAGGCAGGAGTAATTTGCAGGGCAGCTGGTTCTCCAGCTGCACATGTGCACGCGCACACACACATACACACACTTTTTAATTTCCTCTTGCAGCCCGTGTCCCTCCTCCAATGTCCTGCACTGTCACTACGTACTAATAAAACATGGCTTGAAATGGACTGACATGATCTCAAGCCTTTTTTTCAAAATGGTTTTAAATTCACTCAGAGTGGCAAAAGTGCTGGAAATTTGGGGTGTCTGGAGAAGGCTTGGGATGTAGTCAGGGCAGGAGGAGGAGGATGTGAGGTTCAGAGAGGGCCCAGCGCTGGCACAGATGAGTTGGGTTTCTCCTCACGCTGGGGAAGGGTGTTATCTGGGAAGCTGAGCTGCATTCCTCCTTGGGTGCTTTGGAGCTGCTGGCTCCACTTCACAAGCAAACAACTTGTCTGCTGCTTTTCTCCCAGAAATGCCAGGGCTTCACTCAGGCAGCTGCAGTGTGCTGGCTGGGGGAACCCCTCCCTGTGTCAGGGTCCAAACTCTGCCTGGAGGCCCAGCAGGACTCGGTCTGTCCTGGTGCTTGCTATAGCTGCTGTGTCTCTGCACACCAGCAGTGAGAGGCGGGGAAGAGCGAGATGAGGAGTTACCTGTAGGATTACGGAGGATGAAGCCAGGGATAAAGTGACACCAATTACAGAGAAGACAGAGAAAAGAGCCCCAGGCAATGACAGCACCTACCAAAGCATGACCGGGGTTAAGTCCTGTTCCTTCAGGGCAGCACAGTGCTCCTTGGAGATGGACTGGAGAGGGGCAGGCAGCCCCCAGGGACAGGGGACCAGCAGCAGGAACCAGCACAGCATTTCAAACAGGGCGAAGACTTTTGTGCTGATCTGATTTTAACTAGACAAACAACCAAACTGACACACATCTTTCCTCTTTTTCAGCTGGTGGCTGCAGGTTGCACGAGTTACCTTGGTCAGGGTGGAAGGAAGAATAGAGGAGGAACAGGTATTTCTGATCCCAGTAGTACTGATGAGGGACTGCAAGACAGGCTTGGGAAAGGCTGGGAAAAGGAAATCAGGGAGTTCCTGCCCTGTTGCAGTATCATTATAAATGCTTGGAAACTGAGGGGACACCGGATTAATTGCCGAGTACCGAGGTTTGGCCAGATGGGGCATGTGTGGGAGATTGGAGACCATAACCCTCATTTCAAGCCTGGGAAGGGCAATGGAAGCTCAGGGACTTGGTGGAGGCTGGAAGTGGGAGAACGATTCAGGGCAGCCAGTGGGGTTTTTATGGAATACGACTCGTGAAAGGGACCCAAGCTCACCACTCGCTGAGCAGCAGCATCGGTGCTAAAGGAAACTGCACAGCTGTAATCCAGGCAGGGCTTTGAGAACACTGATTTCATACTCTGCAGCAGTCTCGTTAAAAACTAGCCCCAGACACCAACAGACAGATCCTGAGCAGGAGGCTCCGCACAGCTCACCCTCCTAAGTGGCGTAATTACAGCCAAGTGAGTTTTCCGTTGAACGTGGCGTGGGTGCTGAGCAGCCCCTGGGCAGGCATGGGTGCTTCACAAGCAGGGTCCATCCAGAGGGTGTTTTACTGCACCTGCAAATAAGGGCTGCAACTCAGTCGTATGGGGCCAGAGTGGGCTGATCACACTGCTGCCAAATTCCTCCATTCCTGGGAAGGCAAGAGAGCTGCCCCCTCCCTTGTCACCCTGAGCCTGAACAAATGCAGCCTTGAGAGGTGGCTGCAACAGAAGTGGCCTTGGTTACAAATGGAGACCAGGTTTTCTCTGGATTTTTTTAGTCCATATCTTCTTCATGAAGAGGTGATGTTGTTCCTAATTTGGGAAAAATAACTGGCACCCGGGACCTGCCTGGGAGAGGCACCATAACCTGAATTCCAGTCCCCAGTCACTAGCGTGGCAGGGTTTGTGACAGATTTTCAGCCTCCGCCTTCCTCCAACTTTGGCTCGCAGAGCTGGGCCTCCCAGCACCTGCACACCCATCTGCCAAGCAGTGGGGGAGCCAGCACTTAGTAGCAGAGGAGGCTGGGGCCTGCTGATGTGACAGCTTTGGTCTGGAACCTGCTGAGACCTCCAGCATTCAGGGCAGGAATTGTCACTGCAGCGCTCCTCCACTGCTTGCTCTCTCCAGCTCGGCAGAGGTTCACTTTCACAACTGTTACAGCCACCAAAGGAATCTTCCCAGCTTATATATCAAAAAAGGCATTACAAATTCTATTTTAGAAATTGATTCTGCAGGCAAAGGTCATTGCACCGACTTCCGCTGGTGGTGCAGGAGATTGGCCTGTCAGCCACCAGCTTCCTGCAAGGGCCTCGCAATGGAGCCAGGGAAGAACAGAGGTGACTCAGCAAACACCTGGCTTCTGATAGATGGTTATGTCCTTGAGGCAGAGCATGCACCTGCACAGAGCTAACCCTGTCCCCTCTCCTGGTGGGATTAACCCTCTGGGGCTGGGTGAGAGCAGCCTGCAGCCACTGCTCCACAGCCATGCACAGATCCACACCCTCCAGGAATGGTCCCTTCTCACCCAAAGCAGCCTCAAAGCTCCAGGGATCCTTAGCTTGCACCATTGGTTTCCCCCAAGGCCTCCAGTTGGAGGAAACAGTGATTGTCTGTGTTGTTCTCTGTTTTCCCCTAGTAATTCTTGCACACAATTTATTTTCTCGATGGCTACTGACCACTGAACTGACATTTTCATAGCACAATCTGTTACGACCCTGACGTTCCAGATGGTAACATTTAACTCAGAACCCGTTGTTTTATAAATAGAGTTAAAATTGTTTTTCCCCCCTGTGCACCATTTTATATTTATGTACATTTGAATTTCATCTTTTTTATTGCCCAGTCTCTTTCCACAGCTTGCCTTCATCCACTCAATCCTTTGTATCAGCAGCAAGCTTCAGTATTTGCCTGCTTTTGCTGATCATTTTTGAATACGCTGAAGGCAGTCCCTGCACAGCTCCCTGGTGTTTTCTGCTACAGAGATTGTTGCCTCCTACTTTTTTTTCCTTACCTTTTAGCAAATGATTTCTCCCTGTAAGGATCTCACCTCCTATTCCAGGGCCAATTCCTTTCTTTAGGAGCCTTTGCTGAGGGACCTTGCCAAATACCTTTGGGAAATCCAGGTGGATGATCCCAGTGTGCTCACCTTGCCCATACATCTCCTAACTCCTTCAACAAGCTCCAACTCTACTCTTTAAAGCAGCCCTACTCCTTTCCAGTCCACAGATCTGGTTTATAGCCTACAGATCCCTGCATCTCCACCTCAGCCACCACTCTGTCCCTTGGTGCCATGGTGGGCTTGACAGAATGGGTGCTCACCACAGCAAAAAGGTCGACGCTTTCAGGTTTGCATCCCTTCAGAGCCTGTGGGCAGCTCCACCCAGGCCTGGGGGTCCACTGCTATCTTCCTGGTCACTGATCTCTTCTGCAGGTTCTTCCGCTGCTGGTGTCCAAGAGCTGATAGCACCACAGGACACCTGGGGTGCCCTGTTCCTTATCAAAGAGCAACTCTTATCCGTGTAGGGCTAATATGAGTAGTAACAGACCTGTGAAACTGGCACTATTAGCAAATCCTCCAAATGTACCTAAAGACGAAGCAAGATTTCACCAGGCAAAGAAAGGAGACCTTTCCATAACTATGCAAAATAAATGTATCTAAAATCTGCACAGCTAAGAGAGTCTTGCTAACGCTGAGCTAATAATGAACAAACATAACAGACCAACCTGGAAATACCATGGTTCACAGTGTTTAAAGCAAGGTTAAAACAAGGTCCATTTTTTTTCTTCTCTGTTGAATTATGCTTTGATACTTTGGCATTGACTATTGCATCTCCCAGAGAGGTGGCCAGTCTGGCCTGGGAGATACTCCAAGCTGTAGAGCTCCCAAAACACAGTGCAGGAGCCCCCAGGCCCTGCAAATATTCACCTGGGCAGGCAAATGCATGCCCCAAACCGATGGCTCCAATAAAAAACAAATACAAAGAGCGAAGGCTTCAAATCCCCCTATTTGTCTCTTTCACAGAGCTCCTCCTGCCAATAAAACTTAGTAGTGGTTGTTTCAGCCTCTTCTTCACCGCTTCTTCAAAGCCAGGTCAAATTTTAAGTCCTGCCATATGCCTGAGGGTCTGTTTTGATGCATTTGTCTCTTGTTTACAAAGATTAAATTCCTCTGTTACATTCATTCGTCCACAGGCAACAACTGTTGTTCATAAAAGATAAAATTTGAAATCTTGCACATCTTGTTTTCAACTCTCTTTCAATTTTTATTTAAGCTGTAAATGAGTTGTGGTTTTCCCTGAGGTTTCCCACTCAATCCACGCCCGCTGGACATAGTACAAATAACTGCTCTGCAAGACGACTTAGAGAACAAAATCTTGTTTTCTTGCAGGCAAATCCAGGGCTAGCTCAGAAGTGTCCCAACCAGAATTACATGGCAGAAATTTGACATCCCAGTTTCAGTGAATTGAGGTTCAGAGAAATTAAATTGAAGTTCATTTTCTCCACATTATTCTACCTCTGTCTCTCTGGAAACTGAAACCCCTGCAAAGTTAGTTTCTACAGGGGAAGGAGAGGTTGGAAAAGAAAGGTGATATCAAGATGCTCGGCAGAGAGAGCTCTGGGAAGTGTTTGTAAATTATTAAACAGAAGGAGAAAAAAAATCAAGAAATGAGGAGCCAGGGAGAGGGAGCAAGAGACAGAGAACGTGTCTGCTCTGTCCTGGATCACAGAGGGTGCATTTCTAGTCCATCCCTATTTAGACTGTCCTCTGTGGAGATATCTGATTTCCCCCAAGGTTTAGGGAACTCTGCTAGATCAAGCATTCAAAGGCCCTGCTGGAGTTGAACATGTGTAAGAATTGCCCCATGAGCAGGAAAAGGTTTAAGCACACGATGTGCTCAACCAGCAGGACCCAGCACCCAGGTGGGCCCTGCTCCATGGGGAAGCAGGACTATGCGCGAAGGAGTTGGTGTTTTTTTACAGAAATTGAGGGGTAAGCCGGGATGAGCACACAGCAGCAGAAAAGCTGCTACCATGAAGAGGGGCTCCTCATGGCTGGGCAGACTACCAACCAGCAGTGAAGCCACGCAATTATGGCTAAGTAGATCCAATAAAGCAGATTTGCCATTGTGGCCCTTCTGAATCCAACATGCATCAGGCTGGTGGAGCTAGCTCCGCAGAGACCTGTGGCTTCCTGACGGGTGAGCAAGCTGAAGTGTGCCTGGGTGCAGATGATGAGGGGATGGAAGTATTGCAATGGAGGGGAGAAGGTAAAAGGGGCAGGAAGCTATTCAATTGGCTCAAAACGCAACGTAGGTGCTATTTCTCTTCTCCCAGCAGCCAGTGATGAGATGGTCAGATCAGTCATCTACTATGCATCAACTACCACCAGGAGCTGCTGACACTGACAGGAACTGCGATGGCTGTGCCTTTCTGGCATCACCTAGGCACACCTTGCAGTCTGAGAACTGGAACCAGGACACTCCTCATGCGATTTAGCCACTGAGTCACTGACACCGTGTGGGTCTTCAGCCTGGGATACATAAACATCTGCTTTACAACCCCCTTGCTCCAGCACAGGAGCCATCCCCAAGTGGCACGCTCTGCCTGAGCCACCTCTCCTCTCCTTCTCTTGGCCAATGAGCTTAGTCCGTTCTGGGAGCTGTGCGCTGGATTTGCATTCATGCATTTCTCCAGCAAGAAGTGGTCTTCTAACCACGCATGGGCAAGACTTCATCTTGCAGATTCTCCTCAGAAAAAATAAGGTTGATCTGTTCTGATTTTAAGGGCAGGAAAACTACCACAAGATGACCCAGTCTCATTAAAGAAAGCATGCAACCTATCATCTTACAAGCCCTAGAAACCCCTGCTAAGCAACATGCAGCAACAGATCTGGATGAAACAGTGTAATGCTTATTACTGTTTAACCAACAACTGTGCATTCAAGCATCATGAACATACAAAGACAGCCTTTGTCTCAAGGAGCTTCAACTTTCAGCACATTACTCCTCACAGCTCACCTCCCATCCATCATACTTTTGCTTATGCATTTAGCTTTGATATGAAAAAAAGTCACCCAACAAAATTCTAGCAACATTCAGAAACAGCCCAGCATCACTTTGCTCTGTGAAACAGCTCCTGCTCATGACAGAATCTGTGTCCTGAACTGCAGATGTGATTGAACAGTAATTAAGCAATGAAATTGCCTACCAGAAAACCTGCTCTGTTTGGCTGTAAACACAACAGAGACAGAAGCAATCTTAGCCCTGGCAGATTTTTTTTTCTTTTTTTTTTTTCCTTTATAAACCAGACCTTTCAACACCCACATACTTTACAAACAAATCCCATTCCTGTTGTGACACAAAGATCTCCACCTTTCCTAAGCCTTAGGTCTCAAAGGCTTTGCTGGAGCTGGCCAGACAGCTTCACCTTTAAAAAAAAGAATAAAACTGGAATAAAAAGCAAAGACACATCAAGTTCTAACAGCAAAACCCCTGGCTCTGCAGGAGCACGGCAGCGTTCGCCAAACATTTCAGCATTAGCACCCAGCTGAACCAGAGATCCTGCACGCTCTGTAGCTTTTCTGCTCAGCAAAGCAGAATAAGTCTGGCGGGGACAGAGCCAGCAACAACTCTTTGTCATCCTACCCCCACGTTCTCAGTTTCCAGTTTGCGCAGGCTCATCCCCAGCACCCCCGCCCCACTGTGGCAGGAAAAACGTTACAAGGATGTGGGAGGTGATGTGGGAGGCAGTGTGGGAGGTGGTGGGCGTTAGAGCTGTGAGTGGATTAACTGCTTATTTATCCTCACTCTAATTAGAGCCAACACCTCGTTTCACGACTGTAGATAACAAACACAGAACCACTGTTCTCGGCTACACCGAGCTGAAAATAGGCAGAACACGGGCCATAGAGATGAATTCCCAAATCTCACACCGCAGACCCTGATTTAAGGCAATTGTTTCTGTTCTTGACATGCCTGCAAACCCAGAAGAGAGTAAGCCACTGAAGCTGGCCTGCAGCAGGCTTCATGCCAACCTTTACCCCAATGACCCTGCATTTTTTAGGCACTTCCTGCTCAATCACTTCACATAGCATCATGTGAGAGCAAGGCTGGGAAAGGCACACCTTCCTGCAAAGTGCCCAAGCGTGGGTTTGCACCCACACTGGCAACAAGCGGGTGTCCTCAGCTGCACTGACTGCTGACACCTGCTGCCAGTAACCAGTAATCCTGCCACAAGCAGGACGGGGACATTATTTCCTAACACCTCAAAACGACCATTACTTTTCTCTCAGAACTGGGGTTTCAGCAGATGCTCTTTAGGAGCTAATCCTTGCTCTGTAATCATAAATCCTTTGTATTTTAGCCTTTTTTGTCAAATTAACTCAGTGACAGCAATACAACTGCTTCTGCATGCTCAGATTTTTGCAAAGGGTGTGAAAGTGAGAAGACTCGGAGAACAGTAACAGCAGCACTTTCAGCAAGTTTTCACTGGGAGGTGTTGATTAGCAGATTTCAGAAGAGCTCGACTTTATGTGAGCCCAAGTTAAAAACCAATTTATGCACAAAACCAGCTTTAGCTAAAGGCAGAGCAGGGAACAGAGACTCAGCCTCAGCATAATCTGCAAAGGCAGAAATGCTGCTTGAAGTCCTCAGGAAGGTGCTCCACGGTGATGGCAGCTCTCAAAGGTGATTTTGTGTTCCCTCACTGCTGCCTAGGTTTGGCTTTTGACAAAACATCCCATCCATGACTCAAGCACTCTGGAGAAACTCTGTATCCAAATTCTCTTCTCAAGGGCTCCAGCACCACGAGTGCGAGATATGGATTTTATCACCATTTTTATTACTAAGTTATGATTACTCAAAGAGCCACAGGCCCAATGCTCAGTGCTAGGGGCTGGACCCGTTCATAGACTCTTTGCAGCGTCCCAAACGTAAGATGATTTTTTTCTTCATCCTACTCGGGGAACAAACCACCCAGTTAAACCAACTCATACTGGGATACCACGGGTCAGCTCAGCTACTGACCATTAAGCAAAATGGTCCCACAGACATAACTAACAGCACAATTCACCACTATAGATGGGACAGGCCTGACAAGCCTAATGAGGTACGTATGCAAGGAACTGAAAATAGACCATAGACACCCTGTTGGGTTTTGTCCTTGCCCTTCCTGACTGCTTTTACCCTACATAAGCTGTGTGCATGGCAGCAGTAATCATCTTTAATGATCCCTGTTGCTGCGGAATCTTGCAGCAGTCATGAGGAAGAGGGAATAGAGGATGCGGTGAAATGCACCCAAAATAACACACAGTAGCTTTGAAGTGTCTGTAAATTTTGCAAGATTGAGAGGAGAGCTGTTAACCCAGGGGAGGAGACAGGCTCTCTCTGTCAGGGGGAAGCTGTCCTAGAGAGACAACCGGGAAGTAAACTGTAGAAGAGGGATCAGGCAGCCTCAGACAGAGGTAGCAGTGGCACCGTGCTCCCACTGCCTGCTCTTGAGAAGATCTGCCCTAGTGAAGACAAAGCAAAATGTTTTCATGAGTCAGTATAGACACCATGGAGGCGAGTTATAATGGTCAATCACTCAGTGCAGGTGTCACGAATTTATACCGAAGATGATAACTGGAGTCTCTGCCTTGTACCTCTTTCCTCGGGCTCTCCTCTGACACCACATCTTCACAAGCAGGATCACCATCCTGAATGAGAAACCTAGGAAAAAAGCTGATGGCCATGGTGACAACCAGTTTCTTTTTTCAGACCTCAGTGGGGGCTCAGCTTTTCCGTAGCTTTCAGGTGAGCTGTAAGACATGGCCAGCTGCAGGGATCATTAGAGACCTAAAACCCCTTTCTAAAACTAAGAAAATATTACTATTGCATCCTGCTAAATCATCCCTGCCAAACAGCTATGGGTGTTGCCCATCTCCATTCTTCTGTTACCTAGTGGCACAATGACATCTTCTGCCCAAACCACCTTGCAGTCTTTAAGCAGATTATTTCAGTGTAATTTACAGAAACAGAAATATTGAACAGATCTACAGTTCAGGACTGCTCACTCTCCAAAAAGAAATGAGAGGAGCAGCTGCTATTTCTCTGTAAAGAGAGGACAAGTTAGTTTGCTAGGCCCTAGGAGTCAGTCTGCAACAGCAAAGCCCAGGTACCCCCCCAAGGACACGGGGCAACAAGGCTGCACTCAGCAGGGCAATAACGAAGAACGTGGCAGGGCTCATACTGGGCGAGATGCAAAAATCTTTATTCCAGTTCTCAGTTGGAAAAAACATCACCTCCACAGCTCACTGTTTGACAATCCAGTCAGCACAGGCAGAGGCCACGCTTGCCCAGCAGAGGCACAGACTTAGAGGACACAGTCCTGTAGGCACTTTGAGAGGAAGCTCAGCTTCAAAGTACAAACACTGAACAGTTTGGCTTAAATTTTTAATATAAAAACTCACTAAAAATGCTAAAATGTGACAAACCATTGGAAATACTGTGACAAACATTCGCCCTTACGCAGTAAAAAACAAAACAAACCCAAACTGGCAAGAAGCTTTGAAATGCATGTTTTCATCTTCCTCCCGGCACATCAGACCATCATCTACGTAAAACGTTCATCTAAAAAATCCATGGCACCTTCACCTTGTACTTCAGTGCAAGAGGCTACTCTCGATGGACCAGCACAAATAACCCCAGTAAAAAGAGGACTGCATACTGTAAGAGAAAGAAGAGAAGACGCAAGATTGCACATTCACATTTAAAGATGCAGTAACAGCAGCAAACATACAGGGCAAATGGTTCTGCCTGTGTGTATAAAGTTCTCATGAAGTCATTTTAGCTGGGGTGGGAGAAGCAGGCAGAAAATGAAAGAGCTCTTACCTTAAATTTTGGATAATCATTCATTAAGATAGTCACTATTCCAATATAGGGCACAAATCTACAAGAATAAAGGTTTTATTAAAACAAACAGTATTCAAGGGTGCATATGGGAGAAGCACTGCCTTGGCACTTGTACAAAGGAAGAGCCACTGAAGCATGCTGAGGGGTACAGTCAACAGGCTTGGGACTTCTTCCTCCCAAGCAGGGAAGCCACGGCAGTGGGGGCTGAGTGACAACCAGCCCCAGAGCATGTTTTAGCATCTGCCTTGTTCAGATCTTGCTTGCCTGCAAAGACTGTGCCTTGCAGAATAATTTCTATGAAAATTCTGATCATGCCTGAGTATGCACTGCCTTTGCATCGGTGTCCATCCAGCATCAAAATCTCAGGATGCAGCTCACAGCTTGATACCTTCGCTTAGGCCAAGCTAAGAACTGAACTACCTTTGTTTTTTAACTCTCCACAGTACCTTCTGAAAAGCTTTCACGCAGGTCACAAAAACCCAGCAGGGAGAGTTCAAGAAGAGGGGGGATTAACAGATGGGATTGGGGGAGGGCAGTGTAAAAAGCTGCATCTTTTTCAGCTTCACTTACCCTCTCGCTCGTCCTACTACGTCCTTTTTCTCCAACCAGTGCTGCCCTCGTTTGTACAGCCCTCTGTCATCAACAGCATTATTGTCTCCCTTTGTCAAAAATTTGATGTCACCGTTTTGCCTAGCAAAGACAAGACAGCCAGGTAAGTCAGAGAGAAAGAACTTACTAAAAGCTATTCTAGAACAGGCGTGTAGAGGCTAACACAAAGATATTAGAAGCAATTGTGTCCTACATGTTTGAGCAGGATGAAAAAGGGAAACTCTGTCAAATGCAGTGGAAAGCAGACGGTTTGGAAAAAAACTGCCAATGAAAATGAATTCTAGCCCCAGCCAAGCTTTCCAGCAGAGTTTAAGAACAGAACCGGCAGGATGAGCCATTTCTAGCGAAGGTGCAGCTATCACCTCTTTGCTTTTGACCTCTCACGTTCATGCTTCTCTCGCTTGACATACAAATGTTGGGTTCTGGGCTCCGTACTACCACCCAAAATGAGACTTTGGGGTAAAGCATACAGTTCTACTCAGTAGTGGTCAGAAGCAAGCTGAAACTTAGAAATTATTAGGAAAGGGGGACAGAACAAAACAAACAATACCATTATGATACTGCATGAACTCACGATGTGCCTACATCTTGAATGCTCTGTGCAGTTCTGAACCCCCTACATCCTTTTTTGAAATGGAGAGAAGAACTGGCAAAGGTTCAGAAATGGATAACAAGGTCTGGAACCACTTCCATACAAGAAACAACAGACCAGGACTCTTCAGCCTGGAAAAGACAGAACTGATGGGAGATATGACGGTAGTCCAATACAAACAACACAGACAGCAACAATCAAACAGCTTTTCACTGCCTCTTCCAATACAAGACCTAGAGGGCATCAAATGAAACTCAGAGGTAACAGGTTAAAACAAGCCAGAGAAGGTGCTACGCAGAACTAACAACAGTGCAAAACTAAACCACATCTCTCTGGAAGGATATTTTGGATGCCAAAAAATTATAACAGTTCAAAAAGTGACCAGATACTCCATGTAAAAAAGAAAAGGAGGCTATTAATAAAGAACCGTGACTTTATGCTTGCGTAAAGCAGGGACATAACTTGCAGAAAGCAGGGAAATTGTCACTAACATACTCTCTCTAGTCTTTCATTGGTCCTGAGATGAATTAGCTTGCCAGAAACAGGATCCTGGAGCAGACGAACCTTTGCTTTGACCTGGAAACAGCTGCTGTTATGCTCTAGCTTTACACACCATGTTATGCATTCTTCCCCAGTCATTTCCATTCAGCTTGCTGGCCAGCCAGCAACGCTTGCTTCTAAGCAGGAGTTTGTGCCACTGCTCAGGGATCGGCCAGTGACTGTCATCTCCCTGTGGCATCTGAAGGCAGATGCTGAGCTGGAGCATTCTCATTGCTTGATTCTGTCAGCATACTCACAGAAATGACAGATCAAATGCAACATGGGAAAGCATGCAGAAGGTCTTCAGAGCTCATGCTGTTTTCATCATGCCTGAATACCAATGTGTGTTACTTGACAGGAGAAGCTTGGAAGGAAAAAAAAGGGGAAAAAAAGAACAGATCTTTCTTCAAAGCACATTTGGCTCACAGTGTGGGAAAAACAAACACTCTAGGAGCTTAAGAGATACAGTCTGCAAAAAGATGAAGATACCCAAAGGTGCAGATAATGTAGTTTCAGCTCTGAAGACTGATGGCGTAGGAGCGCACCATCTTTTTGAGCAGATTCAATGCTCTATCACGAATCAGCATGAAAAGCTCACAGCACAGTTGCTCTGCTGTCTGAAAGGTGAATGAAATCTTGTCTGGCTGTCCTGCACCAAAGCCACTAAGTAAATTTTGACCACAGACTCTGTGTTTAGTGATAAAGAATGAACTCAATTTCACTCTGAACAAAGAAGAAAAGGCTAGCAAGTAAAAAACATTTTCTCACTGAAACAATACTGATGTGAACTGGAGCCTGAGTTGCCACAGAATCACCGAGAACAGGGTTTCTGTTTTCCTTCATTTTGACACTCTTGTCAGTTTTCACAGAGACTTTTCAGTTTCATATTCAGTCCATAACTACAGGAAGAAATGGGAAACTCCAGCTATTCAGAGGACACTCCTGAATGGCAAACTGGCACCAGAAAAATATTCTTTAAATAGTGAAAGAAGCAACTGATATCCGAGTCCTTCCTTCAGCACCCAGCTTCAGGTCACAGTACAGATTTTTCAGTTTTATCTTTCCTAACAGAAAGATCAGGTCTGTGTTTCGTTGTTTTATTTAAATGAAACCTAAAATACTGGACAATGGCTTTACTTCACAGAATCTAGGATTGGCACTATGGTCCTGTTAGCTTTAAAACAACAACAACAAAGTGCAGGATACCTTCATACCTAGTGCTGAGATAGAGCCAGACAAAAAAAGAAGGGTGGGTGGTATCTGGAGATGAACTGCTGCACAGAATGCACATTTCCACTTCTCCTTCCCATACACTGGCTGAGACTGGAGAAAGAAGACCCTGACCTTTCTTGCCTCTTCAAAAATCAGCCCAAGCAGCAGCACCAGAGCCCAGCTGAGCCTTCAGCATGCAACAGGGGAGGAAGAAAGTAGCGTTTCACTTAGAAGTGTTCCCAAGACACCACAAAAAGTGCACGTGCAACATTAGATATCAAATTTACCAAGTATACTGACCTTATTTTTAAATTAGTGGTATCAAAGAACAGTACTTTGAAAACTGACATTGTTAAAAGTTTTGGGTACAGAATAAATCTGAACAGCAAAGAATCTGCTCTGTCTACTGGGAGAGGTGCCACTCCCTCATCCAGCCAGTATTTCAGCTAGACTGTTTATATGCATGAAGCTGGTCGACCTTGATGTTGGGCCAGACAAATGGTCTAGAAGTCCCAACAGCTGTGGCTGCTACGAATGCTTGGGGGAACAGACCCTCTCTATCCCATCAACCTCACTTGACTAGAGCAATCTTCATATGCCACCTTTACATACAATTCAAGTGATTCACTTAACCTAGGAACAGATCTCTGAGTGCTGGTATAGCTCCAGTTCATTCATATTGCAGCAGGCATTTACTCAGCTGAAACAGATGCTGGGACCCCATCCAACTGTTGCCCTCTCAGAGATGGCTTGAAGAACCAGGGATCCAGTTCAAGATTTAGTTTTCACTCAAATGCCTCACGGGGCTGGCTCATATCCCCACAGACTGGCCTGCAGCAGTCACAGTTCCATCCAGCAAAATCGGAAGGCTCATGGCTGCAGAGGAAGCCTTGCTTGGAAAACTAAGCCCTGTTCAGCAATCAAACCAGAGTGACTGCGCTTCATTCCTTCAGACATGCAACCTGCTAAATGTTTAGAGAACGAACAGTACACGGAGAGTGCAGCGCACATAGAGACTCCGACTACAACAACGCAAAACTTCCTACAGAGTAGAAAAGAAACACCCTGCCTCTGCACGAGAGCAGGAACCAGGACCATAAAGACACGCTTTAAAATAATGCATGCTACGCACAAAATACCCTTCTTCCATAAGCTCTACCTCTACAGACAAGAGTCACTTCACACACACAAATGCAGCCATACCTACAGGAGACAACACAGCAACATTACGTAGCAGCTTCGGACGGAAATGATGGCACAGGAGACATTAAGTGGCACAGGGAGTCCAGGATATCGGCACAGACTCCCCAGCTTGTGCATTCTGCTGGATAATCTTTACAAGTAAACCAAGGAGGGCAGATTTTGTCTGTCTGAAATGTCTGTTACTTCCTACAGCACCTGGATGTCGGTTACTGACATCCCACCCATTCCTTTACCCAAGGAGATGAGGAAACATACAATTTAGCTAAACGTCTGCAGTACAACCCCCCAGATTCTTGACATACTTCTCATGAATTTTCAGGACGCGATGGACTATAGGAATTTCCCTTCCTTCTATCCTAAAGACCACGATTTCTCCCACTCTGATTGGATCTTCAATTCGGTTCGTGAGGAACAGGAGATCTCCTCTGTGAAAAGCAGGCTCCATGCTTCCACTGAAAAAGAGAAGAGGAGCAATCAAACAATATTTAAACACTCAGAATCAGGTTTTGGCATTTATAGTCCTTTAAGAGACATCTCACAAGAACCTCAATGAAGAGCTCCAAAGAAAAACACCTTGGAGACCAGGTATGCGTCTAACCACTACTACAATCAGATTTTCAATCACCACACTACCAGCAGTTTGGATTTGCTGGGAAAAGAGCACTGCCAGCAGCCGGTGTTAAAAGCACACCAAACAGGAAAAGCCTTCCACTTTCTTAATAACAACAAAGCTGATGACAAATGGTATCTTCTCGACTTCTGAGCTCTTCATTGGAAGGGCTACACTGGCAGCACTGCAGTGGTGGGAAGCTTTTTTTATTTCATTTACTTTTGGTTTTTTCAGGTAGACAGATCACGCTCATGAACAAAGCACTGAAAACATACGGGCTCTTGTATTCCCATCTGGAACAGACAGACGGGTGTGCTAAAAATTTGTTATTGTGATTCATCACTTTGCTTAACGATCTCATTTCAGGCAATGCTATTCAAGTTATTTTTCTTCTGTCTTGTAAATGGCAAGTGTTAGAAAATACTTAACCTTCTTAATTCCAGATAAATAATGCAGTACAAAACAAAATGATGAACTTTAAGTACCACATATATTCATGTTTTATCTCCAGAGAGTGCAGAAGCTGCTATTCAGAACAGAAGATCACATCGCTGAAGAAGGGACGTGACCTAATGGCCCCTGTATTACTCACTGGGAGGAACAGCATGCAACATCTTCACAGTCCCATCAGGAGGGAGTTTTGTTAAATGGCATGTGGCAATTAACACCAACGTAGAAACACACAGAAAGGCCAACGTGGATACAGAACAAGCCTGTGCAATATCCATGCCAGCATCTGACGGCTGCCCAAGGACTTCAGCCACAGGAATTTGTCCCAGGCAGTAGGAGGGTGGAAGTAACGCTGGTGGTAGCTACAGCACGGCACTTCTGCGAGGGCAACACCTGAAACATACCCAGCTACAGAGCGATAACCCCTATATAAAAGAGTACAGCTAAGGCTCCCCTTTTCCTGGCCATGTTACAGCTCACTAGAAGGCCAGGAAAAAAACCCAAGCAGCTGCGAAAGAAGAGTTAGTGGATACTTCTAAGGATGCAATGGAACACACAATAAAGCTCACCAGGCATTTCAGCAAGCCAGTTCCCATTTAAAAAAAACGACTCATTTTCACTATACGAGTTTATTCCCTGGCACCTCAAAGGTTTCAACTCCCTTTTCATTAACCAAGACTTCAACTATTCACGTAGCAGCAACAACACATGCAGAGGGGCACGGCAAGAGGTACCCGTACACTGCGATGCTCTGCTACCATAACTTCTACTACGGGAAGTGCCGTTAGCCTTGATGAGAAGAAGAGCTCTGCCACAAACACTGCTTTTATAGAAGGATGATCCCCTGCAAGTGACGGGTTCATAACCCCCTGCTTCAAGGCCTTCCTTCCTCATGCCTCCTTCACCCACACTGCTGAGCGTTTCTCCCGCAGGTTTGGTACAATCCAGAACCGCCGGGGTTGCACTCTCGTCATATTTCTTTGAAGTCCTTCCTCCTCTTTCCCCTTCCTCGGGACCACCTCTCTAAGGCAGCATCCAGCCAGCTGACCGAGGCGAAAGGCTGAGATGCTATTTTTACGTGAGGCTGCCAGCCTCGCTTATCTACTTCCTCTTCCCTCGCTTTTCCTCTGCGTTACGGGAGCGCACGAATTCTTGGAAAGCCTCTCGCCCACCGGGGACGGGCCAGGACCCTCCAGCTGCCCCATTCCTCTGGAAAACCTCTGGGGAGTGGGATGGGGCGGCGGCTCCAGCACCGCCGGGGCCCGCGGCTCTCCAGCCCTTACCCACGCCCCGTGGGATTTCACCCCTCACCCCGGAGCGCTACCGCGGAACCACTTCACCCCCCGCGGCGTGGGATTTACCTCAGCACCACCACGATGGGGCTCTCGCTGCCCGTCACCACCATCAGCCCCTTCCAGATCATCAGGGCGGACGAGACGATCATGCCGAAGTTCAGCACCTGGTAGTACAGCTTGGGGGGGGGGGGGAAGAGGGGGCCGGTCAGGCTCCGCGGCCCGGGGCCGGGCAGGGCAGAGCCGGCCCGATCCGACCCCCCGGGACCCGGCCCGACCCGATTTCCACCCACACTCCCCGCCCCAGTTCGGCACCTGCCGCTTGTTCATGCGCCGCACATCGTCCAGAAAGTCCAGCGACAGCATCGCCGGCACCGACCGCGGCGGCTGCACCGCCCGCCCGGCCCCGCTTCCGCTTCCGGCCCCTCTTCTTCCGCGCCCCTCCGCTTCCGCCCGCCGCACCGCCGCTTCCGGCCCCGCCCCCTTAGGGAGGCGGCAAAGGGGCGGCCGTGGCGGCCGTGGCCAAGGACGACGCGCAGGCCGGCACCCTTGGATGCTTTTATTTGCAATACTTCGAAGTAAACATCATAGCAAGGCACGAACGCCGCTGCGGGTTAAATAGATACGTGATGGCTCGGGAGTGCCCCCTGCTATCCTTAACTCTACGTAGGCTACCTGGTAAAACATCCCCTAGGCTAACGTACACCGTATCAAAAAATACAAAGAGTCCAAACTGTTCGTATCAAAACACGTCGAGACGAGAAGGTGAGTGATCCAAATGCAATAAGATAAATAGTTCTTAAATTATTTAAACATCGTCATAGTAAACAATAACGAGCAGGGTTCTGGCTCAACATAATAAAAAAAATAATGGTATAGAAGATAATTATATTACACGAAGCGCATGTGTGATGGGGGAGCGAGTGAGGAAAGAGAGAGTCAATATGACTACGCGGAAGGAAACGTCTCCCAGGTGACAGGTGACGCCAAGCCGCGGTGGGAGAAGAGCTACTGATGGAGCGCCAGCCCCCGCCGTGCTGCAGGATGGTGGTTCCCGCTTCTGCCGACGCCTCTGTGGGCTGTGCTCCCCTCCTCTGCCGCAGCAGCTCAAAACGAGCTGGTCGGGGAGCCCTGGCACATAGCCGACGCCATCAGGAGTGCCGGGACGGTTTCACTCCGGCTGATGGCACGGACAGGGGCCGGGGATGTTCTCTTCTGGGGATGATGCCAACCTGCCACCCGGCTCTGCCCGAGCTCCCCACCAGGACAAGCCACCGAGCACCGGGACTGGCTGCACCCACCCCCGGGACAGCTCCCGGCAGCACAACTCCACTGACATGCAGCCAGCGAGTCCCCGAGGGGCACCAGGCCCTCCTTAACGCGACACGTGGCTTTGAGCTGTGCTCACTCGAGAGGACAGGGGCTACAAAATTCCCTTTCAGGATGATTCAGGTCCAAGACATTTCATTAAATTGCCTTTTGGAAAACAAGGTTGTTATTCGGGCAATTAAGGAAAAATCAGCACAACTTACAGCTTGAACCCGTCCCGTGTAACGCAGATCCTGGATCAGCCACCACGGTCCTGACAAGTGTGTTTTGCTGAGACAGTGTTATGAGTTAAAACGAGTAAAACAAAGGCAGGATGGGAAGAGAAAAAAAGAAGCCATAAATAGAAGGAGAAAGAAAGCGAGATAGGGAAGGCAAGGCTGGGGCTCCAGGCAGAGGCTGAGGCAGTGCACACTCGAAGGAAGAGAGCTCATCTTAAGGAAACTGCAGCTGCAGAAAGTGCTCCTTGATCCTCAGGAGTTGGACAAGCTCCAGCGAGGATTCTCGCCCTGCTTTCCCTTTTCACCTCTCTGGTCTTGCAGAGAGTTAGTGCTTAGGATGCAATGGCAGGGTTGTTTTCTTTTTTAAATTTCCCTTACAAATAGAAGTTAACGGAAAGCAATGTCCATCCCAAGAAATCAACAGAATATTTCAAAGATTTGCCCCATCCCCACCCTGTATTTTGAGTAAAAACCCCCCAACAAAAAACCCCCAACCAACCAAAAGGGTTATTTTGTTTTTAAGTCTTAAGAGACTTTGAATGATTGTTCTGCGAGGTGCTATTAGGACCCTCCACGCCACATGTCTGACTGTGTTCACAAAGAGCTGAGTCACTTTTGCACTCTTTGCATTTCAGGTTTTCTTCTGCCGTAGTGTTCATCTCGCCATTATACCCCTCATGTCCGTTCTCACTCATCTCCCTTTGTAACTTCTGCCTTTCATCTTCCTCCTCCTCCTCTTCCTCCTCCTCCTCCTCCTCTTCCTCCTCCTCCTCCTCGTCTTTTACTTTATGAACAATGAAGAGGTGTCTGTTCAGAGAGATGTGAGAGGTGTAGCACAAGCCGCAGAACAAACACTGGTAGGTGGAGCTGTCTGTCTTGTGCCGAGGTATGTGTTCCTGAAACTCAGTACTGATGTCAGTCGCAAATCCGCATTTAGCACATTTCCAATGTGCTTTCAGTTTTTTGGCTGGTGGCGCGTCTGAACCCACGTCGGTCTCTGCCTGACCCAGCTCATCCGTTGCCATCCTCTTTGGAGATTTTGCCTTAAAAAAATAAGATTAAAAAGTTACTTTATTGTTCAAGCCCACAGAAGAAGAAGTTGCTAAATCCCTCCCGCTTATCTGAAGACACCTGAGGGTGAATACACATCGGTATTTTGATACAAACTAAATGAAGCTATGCCTAGGGACTCCTGTTGCATTGCCTTTCCTACCAGTACCCAAACACCTCACCCCAACATGCAGGATCTCAACTGCTGTCTTGCGATGTGAGATGGGAGACCTGGGAGGGGTTAGCTGGGCAGAAATGTGATGAGGAAAGAGAATGTGAACTTGGTGTGGGAAGGAGAAGCCCACAGAGCAGGGGCAGCTGAGGGACACAGGGATGGTCGTTAGCCCAGACAATGCTTCTCAGATTTAACTCTGAACATTTTCCCCTCTACTCAGGCTTTTTCTTCATGGCATCTCTCATTAACTCATCTCCTCTGTCTTATAATCTCACAGCATGCTTCTCCTCCCATGAGGATGGCTCACTTGCATATGTCCCTTCACGTGATTGTTATCTCCTTATCCAGCAGCACTGAGCAGTCTTTGTTTAGGATACAACTTATAGGCTTGTATTTGCAGACCCAGCTGGAGCCACGTGAAGCCACCGTCTGCCCCCGTTTAGCTGGGTGCCCTGGTACGTCGGCTCTGCTTGGGGGAAGTGGCCACCAGCTCATGGAAATGATTTCCTGAGTTACCCCAGGTTTCCTTACAGCATAAATACAGAGGGGAGTCAGTCTTGGCTGCAATCCCTCAATGCTAGGGTACAGATAAATGATAAATTGCAGTGATACAGAAAATGTACGTCTATTTTTAAAGTAAATGGAGCAAAGAAGCCCAATCAGTCAACACTCCCCTCCAAACCAACCCGAAATAAAATCAGTTGAACAGTTACATTTGCTGAAAAAAATTACACAGTCCTACTTAGGAGGAGTGCAGTTCTCATAAGTAATGATCTAATAAGTATTTTAAAACAGAAAAGAAATCTTTTGTAACTAGCAGAAAAAACATGGGAGAAAGAGGAAAAATATACCAGGCTCATGAACGGAGTGGCAGGGGAAAACAAGGGTAATAACAAACCTAAATTACACCTGGTTACCAAGTAGAATGAAAAAAGGCCAGTAAAACACAGGGCCACGTGTTCAAGAATATCTTGAAAAATGCAAGACATGTTGCCCTGGTGCTGTGGCAGCTCAGATGCATTTTCAGTTCTGGTCATGACAGTGCCAGAGAGAAGCAAACTGGATGGAGTTGAGAGGAGGGGAAGGAAATCTGCCACATGGACGAGAGGGCTTGACTGCTGCAAGGCTGCAGCTTGACCTAACACCCCAAGTGAACAGCTACTCGCCAGGTACATTTATTTTTCAATGAAAACATATCAGTTACTTCTGCTGTGTCTCTCTCTGGAGCTTTTGCTTTGGCCATCTGGGATAAGTCTGGATTTTTGATGCCATGCATGAGGCTGATGTGATTCTCCAGCATGAACGGCTGAGGAAATGTCTGATTTTCATCTGTGCAGTACCTTGGATACAAAAGGAAGAAAATTTATTAGAGGAAATGCCCAGCTGTTCATTTCCATCCAAACTGCTCTTTGTTATATGCCAAACCAATAGGTGTCATTGGAGACAGACACTGGTGAGTAATGTACTATTAGATTACCAAAATATGCAGCAAATCATCATTTTAATAATAAAACATTAGCCCTGAGAGAAATCTAGAGCAGAGGGACCTCATGACTTGTGTAACACCGACAAGGCCTGCAGCAGAACTGGGTTCTGCACCCAGTGTTCTCAATCACCAGTGCAGCACCACATCCACGAGACTACGTGTATTGTCTTAATACACTTAAAATTCTTACAAAACTGCTGAACTTCCAACTTTAATAACAATAACCTAGGCAGAAGTACTCACGAATGCATCATTTCTATGTAACTATTCATGTTAAAACTTGGTAGGATTCACGAACTGCCAGAGAGCATGGTTGACATTTCAAAAGGAGATTTGAAGCGGATGTGCCATCTGTTAACCTTCACTCCCGGATGATCGAGGTCTACTGGAAATAAGTGCCAGGGCTTCAGACACATTAACCACCCCCCCTGCAGCATGGTGAAGTACACAGAGGTCTCTGTTAGCAATTGGGAAACCCAAGATTGACTTTGTACTCTTTTGCTGCCTGCCAGCATGACACAGGGAAGGTCCATCAGCTAGGCATCGACCCTGAGGCAAGAAACGCCGGACTTCTCTGAAATGCACAAATTGCAGTTGAAATGTAGGCAGCAAGGGATGAAAAGCAATAGAGATGAAGTGTCTCTGGGCAACAAAGACGTCTTTTAAAAGCAGAGAAGAAGATTCCTACTGATCTTCCAGTAACTAGATGGAAATGAAACAACAGTCAGTAATGATGTGAAAATGCAGACGTGCTCATTGAATACTCCTGGTTTTTAGCAGGAACTGCTTAGATGATAAATCAATATTTAATAATGATGGAATTTTTCTCCCTCATGGAGGAAAGATGAAAGGTTATTAAGTGGTATTTATCAAAAATGAGCATGTTGAAAATCAAGTGTTCCAGACAGTTTGTACTTAAGACTTGGAAAATAAGAGCAAGTTCTCATAACAATACCAAGTGAATCATTAAAGAAAATACACAAAACATCAGAATATTTTGCAGTTTGTCCTAATTTATAATTCTTTTCATGTGAGCAGGGAAAGATGCTTTCCTAACCTGAATTACTCCAGTGACAAGCTTGGCAGGAGGGTGTTCAAGCAAGTCCTCCATCACTGGTTTCTCCCTACAAATTTAACAGAAGGCAGAGACCTAAGCAGGGCAGGGGGAGAAGGGGAAATCGCAGCTTGAAACGTTAGAAGCCAGAGGGAGGTCACCTACAAGACAGCACGCTGGAGTCACAAAAATACTCAAATGTCGGATCAATGACAAATTTTACTCGTGCTTCATGTGGAAATCCAGAAAAGGTTAACACAAAGTTAAGGTGTCAAAACCCCTGAAGAGAGTAACAGAAGAGACTGATGCAAACTTCCTGGTGGGAAGAAGGAAAACAGACACCACCAACCAAAGGAAAAGAAAAGGAGCAGCAGAGATGTGATGCCTTACAGAGCGCAGAAAGGAGCTAAGGAGGAATTCAAAGAGATGGGAGGATTTGTGAGCAACAGTTACAGAGGAGATTTTCAGAACAGCGCTCTGGACAAACTAAGAGGGATCAAAGGGGAGACAGAAGAGAAGACCTTGGATCCAAACAAAAAGCAGCTGCGGGAGATGCTGGGACAAGTATTTCAAGGAAGAGGTTTCATTTGAGTGCTGTGATTTCAGTAAGTCTCCCACTACAATGATTAAAGAGAGCATAACCACTGTAAGACTTCATCAACAGATTTTGAGAAGGAGCAACTACAAGCTTGAGAATTAAACACAACCACAATTCACTTGAATTTCTAGCTGTGTCTTCTCTGCTGTAAACGTGGCATGACCATGGACCCTTGGGTGAAGCTGTGGATCCACAACTGTATGTCGTTCTGAAAAGTAATAGAAAAACTAGACTCCAGGGCCTGTACAAGGTAATGCATACAGTAGGCTGGCACATCCCAGGTTGTTAGGTGTTTCTATACAAATAAGGATCCTTCTTCCCAGCTAGCCCTTATGTTCATTTTGATTCTGATACGCTCCACTTCGCAACTGATCCAGAGAGAACAGATTTATACAAATCAGGTGCACATAACTCCAAAGACCATCACCTACAAACTTAAAGCAGAATGAAGCGTACTGGGAGCCAACATTTCATCTTCTCCAGAGGTTCCAAGTCAGAGCACAGTTACAAGAGATGGAAGTTTAGAAGTCCCAGCTGAAAAATGCATCACAAATGTATTCCTATCAGGCCCCAGCAGTGATGCCAATACTTCATCCATTTACTAAAAGCTATTGTGGCTCACTAGGCAGTCCAAAGAAATAAAGTACATGAGGGATGTAGTCTTCAAGACAGGCTTTTAGTAACTTAAGTGCAGTAAAGCGACAGCACACTCTTGGTATTAAACCCAAATTTTAGTTAAATTTAAAAAATCCCCCAACCTACACTGCAAACTTCCCTTCCGACACAAATGTGCTTGAATTCTGTTTCAGAAGGATGTCTCAGAATGAGACAGGAAGCAAGTCTGCACGGTCGCTCAGTGTACAACTTATTCTGCAACAGTAGATGAGAATGCAGCAGTTGCAGAGGCAGTTTCATAAGCACTGGGCTTTGTCCTGAACTGAGACTATATTCACAGTTAAAATATGTTCACCAGCAACTATTTTCATTCACTGCTGAATTACGCAGCTCGTCTGAAGTCTCCAAATCCATTTTGCAACTTTGAGGTGTGTCTTCCCAAGCAAATCCAGCAGGCTTAAATCTCCATTGCCCTGCAGCTTATGCAGTCAGTTCTGCCCATGTAAAGTGGTGGCAAGATCCAAGTGCCCTGGTTCATTATGATTTTACACACCTTTTGTACCATTTTTTTCATGGGGAAGGCACAAGAGTGATGCATGACTACACCAACCACGAAGCAGCAAAAGATCAGCCCAATATTTTATTGGCTGTTCCACAAGCGTGTGCAATATAATTCTCATTTTGCACCTGCAGATCTCAAATGAAACCTTACCCTGAGTTTGCAAAGGGCACTGTGCAGTCAAAAGCAAAGACTTATTTTAGCCACCAAGTCTCTCATGTTTAACAATTCTTCTCACTTTCCCTCAGCAACTTATAGCCTGGAGTAGATAGGAGCAGACATGATGTATTACAAAGGGCTTCCTAACTTGAAGGGTTAGCCTGTCGTTGAAAACAAATTTGAAAAGTGGTGTTCAGTACGTACCAGCAAGTATAAACTTTCTTTGCTGTGTCGTGATTATTGCGGATGTGTCTACGCAGACTGTTGGAGGCATTAAATGAGCGTTCACACTGTCGACAGGGATATCTCTTCATAGACTAGCAGAAGAACAGAAATATCTTTTAATAACAGGGAGATGGAAGGCACTGACTGGATTCTAACATTCCCACACTCTTTCATCTGGACCTTACCTCTCAGGTGCAAAAAATCCCTCTTCCACTGATAAAGATCATTGAGATTTTGGTGTCCCACTTATACTCAGCCCAACAGTTGCCTAATACCAGCACTGCTCTTATAAAAACCAGGACTAGTTAAAGCACATGCTTTACTTTATTATTATTTTTTAATAGGAATTGCATTAGCTGCTTCTCCTGTGGGCTCATTTCACTACAGGACCCTCTGCAGAATTAATTCAGTGGAAGGTCCCTTCTGGCCCAGAAGAAGGCAGGACCCCAGTGTGAAGTACAAGTTCACTTACCCTTCTCTCCCCTCATAAATCCGCACAATAGAAGGGCAAGAAGTTAAAGAGCATCACATAGTCCCACTTGTTATCCATGTACGATATCCACATCCCCCTATGCAACTCTGCCCCGTAAGTAGCCTCTTCCTTTTTCTACAGTCCTTCGTATAACCTGCATGCATTCCATTTAAAATCTTCTTAGACTTGTTTAATGAATATATATCTGTATTGAACTTAAATATTTGGCAGATTTCCTACTTCTGTAGAATTCAAATGGGAAAAATCCAGCATTCTCACCCTGCCCCCATCTTCTTCTCTTGATACTTATGAAGTGTGACAATCCAGCACTCCCCAAGTCAAGCTAGAAGGAATCAGAGGCCATGATCTAGATTTCCACAGCCTCTGCTCATGGGACTCCAGAAGGGTGACTCAGTATATCAAACAAGAAGTCCTGATGCTAAAGTACTAAGAAATCTGGCTGCACACAGGATCTTGGCCTATGTTCTGCCAGCGAGCAAGGATTAGCTTGACAGAAGTAGGTCAAGGCAACACAAGGCTTGAGCTGGATGAAACCAACAATATGGAGGGTTACAGTTCTTATAATGATAGCTCTGTGCACTGCATCAATCTGTTACTCTTCCCAGTTAGATGCAGTGATATCTACCAAACAATACATCATGTAGAGGAACTGTATGTCCTTCTGTAACTTTGCGTGTAGACAGTTTAGATCAGACTGTTGAACCAGCAACTGGAGAAGACATGACTTTCCATCCACTTACCCAGATGAGTCGAAGAGGAAGACTGACATTAGATGCAGTGGGAGAAGGAACAGCGAAGAGGATGAGGTATGCAGGTTTTAGAGTATACTTTCAAGGACAGAAAGTGTGCTTACAACAGGCTACATCACTTTTTTTGTTCTGGCCTTGAGTTTGCTCCTCAGTGAGCTGGCAAACTGATTCTCAGTTTCTTTTAGCCCCAAATATTAACGATTATCAGACTTTTTTGCTAAAAATATCTTGTTACCTAGTTGAAGTGTTTCATCTGAGTCCTTACCCTTCCATGACTTCTCTTCATGTGAGACACATAGGTTTCCCGATCAGGGATCCACTGTAAACATTCCTTGCAAGTCCAACCAGTTCTTCTCAGTCTGGACTTGGATTCGGGATTGTGTCCTTCCACCCTCATGTCCTTCCTCGGCAGAGGGGAGTGGGAAGTCCCATTGGCTACCGACAGCTCCTTTGGTGAGGTATGAACCTGGTTCCTTGATGCCTTCTCAGATTTCTGTCGAAAGTTTGAGAGCTCCTCAGGATTTTGTGGGACTCCATGAACACCCTGGATAACAATAATAATGGAATCATAACATTTATATGTAATTCATATTATACACCTTTATTAATAAATAAATAACATTTATTATTTAAATAAATAATTTAAGCCCCCCACCCCTGAAAACAATGTGTTGATGTCATGCTCCCGCGTATCTTCCCATTTTCCCTTGAAGCTGGCTGCAGTGCTTTCCCCAGCAAGAGATTTTCCCAAGAAACGTGAAGCTTCTATTTATGTTTCCTGCATGACAACAGCAGCTCCTTGGTTCTGCCTGTTTAACATTTTGGATGAGCTCTGAGAACTCTGGTTAAACAGGGAAGATGTAATGGAAGAGAAATGTTAATTGTCATTATTTCAAGAGCCTAAGCTCTAAAAACACAGAGCTCTGAATGAAATGTTTGCTGTTATCTTGGGGGCTCCAAAGCCGCTTCATCTTTGCTCAAGGGACAAGAAGAGACAACTTCTCAGTTTCTCCAACCTTACTTTCTTCAATTCCACACCCTCTATTGCTATTTACATTTTCACGGTTCAAAACTTTGCTCAGGACAAATAAAAGCAAGCATGAAGCCAGAAACCAGCCTTATAAGGAATACATCTCCAGGCTCTTTGGTTGTTCAACAGGCCAAAATCCAAAGTCCCCCCAAAAGTTATTTTAACAAAGAAAATTGAACACAAAGAAAATAATCCAGAAACAAAGAGCTGTGGGAAAGCAAAAGCAAGTAAAATAGCAACATACCAAAGAAACCTCAAGAAACTCCCCTAGGAACAACAACAGTTCATCCACACAAAAGGATAATTTAGAGGTTTAATTGTGCACTGTAATTAATAACGGGTAAAGTTTCAACACATGAAGGCCCCAGGCCTTTGGAAGTCTTTCTGTGGGTTAGACACCAAACAAACTTCAAAACACAAGGTCTCATCTGAGAAGCCTATGTGCTTTGCACCTGATCCAGCTGATGTCCGCAGAAGCTCTTTCATGCAATGACAGCTGCTCCACAGCATTGCCCAGCTATTTAGGGTAACACCGAAGAGTTCACCTTTCTCCCTATCTGGAAATCTCAAGAGTGTTTTCTGAGCAAAGAGTACATTAGTACCCATTACTCCATTTCTCCTGTTATTACACCACTGGGGGGAAAGAAAAAGCAGTGCAGAAAAATGAACTGACTTCTCTGCAGAATCAGTAACAGGAGCCAGACCTTCTAACTCCTGCTCTTACGCTTTAACAACAGAAAGCCTGGAAAGATGAGAAGGCACACGGTTTCTTGATTTTGCATGTAGGCACAGATTAGACAGCACCTCCAATAAACTCTAAATTGCATGAAGGAGCAGGATCTGATAGGAGAGGAGATGCGTTGGTGCAATTACTACCCTGCCACAGCCGAAAAGCCTTCTTCAATTACCATCTCAAAGACCTGTTGATGGCCAAATACAGCTTCGCGGTTAAAAGACAAAAGTTTTGTAGTGGAGATGTCAGGGTGCTGGTGCACAAACTGCTGCAGGCAGGTCCCTGGGGGTGGGATTTGCAAATGAGCCACAACAAGTTGTGTACCTCAACTCAAGCCCGTCTTTCAGCATTGGGGCTGAATGCCTCTTTGAAGGTCCCAGCCTTAATCTCAACTCTATTTTCCTAGCTATAATACAGGAAGATTAGCAATCATCAACTTCACAGGAGGGCTTCAAATTTTAATTCATTACTGCATGCAAAGCATTTCCAGATTTGCAAGTTAAAGACATGGGGGAGAGAGCAAAGAAGTAGTATTGAATGGGTTTTGCTTTTAGGAGTGAGCTAATGAATCTTCTTGCTTTTTAAGTTTAAGTATAAACAAAATAAAGTCACTGAGGAAAAAAAGTGTCACTTTTTTCCCTAACCAAAGGCAAATAAGACTTTGCAAGCTCTTTCTTCAGAATGCCACCAAGAAATCTGAGAGGATTTCCACAGCAATGTTGTTAGACACTGTACATAGAAATACACTGACTAAGACAACAGAAAAATGCAGTGCTCGCATATTTATGGGATAATCAGATCTGCAAGTCCTCACATGCTTATCCCACTAGAAACCACCACCAAATGGACAATAACCGGCTTTTCATATGTATAAGAGTGACGAATGATCGTGAGATTATTGCAGTGCTTATTGCAGTATGAGCCCTTACTGAGGGAGGGCAGGTTTGAAGCCCTCTCCAGACAACCACTTCCACCAAGTTTTGGGGTTGCACACGACTATCCATTTCATATCATCTTCTGGAGCAGCCTGAGTGGTGCCAGCATGGAGGCACACGAGGCAGGGGTCCCACCTCCAGAAGGCTGGTACCTCCAGGGCAATTACTTCTGGCAATCACTCCCCTCTTGCAATCTGGTGCCGTTCTGCAGGGAAGTGGAGCAGCCAGGGAAGCCGGGCATTAAATGCCATGCAGCCTCCCTCTGAGGCAGCAGCAAAGGGGCCAAAGCTCTCTTGGTGAGCACCCAGAAGAGGAAAATTCAGTTTTCATTATATAAATTGAGCAACACTGTGGGCAGAGACTACTTCTCCCTGTCTCCCAACCAAAGACAAAGCTCCCGCTCCGGTTTAATTGCTTCCTTGGGTTTAATATAGAACAGTTAAAAATCAAAAAGATTTACTTGTAGAAAACAAGCCTTTGTCATAAGGTTAAATTACATATAGATGAGAGTAACTGCCTGCCTTATTACCAACTAACACAAAAAGCTCCACTGATATTTCCAGATAATACTGTAAATCATTGTAGTCTATTTTTCCACTAATATATTCCTCAAGAACCTTCCACTTCTTCAACTGATTTTCGTCACACAGGTGATGTAAACTCTCTGTGAACTCAAAAAATAGGACCTTGTATCCGTAAGTGGTGGGAGTTACCTACCTTAACGTGCTGCATTAACTGCTGTTTCTGCATATACACCAGCTGACACTGTGGGCACTTAAACACTCCCACTAACAACTTGTTGGTGTTCTGCTGGAAGTGCTCTTGGAGCAGCTTCTTCTTGTTAAAGACTGTCTCGCAAGAGCATTTGTAGATCACCCTAGAACAATTAAAAAAAGCAAACTGAGTCTCTCTTAGTTAGTTATCTTCAGAAGACAGTGGAAAAAGTTATCTCAGCAACTTCAGAAAGGCATGAGCTTCTGAGGAGGGCTGTGCTCTCAATGTATTGTCAACACACACCCACGTGGACAACTGAACCATTAACTCAACTGGGAAGAACAACTAAATGCCTCAGGCACATACCACAGCTTTCTAAAAATAAGTTTACTTCTATGCATATGCATAACTACCTATGTGTGTGTGTGCTGGTAAGTGCAGACAGATGGGAGCAAACTCAAAGTATACTAGCTAGCTACACATTACTTTCAATCCCACCTTTCCATAGTTCCTCCCTTATAGCACACACTTTCAGCATTAGCTCAAGCCTTGAAGGGGAGAGCTACAGAGTGGAAAAAACAGGAGGTTTCTCTGGTGATTTTTGGGAGCAACACTGCATGGAGTAAGGTTCCTCTTCCTTTTCAGTGCCAGAGGCCCTGGAGCCATCTACCAAGAGGTGCCACTGGGGGTCCTGCCAGACAAAGAATCGACAATTAAATTCCTTTGATGGATGTTCAGCTCTTCCCTGCCCAAACTCCTCTCCTCCTACAAAGAAGACCATGTTCCTACCAAGGGGAGCACGCTGTGGCTAGGAATGGACCCCCTGCCAGCAGACAAAGCAGCAGATCTTCTCATATGAGGACAGAAAGCAAAAAAAGAAAAAAATTGGGAGGGAAAGGGGGAATCCTGGAGCAAAGGAGAAGAAGAGAGAAACCCAAAAAACTTACTGAGTAGTCTTGTGAGGCTCTGCTGGGTGCTGGCTGGTCATGTGAGCCGTGGTGCTGTCAGCTGACTTGAAGGCCATCGGGCAAAAAGAACACTTGTGGAAGACTTCGCAGTGTTTCTCATGGATGTGCACTTTCAGCATGGCGAGGGTCATGAAGACAACTCCACAATGGATGCACCTGGGGGATGCACAAAGAAAGAGCCGAATTACAGCCACAGTGTTGATTCCAACACACACACAAAGCAGCGCAGATGGAGGCAAGCACCAAGCTACGGCAGGTCCTCGTTTAGTCTCTTCAACAGCAACATGGAAGAGTAACGGAGGAACACAATACAGGAATTCACAAGCTGGGCAGGTCTCACAACTAGATGTTAGCGACAAGCAAACAAGATCTGTAAAAGAAGCCTTCAGAGACTAAAACAACCCAGAAAGAATAAAGGTAGATGTGGTTCAGCAAAATGCCAGTCCTGTATCTGTGAAAGCCAATTGTGCCACAGATACAAGTGAAGAAAAAAGTAAAAGTGTCTGAGGAGATGTCCAGGTAGCAATAAGCAGCATAAATACCAGTTAGTCTCCAGTACAAAATAAAAATAAAAAGAATATGCAGCTAGGAAATCTTCAGTAACCCTGTACAATTGCTTCTCATACTCCACTAAGCACTAGAAAATAATGACAGCAACAGCAAAGATACTGAAAACAGCAACAGAAACACCCAAGGAACTGATTAAGCTCATTAAAATCATTAAGACACAGGTGTTGCCTGGAAAGTGCTTGGGTGGATGCTCCAGGAGGAGAGAGAGGAAGAAGCAGAGGTTGTATGTGGAGCCAAAGGGTTCTTCTCAGCAGTTGAAAACACAGACTTGGGGCCAGGAGGAGAGCCAGGGCCACCCCACTGCTCCCAGCCTGCCTCTCCTCCCAATGCACACCTGTGACAGGCCTTGCCTGATACTCCCCCAAGACAACAATGACCAGCAGCCTTACTATATTTAATACTCCCTGTGAGAACCCACTTGCCTGCTGTCCTCCAAGAGAAGCCACACACCAACACTACAAGGGCACATGAGGATGCAGACACCTGCCCTCACCTGCCTCAGCCACACCAGCTGCAGGGTTTACCATCCCCATAGGAGCACCTATGCTGAACCGGGACCAGAACAGCATCTCCTAAGAAGATTCAGTCAAAATGACTAATGGCCGATCTCCACTTAAGCCAGTGCTGCACGTACAGACCATTAGAGCTGAGAAGTTCAGCCAGGTGATCCAGGGGCCCAGCGCTTGGGCTAGTAGGATGTGAGAGATACACAAAGGATAACTTCCTCTAGCAAGCCTGGAGTTAAGCTGCCTTATAAATATTTTTTTTCCTTTGTTCTGAGGTCTGCTGTTTGCCTGTGGTGCTATTAGGGTTTGTGCGTTCAGCAGTGTTGCGGCACGGATGCTGCTGTTGCAGATGGACCCCAGCTATCAAGCAACTGGAAGAGCTCCAAGCCCGTATCAAAAACAAACAAGCTGCTAGATTATCCTTCCCTCCAAACGAGCCTCCCAACAGCATTTAGGAAACAAGCCTGTGCTTTGAAGTTACACTTTAAAAGATCATTAGGCAGAAGCCAGCCCGAAGGACCCAAACCCTCTCTCCCCAAAATATACACAGAAATGCTGTTTTCTTAAATTTAGAGAGGGAAGTGGTGACAACAGCTGGTGTTATCTTTGGGGAAGCATGAAAACATTCTGTTTGGGTAGGTCTGCCTTCAAGCCTGATCCTCACTCACGTGAGATGGGGAGAGAGACTTTCTGGTATAGTAACACCAGGAACTGTGTTATTATGGAAGAATAAATTCCCCAAGTATAAATGGAAGAACAAACGCTAATCCTCACAGTGAGGTCTGGCTGGTACATCTAGGAATATCCAACGGGCTTCTTCTACAAACACTCCCCGAACTAACAAGATATGGTTCTGCATTACACTCAGTTTCAGCAAGTACTTCATTTAGAATTAGGGATGAAATAAGTACTAACTCAGGGTCAAATGATCACAAGTTAATTTAATTTACAGTAAATGGAAGTTTAAATAACAGCCACTTTGTAATCAAGAATCCTAGTGTCAGAAGGACGAAGTTTGATAAAGTAAACTAATTAGCAGAACAAAATGGATGGAGGATGTCGGAAGCTTGCCATGTAATTTCTGCAAATTGCAAATTCTGCTATCATGTCCCTGGCACAGGGGAATAATTTGCAAGAGAAGACTCTCAGATAGCCTCAGGGCAAGGAGGGGTGGCGTAGAAGTCTTGGAAAGCATCCTGTGAGAGAAGATAAAGCTACAAGATGTTGTCTTAACCCTCTGAACACTTCCTATGCTGTCACCTTCCAGCCCCTCAACTCTCCCGATGGCACCAAGCAGGAAAAGCAGGGAAACAAGTCCCACATCAGTGGGGACATCTGGAAGGTGCTTGGAAAAGGTGGGGAGGTGACACTTGGAGCCAAGTGGAAAGGAGCATTTAAGACAGGCTTGTTGATTTCAATCTTTAACTGCAGAAGACCTTTCTCATTTTCAGTGCAATCACTAGCCATGACTAAAACCCAAATAAGACAACCTTACTCTAAACTTAATTGAAGGCATTGGGGTATTAGCAGAAAAGGAGACAGAATAAGGACTGATCACAAAACCAAAACCAAACTTATGCATCAGTAATTCAAGAAAAACAGGGCTATAGTGAGAAGCAGCAAAAGTTGAGCTGATCCTGGGAAGGATTTAAAAGAACTCCTCGGCTTTTCCGGTCTGCAAGTAACAAAAGTGAAAGAAAAAAAGTGAAGCTGCTACGTGACCACAGGGCAGGTGCCACGGATTATCTAGATACAATTCTGCAACTAAAATTTATTTCTTCTGTTTTCAACAATGCCTATGACATCAACCCCACAGCAGAGACAGGCAGGATAACAAGGATGGCACAGCTAGAAGTTCACCTGTCTGGTGGACTCAGTTTTCACAGATGAGCTTGATCAGATGCGAATTAGAGGAGGTTAAAGACATTTAGCTTCTAGAGAAGCTGGGTAAAGCTAAAAAATCCGTAAGTATCATTCTTGAGCTCTGTCTTAGTTTAGATCTTCATTAATGTCCCTGGCACAGAAAGCAGATATTTGCTAATGAGATCTGTAGACGGATGGAAGCTCTTGTTGCTGACAAGGATTAAGGCATCATAAAGATATTACTGTAATACATCTGGAATTAATAATGTTTTTAAAAAATGCCAGGTCATACACTTAAGAGTCAGGGCCAAGCTCTGCTGTACACTGCGGGCCCATCAGTTGGAAACAGAAGAGAAAGGACTTGCACTGGATCACTGCTAAAAGACTGAGCTTCCTATATAATGCAGCTCAGGCCAGCGTAACCCTGTGACACGTTATTGACTGAGGCATTGATGGGGATGCTGCACAAGCAGCTCAGTGCAATGAAGTTGTGCCTGCATTTGGGATTCTCAGGTGCCAGTGAAGTCCAAAGAACTGCACCAAACCCGTGGTTAGTTTTCTGACGTCTACTTCATTCCCATTTTTCCATCTCAGGGAAAAAATTTTTTTCCAGCTTTCCTCCTCCTCTCAGATTAACTAATTTTCAAACAGCCTGGGTATCACAGCCATTTAATTTGCAATGGAATTAATTCTTTGTTGTGGGCTGTGCCCCCTCAAATCAGATCCCACATAAAAAAACCTTATCTGTATATAATTAAATTCAGAATCAGTTTGTTACGTGTCTCATCTTCACAGTAGAAAGAAAAAGCCCTTGAAAACCTAAGTGTGACTTCAGAACAAACCACATAGTGAAGGCTTCCTGAATTTGCAGACATCTTAAAAGAACAGCTCTAAGAACAGAAATTGTCTTAGCCAATTTAAATTTCAAAGTATTTGATGGCAATTGGAGAAAAAACAGAACTTTAAGCAATCTTAAAAGGTCACCTAGTTTCAACTCCCAAGCAAATCATCTGTGTCTCAAGAGCCGTGCTGAAGCTGAGGTGATCTAAA